>NC_050577.1:122572958-122941708 GCF_011100635.1 Trichosurus vulpecula | reverse complement strand
CTGCCCATGCTGGGCTCAGCTCCCCTCCGGTCCCAGCTCAGTGCATGATAGACCTCGCCCAGTAACCATCTAGGCTGTCCTGGGCTGGAGCCCTGCTTCCCTCTGCTATTTTGTGGGTTCTGCAGTTCTAGAATTTGTTCAGAGCCATTTTTATAGGTTTTTGGAGGGACCTGGCGGGGAGCTCACACAAGTCCCTGCTTTTCAGCTACCATCTTGGCTCTGCCCCACCTCATGTATTGTTTTTAATGGGATGGGGGATTGTGCTAAATTCTGAATGGCCCTCTGTGAAATGGACTTTTGTATTAAAATCTATTCATAAATTAGTTATTGCCTAAAAAAATGAATATTTAAAGTGTTTATTTTGTTTCCCCTACCTGATCCTTTGTTACTGAGGGAGCAAATAATATTGGATATAATACTAAGCTTGCACTCTGGAAGATGGGTTCAAATTCTACCTCTGACACACTGCATTTTTGTGACCCTGGACAATTCTGACTTCTGTGCACTTCAAGCAATTCACTAAAAAATTTCCCTTGAGTCCTCAACAAATTGTGATCTAAGCAATGATTTGAGTTGCCAACAATGACAAAATCACAGGTCCTTTCAGTATATCCATAAACTGTGCTAAAGACTCCCATTTAACTACAATTATATCTGTTATAATATTATTACAATTAGACTTTACAAAGTGGTCCCTTCAAAACATTAATAAATACCTAAAATCAATGGCCAAACAATAGAGTCTCTCTATCCCTTTCCCTTGCTGATGTTTTCTCATGCTGAAATCATTCTTTTCTTTATAGATTATATTATGTTATGTTTTATTGAGGTTGCTTTTTTCCATTTTGGACATGTTTATCACGAGGTAGCAAGTATGACACTGGAGAATACATGTTCCATTTCAATGAATGTATTCCATATAAAAGTGCCAATGGTTTTATTCAATATTCAATAGTAAGAGATTTTCAAATAATCTCAAAAATGGCAAATTGCATTGCTCAAAAATTCATGTGGGGGTCTTTATTGAACTTAGTCATTGGCATTTTTATTTTCCACAGAAGAATTTTCTTAAATAATGATCCTGTTCACTTCAACAAGTATGCATTGAGCAATGACTTGGTGCTTAACACTGGCTAAAAATTGAGATTTTCTTAAACATATCATATGATTCCTGGCTTTAATTATGTGTGTGTTAGTTCTGCATATCAGATTTAGTCCACACATTTCCCAGAAAGCCAGAAAACTTAAGCTCTTCTAAATCCAAAACATTTTCCAGTATTTTTAAAGTCATGTTTTCCTTTAGAATAAATCTATTATTTCTTTGCAGTTGGGTCTTCTTCCACTGATTCAAATACCAATGTTTCTGTGCCTTAATACTTGGTCCCCATTGTCTCAACACCTCTTTCCAATACTCAAAAACATGTAAGAGTACAGACCTATGTTCCAAAACATTTAGAATTCAAAAAGACACTAGATCTCAACTAATCGACTTACCCCCATTTTGGAGATGAGGAAGCAGAAGCCTAGAGAGATTAAATGACTTGACCCTGGTCCCACAGGTAGTAAGGAGCTTAAATGAAATTCAGACCTAAGACCTCTTATTTCTAATATGTTATTTTTCTAATCGACATTGAGTTAAGATGAACCATTGGGCAATTTTACTGGTAGACTGAAAAATACAACTCAAGAAAAATACTGTAGAGATACTATGACTACCACTATGGTACATATGTTTATTCAGGTCTCAAAAGTGAGATCTGCAAATAAACATTTGTGTGCTCACAGGGTTATTTGTTTCCAAAATCACAGAATTAAATACCTTGGCGAATTTCTCTACATTCATACTTCTGTCCATATATTAGGGGATATATAATACAAATTAATGTATCCTCAAAATCCCTGCCTTTCTAGTTTCTTAATCATTTCAGCTCCCATGATCTATTCCCCCATTTTAATTTAATTTAACACACAGCTTTAAGTTCACAATCTTCTTTCTAGCTGCTTCTAGATATTTCTATCATTCTGACCTTAAAAGGTCAATTAAATGCAAAGTTGACTCTACCATCCCTTCTAGCTATCTCATAGCTTATCTCTTCCCTTTCACAGTAAGGTCTCCAGACACTCGACCTATATTTATTTTTTTTTCTTCTGACTGTTGACCATGCCTGGAATATTGTCTTTCCTCATTTCAGTTTCTTGGTTTTCTAGGTTTCCTTCAAGTTCCAACTAAGGTCTCACATTCTTTGAAAAGGCTTTCCCTTTCCTCATTAATTTTAGTGCCTTCCTTTTGAAATTATCTGCAATTTATTCTGTATACAATTTGTTTGCATCTTATTTTCACACTGTTACCCCCATTAGAATGTGAGTTCTTCAAGAGCAGGGACTATCTTTGGCCTTTCTCTGAATCCCCAAGTGGCTGGCAATGACATAGTAGGCACTTATAACTACCTCAGCCCAGTTTTTAATATACAAGTTCTTCATTTTTTTCTCTACTTCCTCTCATTGGCTTTACTTTATCTTTTTCTCATAGTCTGGCTTCTAGTATCAATTTAGCTGAAACTACTCTCTTCAAAGTTAAAAAAAATCACTTAATTGCATGATCTAATGGTCTTCTTTAAATCCACTATTATCTTGAACTCTCTCCATCATTTGACACTGTTGATTACCTACTCCTCCTGGATGTTCTCCATTTGGATTTTCATTATGTCACTTTTCTTTGTTCTCTTCCTCATCATTTATTCATTTCTTCTCAGTCTCCTTTTCTGCGTCATCTTCCATCTTATTGACCCTAGATCTGGCTGGGTCCTCAACCTTTGTCCTGTGCTCTAGTCTCTTCTCTGCCTATCATCTCTCTTTTTATGACCTCACCAGTTGCCACAGGTATATTTTTTATATCCACATGACTTCTAGATCTATATATCTAGTCCTAGTTCCTCTTGAGTTATAGTCCCATAATGTCAGATATTTATTGGCCATTTTAACCTGAATTGCCCACAGGCAACTCATACTCAACAGATCTCATTATCTCTTCTCTGCCTCAAAATCTTTTTTCTAGTGAGGGTACTGTCATTATTCCAATTACCTAGGTTCTTGACCTTGGAATAATCTTCACCTCTTCATTTTCTCTCACTTCCTATATCCAATCAGTTACAAAGCCCTGTCAATTCTACCTCCACATCTCCCTTGGTTTTTACCCCCTCCTCTCCACTCATAATGGCACAACTTAAGTTCTTGCCCTCATCATCTTTTGCACTAACCTCCTAATTTTTTCCTTTCACAAATCTTTGCAATTTCCTATCCATCTTCATAATAGTTGCCAAAGTGATTTTCCTAAAGCTCACATCTAATCATGTTACTGCTCTACTCACTAGACTCCAGCAATTTACCTATTACCTCTATCATCAGGGGGCAGCTAGGTGACTCAGTAAATAGAGTGCTGGCCCTGGAGTCAGGACGACCCAAGTTCAAATCTAACCTTAAACAGTTACTAACTGTGGGACCCTGGGAAAGTTACTTAAACCTGTTTGCTTCAGTTTCCTCATCTGTTGGAGATGGAAATGGCAAGCCACTCCAGTATCTTTTCCAAGAAAACCCCCAAAAGGGTCATAAGAGTCAGACACAACTGAAATCTACTAAACAACAAAGTCTAGCATCAAATGCAGACTCCTCTATTTGGCATTAAAAGTCCTTTACAAGCTAGTTTCAGTGTTTTTGTTCAAGCCTTATTATTTATTATCCCTTTTTACACAATCTGTGGCACAGCCAAACAGTTATTCCTCATTCTTCTTTTTCCTCATATGTGATAGTCTATTTCCTGTCTTCATGCATTTTCACTGACCGTTCCTCATTGCCTAGAATGCATGCCCTCCTTAGCTCTACCTCTTCAATTCCTGGTTTCCTTTGAGGATCAGTTTATCTCATCAATTGTTATCACTTCTCCTTCCCAAAAAATTAAGTCTCACACGTATGAATACAGGAATGAAACCAGCCCCCTATCTCTAGGAGCTTTGATTCTTTTAGGGGAGGATATTAGAGAGATAGAGACATAGATGGGTGAATATGTATTTTAACTGTCCTATTTTAAACTCTGTGAGAGGAGAAATTATTTCAGTTTTTTTTTTTATTCCCAGGGCCTGGTAGAAGATAAGCGTTTGTTGAATGAATCACATGATCTCAGTTAGAAGAGATATCACAGATCACCTAGGCCATACTTGTAAAATTATCCTCTATATACTAAACAAATTATCATAAATCTTCCACTTATAATTTATTTTTTAGCAAGGCAGCCCATTATGGTTTTGATAACTCTAAGTAGTAGAAAAGTTTACTAAAAACAGGCTTAATTCTCTTTTCCAACTTTCCACCTTGCTCTGGGGCCCCCTTGGGCCAAGGAAATTGTCTGCTCCCTCTCCTGTATACATTCTTTCTGATACTTAAAGATGGATGTCATATAGTCTACATTGTGCAACAGAAAGAATTTTGGATTGTGCAATTAGAGGATACAGTTTTAAATTCCAACTTCGTGTCTCAGTACAGAGTGACTTTGAATAATAACTCTAGGGCTCAGTTTCCTAATCTGCAAAAGGAGAGGAATCTTTAAGTTCCCTTTAAGGATCAAGTTTACAACACTATGATCCCACAATTCACTCTGAATTGTTGGCTATGTTTAGATAATTGAATTATTCTTGGGTTAGAAAGCATTATAAAAGCTATCAATTCCACCAAATAAGTTAATTTTAATTTAGTACTCATTCTTTGCTAAGTTCATCCATCATGTTGGATTTTTCTATTTCAAAGCTGACTCCTTAAATATTACTATATTACTATTAGTTTCTAATCAGCAATGTCCCATTTTTCCATTTTAATCATAATTTGTAGTGATAGGGATCTCAATGGTTCTTGTCAAACAAAGTACACATGAATTTGTGTAGGTCATTGTGCAAATTCTAGGGCATTTTGCTAATTATGATTACACATCTCTCAATAGATAGCCTTTTCATTTGTAAGATAAAGAAAAGAACTTAAGATTGGATAGATAGCATGCTGAAATTGAGGCAGTTTTAGATCTTAGAGTTGGCTCCAAACAACATTTCAGTGTGTGAGTCTGGGCAAGTCACCCTGTATTGCTGTGACTGTCTATTCCCCTTTGTGGAAAGTTGTGATGATAACCTACCTCTGACCTCATTGCAGAAATAGTCACAGAATCAACAAATCCTAGAGCTGGAAGGGGCCTTCACTGAGGAAAGACTCTGAAGTGCTGTGAAGTGAGATGCTACATGAATATCAAGTATGTTGAGGTTTATTTGAAAGGGTTCTGCATAAACTCAGACTTAGAGGAAAAACTCAGCATCTTGATGGGAACTAGAAAGTAGATCAATCCATGCCCAGAAATTAGATCTCATTAAATGGATTTAGAAGCCTGAGTGTGACCTCTTGGTGAGGTCAGTTGCCTGGGGTTTCTTATAGTAAAAATTATAGACTAAGAAAGAAAAGAAAAAAGAAAAAAAAACTGGTGTATTAGTGATTTAAAGAGATTTTATTTCTAAGGTAGCAAATGAAGCCACCAATCTCCATTTTGTACCAAAGTGGCACAAATCCCTTTGTCAAGAAATGGATCATGATTGTCTCAGGTCCTTAGGAGAAACACTATAGTATAGCATTCAGAGTGCTGGAATTGGTCTTAGGAACTAATTGGGTTCAAATTCTCTTTCAGATAATAGCTATGTGACTTTATTTATATCTCTTGAACTCTTTGAGCCTCAGTTCTTCATCTGTAACATGGGAATAATAATTTCTGTTGTTGGGAGGTTCAAATGAGATAATGCCTTTGCAATCGTTGCACATTTTAAAGCACTATATAAGGGCCAGTCATCATTATTATTTAGATTATTGATTGATTTTTCCATTCAAGGCCTACTGCCCACATTGAAATGAATCATCTCTACCCATTAAAAAAAAAAGAAAATTTATCACATTATTTTCCAGAACTAGAGCTCAAAGTGAAAGCAAAAATAAGGCAGCCCCTGTTGGTTTCTTTATATTTTAATTTGGGTTTAGAGAAGATAAAAAGGAAATACTTTTGGTATTGATCTCACTTTTATGAGTTCAAAGGATTTCTATGAAGACGATATGGGGAAAAAAATAAGAAAACTATACACAGTTCAGGATTTTCTCACACAACCTACAATCTTATTATTCAAATCAGTCTGTTCAAGTTATTTCATTATCACATCCTAAATTCTGTGCCACAGATGGTAGGCTATATGTAGTAGTTTTACATGAATCTCTTTTATTTTAGTCACTGAAGTCAATAGTATGCATTTCTCCATTTTGTTAATGAGGTAAGGAACTCAGCTTTCACTTGGACCAGAATACTAAATTATTATACGTTTCTAGAGCTACTGTCAACTGAATGCTGATTATCGAGGTCTAATGCTATTGTGGGCAGGGAAGAAGGGAAGGGAACAAGCATCTATTAAGCACCTATTGTATGTCGGGTACTAATAAGTGCTTTATAGCTGTTATCTCATTTATTCTATGAAAAAAATCCAACAAAAACAAAACAAACCAACAAAAAACTCCATCATTGGTAGAAAGAGTGGACAAATGTAGCAAAAGTGAGGAGAGGCACACATGCAAGGAACATATGTTATCAGTCTGTGTCTGTATAGAGGGCATAGGTGACTAGAGAACATGCATGGAGAAACACATGTGTCCATGGCATACACATGAAGGGGCAACTTGTGTTTTTGATGCTATAGAGTCCTTAATGTCTTCAATGTCTTTATTTCATCATGCTGCGATTTCTGGGCCTGCTCACCACTGATCCTAGAGTCTTTGTCCAAAGTAGCTGTACTGGGAATTTCTGCAGGATGCTGAATCAGTACCTGGACCCTGGATCAGTACTTTGCATAGGCACTTACTTGTTTATCCTCTAAGGTCTACAATTCTGGTTCAGCTGAAATACTTGGCTAAGTCTTTTTCAAAGTAAATGTGGGTTATGAAATGATCTTTCAGCTTAAAGCTCAAAGGATATTTGCATACATTTGTTGTTGTTCAGTCACTTCAATCATGTCCAACTCTTTGTAACCCCATTTCGGGTTTTCTTGGCAACGATGCGGAAGTGGTTTGCCATTTCCTTCTCCAGCTCATTTTACTGACGAGGAAACTGACACAAACAGGGTTAAGTGACTTGTCCAGGGTTATATAGCTAGTAAGTGTCTAAGGCCAGATTTGAACTAAGGATGATAGTATTCCTGACTCCAGGCCCAACACTCTGTCCAATTTCACCACCTAGCTGCCTTATCTATCCATCCATCCATCCATGCATACACACATATATGCACAAATGAAAGAATTGAAACAAATATGTATACATATATGTATGTGTTTATATACATAAAGAACAGGCAGAAAACCTTGCCTTGGAGCAGCAAATGCCTTCCTTATGGAAAAAAAATATAAAAAGAAATACAATAACAGCAGCACAGCTTGTTTTTCCTCATGAAGTGAATTCCATTGTTCTCATTATAATCTTGTCTTTGAGGCCTCTCAAAGGCTCAGGCAGGGGCTCTTTAGTTTAAGAACAGATACTCCTGGATTAATAATTAGTGTTTCCTGATTCAAGTCTATCCTTTATTTGGATTCACTTCCTGTTTGCTGTGCTTAGGGTTTCTTCAAGTAACCCCATAATCAGCACTCCATATACTTACCAATTTTAATCTTTTAAGTCTCAACAATATCAGTTATGTGAGGCCTAATTTTCCCAACAGCTACAAAATATCACTGTGGTTTAGGGTCCCCTAGTGGTCTTACCTTAAGCTTCTTCTGTTCCCCCATGTAGATGAATAGATTGAGAAAAGTTACAGAGATAAAGGTATAGGAAAAGGGGATCAGTCTTTTTATTTTTACCTACCTAGCATAGTTTTCGCTGTTCATATTCAAAAGTGGCCGGCAAAAGCCTGAAAGTGGTTCTAAGGTGTACCCTTATATTGGTAAAAATAAAGAATCTAGACTAGTGGATCTTAGATGTAGAGATGAATGTGTCCCTGTATCAGAATTGTATTCCCTCCTCACCCTTCCCTCTAAAATCCTTAGATTCCTTCAAGACTCATGTCATGTATCATCTTGTACATGATACCTTTCCTAATTCACACCCTCTCTCAATTGTTAGTGTTTTCTACCCCTCCTTTTGGCCACAAAAACTTGTTTTTTTTTATATATTTCACAATCATCTCTCTACATGAAGTCTCCATTGCAGCTTCCCAATTAAAGTATAAACTCTTTAAAGCCCTGGGACTGTTTCTTTTTTGTCTTTGCAAATTTGGCCTCTATAGAACACTATAGCACACACAACATACTTAATAAATATGTCTTGAATTCAATCAAATTGAAGTCCCAATCACCATTTCGTAGATTGAGAATCTGAAGCCCAGAAGGCATAAGTAACATCTCTAAACAGACAGGTATTAAGCAGAGTCAGAAAATGGCTTCTGAGTCCAAGGTTAATGCTTCCTTTACTACACTGCACTGGATAGAAGACCCATTCCATCTAAAAACTCTCAGAAATCCTATCAGGGCAAAATAATTGAAATCCAGTCTCTTCCTAACTCTAGAGCTAACTTTTAATATGATTTAAAAGTTACACAGGTATGCTAGGGTATGTTATGGTCAGTAGGAGCGAGTTTTATTCTTTGTTTCAGGTTTAAAAGTTAAAGGATGGCATGTGAATCTAAAATTTGGTCCTTTGTGAAAGATGTTCACTTAACAGATCACCCAGAGATGCTATATTTGCCTGCATTGAATTTCGATAATTTGTGAATAGGAAATTTAACTGAACAGTCACAGTTGTGCTCTTAAGCACATGGCCAGGCTTAAAGGAGGCAAGTACCTTGTGGACATGGAATGTTTCATTTTTGTCTTTGTACCCCAATGCCTGGAAGAGTGCCTAATACACAGTACATACTTGATAAATCCTTTTTGATCATCTGAAATGGTAGAATGACCACCTAGCCTGACCCAAATTGGATTGTTGGAGGAGACTGACATCATACACTACTGACAGTAGGAATTTCATCAATGTTTGTCTTATTACATCGTCTCTTGTTCAGTAAGACTTTCTGGGTGTCTCAATGGCAGCAGGAGCAATAGAAATACTTCCCCCTGGTAAACTGAGATGGATCTTTCATCTTTAGCTTCTGAAATTTTGGAGAGGTCAAAAATTGAAAGAAGCTATGATTTCTTTATGGTCAGCATGTCATCACTTGTTATTTCTTTATCCACTAGTATAATGGGGAGAAGCAGTTTTAACAAAGCCCACTTGCTGGTGAGAAGCTCATATCTGCTAAAGAGGAAATCATGTGTTCTGTTGGGGGCATACTGAGTGTCTTTCATCTCCTTGATTTCTATTTAATCTTTCTGTGATTTATGCCTTCTATCATCAAAGGCCACAGCTTGATTAGAAGATGGATTTTTGCTCATGAGTAATTTCTGCAATTAAAAAAAAAAAGTTCTGTTACATTGAAACTTTGGTTCTCCTTTGCCTATTGCCAAAATAACATTCGGATCTATTATTATGATTGCTTGATATTTTCCGGCTAGTATCCCAACAGTTGTGCAAGTAACAGACAATATCTATTCCAAGCTACTCATTTCACAATCAAGAAAAACCTACAGGTAAAATGATTTGCCCAAGGTTATGCCAGTATTAGACAGCAGAGCCAAAATTTGAACCCAAGTCCTTTGATTCCAGATCCCGTGCTCTTTCCTCTGCCTTCTGGGTAGCTAAGGCCCAGGGTTAGGAACACTGATTTCAAATCCAGGCTCAGACTCTTACTAATTGGGTGACCCCCTTCCTCTCCAGATCATTAACCACTCTCTGCCTCAGTGTCCTCATCTGTAAAGTGGAGATCATAATAATATCCACCTCCCAGGGTTGCAGTGAGGATCAAATGTGATATTTGTAAAGGGCTTAGCACACACAGTGCCTGGTGCAAAGTATGCCCTTAATAAATGCTTGTTCCATTCTTTTTTCTGCCCTTTGCTAACCTCTTTTCTATTGCATTATGCTTGTTCCTACTGACTCCTACATAACCTTGGACAAATTATTTCATCTCCAAGGGCCTCAGCTTCAACTAGAACCTCTAAGTTCTTTCCTATTCCCCATTTCTGATCCCTGCCCTTGTCGTAGAAAACAGAGCCTTTATAACATAGTTGTTGGTATATGAATTAAATCATAGAATAATTGAATTGTAGAAGTGGAAAGACCCCTTAAAAAGCATTTAGGCTAAATCCTTCATGGAGAAATTGAATCCCAGGGAGTTTTTAACCTCTCCAAGGTCAGAAAGATCAGTGGTAAGCAAACTTGAATTTGAACTTAAGTTTCCTTTCTTCTAGTCCAGTGTTCTCTCTCATAAAACTGCCTTGGGCATCCTGCCATTTGAATCTTGTCTTGAAAAGGAATAACCAGATTTTATTATAATAGCTAGCGATCATCTGAGTAGCCTATAACATGGATGTTCCTCCTATCCCCCTGCAACAGGAGTTGTGATGGGCTTTCATTGCTCTACAGAGTTAGAATATTTGAATATGTTCCTTGCAGGAGGAGGGGGAGGGGGAGATACCTCCACCAACTGAATTTATGAAATCTGCTTCCACAAAGAAATATCAAGTGTGCTTTTCTAAAGTGGGCTAAAAATGCTGATAGGCCTGTAATTTAGTTATTTCTCATGCAAATTTCTTCGCAGATGCCAAATTTGAATGAAATTGCAAGACCCTATCCCTGGAGGGGGAGACTAAAAAGAATCTTAGCTGCTGAACAAAAATGTTTTCCATGAGTAAACAAGAGATTTACAGCTTTTTCCTCTCTCTGAGGGAACCTTTCTTCCAGGGAAGAAAAATAAATAAATAAACAAACAAAAATTTCTGTCCCCAAAAGTAATTTTGTCAGGGTTAGAACCAAGTGAAAATATGGATTTGTGATTATCGTTTCTCCCCTGTACATTCAGCACGCTTCCTGTTTAGTAAGGAGATCACTGAATGTTCAGGGTCGGAGAATATATTGGCTTTCCAGAAATTGTATCATTTTTTTTCCCCTTCCGTGAAGTACAAACTACCATGTTAGGTTGCTGTGACATTGCATGAAGATAGAAAAGAGTGGAAAATAATCACAATAGACCTTCAAATTTAGTGAATAAGATCAAATAAAGAAGGGTTGTTTGTAAAATTGTCCTTAGTTTCAAAAGGGCTAAAATAAAAGATCCTTTCCTACTCCCGATTATCAGCCTATGGGATCGGCCTAAACCAGACACAGAGCAGTTGGTTTCTTGGGGAGTATGATCTAAGAGGCACCTGCAAGGCTTCCTGCCCAAGGATGCCTTTCCCACACAGCTTCTGTGGCAATGGAAATCACATCATTATACCTCCATTTAAGCTAAGAAAATAAAGGCCATTATATAGATACATACATAAATGTATGCATTTACATACACATATGCATATGTGTATGTATTTACATATATTATATAAATACATGAGCATTAAGCCATTAATATCTTATTGGCAACTAGTATATCGTACTATTATTAATTAGCAAGCATTTATTAATCATTCCCTTTGTGACAAGCACTGTGCTAAAATCTGGGGATACAAGCAATTCATGAAACAATCCTAAGCACAAGGAATTTACATTCTAATGGAGGAGGCAATAGGGACACATGAGTGTGTGTGTGCATGCACGCGCATGCGTGTGTGTGTATACACACATACATATACATACACATTATATATAATGTATTAAATATGAGGTGGTGTGAGAAAGAGGAATGAGAAGGTGAGGGAACAAGGGAAAGGTCATTTAGAAGGATTCAGATATTAATTTGTGTTTCAGCAGAATCTTGAAAAAAAAAGGATTCTATGAGGTGAAGGGAAGGAAGGTGTGTGTCTGAGGGATGGGGGACAGCTGGTTGATAGGCATAAACATGAGAGATGAAGTTTCACGGATGAGGAATAAAGAGTAGGCTGGTTTGGCTGGACTGCAGTGCAAGATGACATGCAGCTGCCTGGCAAAGACAGGAGAGAATCAGACACACAATAAGCAAGCTTTGTTGGGAAAAGAGGAAAAAGAAAAAAAAATCTGAATTATTAGGATCTGGAGAGAAAAACACAACAATAAGAGATCTTTGGCAGTCTGAGGAAAAAAAAATATGAGGATGATAACTTCCAGGCATGATGGTGCCAGAAGGAAAGACAAAGGGCCAAATCAGAATGTGATAAAGTATTGATACCATCAGTGGTGGATAGTGACAATGAACATATGACTGATGCCTTATAGTAGGAAGGAAGTTAACCTGAGCTCTCCGAGGCTATCCCTGGCAGGCTCTCTCGAGCTAGAAAAGCTTTGAATAGAGTGCAATTTGCAGGCTCTCTACTGTTAACAACTATCTTAGCTAAATGCTAAGAGGTTCATGCTTCATACTCAGAAGGTAGGGGAGCTAGGTGATAAAGTCTTTAGCCAGGCTGAAAATGACCCTTAGTCTTGTGAAGCCTCCATCTGCAGTAGGAGTTGGGATAAAGGCATTAAGAGGGAGAGGGAATTACTTCTAAGTATTGGAAAGTTTAACACTGATTTAATTTATTGGTAGCAGAAATGTGAGAGCTTTGCTTAATGACTGATAAGTTGATGTGCTACAGAAGGAAGCCAATCGATATTGACCTTCTTGAAATAGATGCAAATGGAACTAAAAAATCAACCAGTTAAAAGCAGTCATTAAATGCTTACTGTGTGTCACACTCTGAGTATTCAAAGACAGAAGTGAAATGATTTCTTTCTTCAAATAGTACCTACCTTCTGATGCAGAAGAGAACATATATATGTGTATATATATGTATGTACATATGTATGTATGTATATATATACACATACATACATACATACACACATATGTGTGTTTGTGTAAGTGTGTATGTATGCATATATATGTAAATATATACACACATTCAGGATACTTAACAAATGAATATAATGTAGTTTTCCGAGAGAGGTAATAAAAACTAGGAAATCAGAAAATGTTTCATATAAAAGGTAGTTTGTGGACTGACTTGAATGAATCAAGAAAATCAGGAATTTCAAGAAATGGAAGAGAGGAAGGAGTGTATTTCAGGCATGAGAAACTGCCATGGAAATGACATGGAGGTGGGAGATAGAACATGTATGTATGAAATAACAAGTAAGCCAATATGGCTAGACCAAAGTGGCCAGAGGGGAATGATGTATAAGAAACCTGGAAAGGAAGGAAATGACCAAGTTGTAAAGGACTTTAATTGCCAAATAGAAAAGTTTGTATTTGATGCTAGAAGATCACTCAAGTGTGGGGCCTTGTCTAGAGAAGTTAACTTTCATACACCTTCTATGTTAGGTCTAAATAAACATTTCGTTAACTGTTCAGTGACCAATCTGTGACAAGTGACTCATTTCTTCCCAATGAGAAACCTATACAGGGTGCATGAGTAAGTCTCAATGCCTAAAACTATAGATCTTGGAGTCATCTATGTGGATATGACAATTGAATCCATAGGAACTGAAAAGATCACAAAGGAAGATATAAAGAAGCTACAGCTACATAAAAAGTCAACACATGTTCTCCTTGATGAGACAAATAAAGTAACTGGTGGAATTCTTTTTTTTTCAATTTTCCCAAATGCAATTGCTAGTTCCATCTTAGAAACAGGTTGATAGGTAGGGCTTTGGGTGGATTTTATTTTGTACTTTTAGCTATGGGTGTTCCTGAGTTGTGTACCATTTGTTTTGACTGATAGTTTATTTCAATATTACTGATAAAATTATTTGTAATATTTTTTCCCGTAGGTGATCTGGCTTATTAGAGGGTCCACCAAAGCACATGCTGCTTAATATGGCAAACCACACCGGTGCCTATCTTGTTATTGAAAAAGAAGTTACTTCAAGACAGCTTAATCACAAAAATTAAAGTAGTTATACTAAATTGGTGAACTTAAATCTACTACCTTGCTAAGGTGCCAAAACTTATTTCACTACATCTCCATATCCTCAATCCTTAGCACATGATTATGAAAAAAACAATGAAAGATCTGAGGTCTGCTCTCTTTTTTTTCTTTTTCTTATTCTTTTTATTTCTAAGCTCTGCTCTGTTCATTTGGCTTCTGCATATAAAGCGAGCATGGCCATGTCTCATATTGCTAAACTGCTTCTTGGTTTCTATCCAGGACTGTAGGAAGTAGCAAAAGATCCTTTGTGCAGGGGATTTTTTTGGGAGGGGTGTGAGAACATCCATCTGTGAGACCAATCTTTGTGCTGCAAGGAAAAGATCTTTTCTCTTATCACCCCTGGCTTGGTGTTGTAGTAGCTAGGTGGGGACACCCCTGAGAATTTACCCATAGCAACTTCTTGTTCTGCTTATGAAGCCCTGGAACTTCAAACAGATGATACCTGCTGGATTTGGAACCCTATGCATTCAACTGCCTTCAAAGAGAAGATGCTGAAATAGTAGAAATGTCTGAAAGGAAAATATAATCAACAACCCTATGTTGGTAGGACAGTATATGGAATGTTGTTTTTATTTCCCCCTCAGAATTAATCTGGGTATTTTCCTGAAGATAATAGAAAGAAGCATGGCATAAGTGGGTGCAGAGCTGACCTAGCAGCCACAAAGATCTGGGTTTAAGTCTTGCCTCTGGCATTTGATTGACTCTGTGACCCAGGGCAAGTCACTTAGACTCTCAGCATCCCAACCAATTCTCTAAGACTACAAGTGGAAGAGCAGGTGCCTTCCAGCACTAGACTTGGAGTGGGGAAGACCTGAAGCCAATTCTTGACTCACTCAAGTGCTAGGAACTCATTGACCCTGAGGAAGTCACTTAACTGCGCATGGCCTCAGTTTCCTCTTTTCTAAAATAGGAATAGCACCTGTTTGGGACAGGATTTTCAAATAATAGGAGAGACATCCTTAGGAGAAACAAAGTAAATTTATTTTACAAACCTTGCAAGATTTGGGCACACCTCTATGATGGAGGAGGTGAGGTAAAAGGGAACCTGCCTTAATTTATACTCTTAATGAAAAAGATCCCCAACCACCTCCATCCCTTCTCACCATTGGCTGGGAGGTGGGCTTACAGTCTAGGCATGGAAACTAGACAGGGGACAAAGGTTGATCCGGTCCATTCAAGTTTTTCCCTATCAGAACTCAACTGCCAGGGTGGCATCTGAAAGTCTAGGAGAAGAAATGGGGTGGGAGGGTGGAGAGACCTTCCTGGAGCAGAGAACAAATAGCTCACAGGAAATTCATAATCTTCTAACATCTGAAAGAGAGGGGAAAGGGCATGCCCACAGCTTCAGGCCCTGACCTTCCAGAATCACAAGGCCAAATCCGAAACCTCTCCTACTCCATTAGACATACCCTGTGAAGTCTTCACAATTATCCATCCCATTCACACCTAACTTACAGGGTTGCTGTGAGGATCAAATGAGACAATATAAATTGTCATGAATGCTTTAATGCTGTGTAAATGTTAACTATTTTCATTGATGTAGGAAGTTTCCTAACCAGAGAGTTCCCTGCATTACTAAAATATCAAAATTTTGCTTTTTTTTCAAAAAGGGAAAACAATGCTAAAATTTCATAGAAAGAAATATCCAGTTAATTTTCATCACAATTTTTATGACTCAGTTTTTCTTTTGTCCTTGCCTCCCTGCTGAGAGTTGAAGGAAGAAGGGAATAGAAAGGAAGGACGATATTGTCATTCAGGGTCAAACATGCCAGTTCTGTTTTGAGGATACTTCTGTGTGTATATGGAAAAACCTGGAAGCCTTTAGCCTGCCCACAGGCAATCCAACAGCTCCTATCTCTGCCTGCAGATCCTAGAGAGAGCTCTAAACTCATTGGACTGTCTAGCCTCCCCCACCTTCTGGCAAAGCATAGAACCTCTCATTCTAATTGGGTTGCCCCTCAGAGATGAAGGATGCCGCAGGCTTGAATTCAACTTGGTCAACAACTATGAAGCTTCACTGAGACCAAGGAATACCATTTGCATAGTTTTTACTGCACAACCAAACATTTTCCCTCTAACTCCAGACTTAAAAGGAGAGGAAAAACTGTAACTCCAGATGCATAAAAGAAAATGAATCCCGCTGGTAGAGACTTTTGCTTGTGAACTATTATGCCAAAGTGTTGAAAAGATAATACCATGCTATAATTAAATGGGTGACTTCATGAAAAGTTAACAAAGAATTATCATTTTAAATGTAACAAAAAAAGTTACCCAATTGCAATTGTGTTTTGCTACGCAGATAGGCTTAGATTTTTCACATCTTTTTTTTGTCGATGGCACCTCTTCCAGTCACGGAGTAATTTCATTTAGTGTGGAACTTTTTTTGCATAATGTCTATAACAGAGGGAGATTTGCTTAACAATCCATAGACTAACAGGATTGCAAAAGCTTTAGAAGAAATGGATCCATTTGTTGGGGGAAAATCTGCTGTTAATACCGCCTGCCAGCTAAAGAATAATTTCCCTGCTAATGTAAAGAGCTTTATTATCTCCACTAAACAGACATGTGCCATTAACACTTATACACAGGCACAAATCAGAGTCTCTCACTTCATGTTTTCTTATTAAATGCCAATTTTGTTTAAATCTGAAGTCTCTCATAGGGAAGGAGTTACTAAAAGGTAAAGTTACCTGGGAAGATTAATACCAAAAACGTGCTAGGAATTTGCAGTATCTTTAACTTGTTTCCACCAAAGAGTTAGTTGTTCTGAACAACAGAGGGAGGGATGAAGTAATTCAATTGTTATTTGTGTTGTTGTTGGTTGTAGGTTGTTGTTATTGTATAAGTGGTTGTTAAGTTGTGGCTAGTCAGCTCCTAACTACACTTTATGTCTGCTGCTCTGCCAGGTTTCAATTCCTGAAGCAGAGAAGGGTGGAACAAGCTTATCCCTTTGAAACTCAACACCATGTCCTTAACTTCCTCCTTGACTGACACCACCACCCTCAGCCCCTCTGATTGGAGGGTGAAGGGTGGACTACTAAACTACTCCTACTGCTTTCCTTTATAGAGGGCAGAAACTGGAGTCTCAGGTCACTCTACTTCGAATCTGCTGCCCTCACAGGTTTCAGCTCCTTTGAATAAGTTGCCACTCCCCCTCCCCTTTTATTGCCTTCTCTTATGTCTTGTCTTCCTTCTTTACATCGTAAACTCCTAGAGGTTAAGGACTACCTTTTTGCTAATCGTATCCACAATGCTGGCACACAGCAGGTGCTTAATAGTTTATGGGTTTGGTTGCTGTTAAGGAATGAAAAAGGGAGAGAAAAGGCTAATTGTGTGCTACAAAGTTTGAGATTGGAATTTAGCCCTGTTGAAATTCTTAGCATTTAAATATTTTCCTTAATATTCCAGATCATAGATTCAGAGCAAAAAGGCACCTCAGAAGTCATTTAGTCCACCTTGTTTTTACATATGAGGAAAGTGAGAACCAAAGTGATTAAGTGTCTTGTACTGAATCACACAGGCAGTTAGTGGCAAAGTCAAAATTTAAACACAGGTACTTAGACTGCAAATACAGCATTCCTGTAAACTGGTAGTTCAGTGAGGCCTAACACTCTAGCCTCCATTATTCTTAGGATTTACTGCCATCAGGTATCATACTAACAGGCTTGTATCAATTAGCAATTTTAAATGGACCTCAATGCAATTAGTTATGCGTTAATCCATACAGTTCTCCCTCTCCAATTAATGAATCATCAAGCATTTATTAAAGTGCTTATTACTATGTGCCAGCTACTGTTTTAAGAAAAAGAAAAAAAATCCCTGCCTTCAAGGAGCTTATATTCTAATATAGAAGTAATATGTACCATATACATATACAAATAGTATAAGATACATATAGAAAGGGTGAAAAGTAGTGCAGTGAATAGGGTGGCAGGCTTGGCATCAGGAAGAGCTGAGATCAAATTTAGCCCAACATTTATTAGCTATGTGACCCTGAGCAAGTCACTTAACTCTGCCTCAGTTTCCTCATTTATAAAATGAATTGGAGAAGGAAATGGAAAACTACTCCAGTATCTTTGCTAAGAAAACTCCAAATGGGGTCATGAAGAGTCAGACATGACTGAAACAACTAAACAGAAACAATATTAGAGTGAAAGACAATGTGGGAGACATTGGTGACTGAGGATGCATGCTAGATGTAATGGGGCTCCTGTACAAAGTAGTACTTGAATTGAGTCTTAAAGAAATCCTGGTGTTTTAAAAAGTAGAGATAAAGAGGGAGACCATTCCAGGCATGAGGAATTATCAGTGTAAAGATACAAAGAGGAAAATGGAGCTTGGTTAGTAAGGACTAGCAAGTAGGCCAGTTTGGGAGATTATAGAGTTCATGGAAATGAATGAAGAATAGAATGATAGTCAACTAGTATTTATTTCATACCTATTATGTACCAGGCATTATGGGAAGGTCCAAGATAGTGAAGAACTTTACAAGTTAAAAAAGTTTTTATTATCCTGGTGATAGTAATATAATAATAAAATAAAATAATAGTTATATACTCATAATATCCTGGAATTTACTGATTAGGTAGTAAATACACATGAGCTTTTAATCATGTGATCCCATTTTGAGTAATGTAGATGCAACTACCTCCCTTGTGGAAAATTTGGGATAGACCTACTACCCTTTAGTTTTATTTTTAATTTATTTTTAAAATTTATTATACCTTTAACATTCTTTTATTTAAAATGTTGAGTTCCAAATTCTCTCCCTCCAGTCCTTCCCACACCCATTGAGAAGGCAAACAGTGATATCAATTATACATGTGAAATCAAGCTAAGCATTTCTATATTAGCCATGTAGCAAAAAAAGTGAAAAAAATTATACTTCAATTTGTACTCAGAATTCATTGATTCTTTCTCTGAAGAAAGATAATATTTTATATCATGAATCCTTCAGAATTGTTTTGTCTCATTGGATCAGACTAGCTAAGTCTTTCACAATTGATCATCATCACAATATTGATGTCACTGTGTATGATGATTTCTTGATTCTTCTCATTCTACTTTGCTTCAGTTCATATAGGTATTCCCAGATTTTTTTAAACCATCCCCCTCATCACTTCTTATACTGCAATAATTTTCCATCATAATCATATACTACGATTTATTTAGCCATTCCTCATGTGATGGAAATCAATTCCCTTGATTTCCAATTTGCCACCAGAAAAAGAGCTGCTATAAATATTTTTGTACATATAGGTCCTTTTCCTTTTTCTTTCATCACTTTAGGATATAGACTTAATGGTAGTTGTCGTCATGGTTGTCCATTTTTGAAGAGAACCATAACATCAGGGAAATGCTGACATGACTTGCAGTTGACTTTGATTTGAGTGAATGAGGACTGTGCGAGGTCACCAGCCTCACTTTCTCATCCAGAGCCATCTGGATCCAGTGACCTGATATGCAACAGGATGACTGGGGATGACCCAGAATGCAATGGGAGATCTCGGCCCTTTTAGGCTCAGGCCTTTCCACATACTCACTTAGAGTGAGGTAATGCCCATTCAGTGAATAGGCCTCTTTAAGAAGTAGGTTAAGTGATGGCCCCTTTAATAAAAACTTCACTAATTCATTAAAATCTATCTATTTTGTATCTAGAGTGTCCCCTTTATTTGTTAGTCCAGTCATCCTCTCTAAAAAGGTAATGAGGTTAATCTGGTATTATCTCTTCTTGATGATGAGCCATGCTAGATCTTAGCAATTGCCACTTATCTTTTCAAGTGCTCAAAATTGTGTGGGGGTGACAGGAATCACAAACCTAAATCACATTGATATTGACTTAAAGAGGAGACAACATACACACAGAGATGGATATAGAGATCTGTCTTAGCCTACAGGAAAGCAGTAAGGGAAGGAAATAAGGAAGCAGTGACTAGTAGAAAGGGAGTATAGAATTAAGGGAGGCAGTGGTAAGATGCAAAATAGAGTTTTGAGGAGTGACAGGGTTAAAAAGGGAGAGAAGGATAAGCAGGAAAAAGATAGGATGGAGGGAAATACACAGTAATCATCATTATAATTGTGAATAGGATGAACTCACCCATAAAATGGATATGGATAGCAGAACATATTAAAAAGAGAATCCACAATTACTTTTTTTTTTTTACAAGAAACGCACTTGAAAGTCAGAGACACACAGAGTAAAAATAGTGGTCTAAAGCAGAATCTCTTATGTTTCTGCTAAGGTAAAATAAAAAAGCAAGGATAGAAATCATGGTGTCACACAAAGCAAAAGGAAAAATAGACCTGATAAAAATAAAGAAGGGAACCTACATTTTGCCAAAGGGCACCGTAGACAATGAAACCATCTCAATACTAAATACGTATGCAACAAATGGCATAGCATCCAAATGAGTTATAGGAAAAAATAGTAAAATTATACTAGTGGAAGACTTCAACTTCACCCTCTCAGAGCTAGATAAATCTGACCATAAAACAGGTTAAGTGGGTGATTAGAATTTTAGAAAAGTTAGATATAGTAATTTTCAGGGGAATATTTAATGGCAATAGAAAGGAGCATTCCTTTTTGTCAGATGATACCTTCACAAAAGTTGACCATATATTAGGGCATAAAAGTCTCATAACCCACTTCAAAAAAGCAAAAATATTAAATGCATATTTTTCAGCCAATAATGCAATAAAATTATATTTAATAAAAGACCAAGGAAACATAGATTAAAATAATTAGAAATTAAATAATCTAATCCTGAAGAATGATTGGGTCAAAGAACAAATCATAGCAATAATTTCATCAAAGAGAATGACAGCATGAAACAATATACTAAAACTTATGAGATGTTGCTAAAGCAGTACTTAGAGGAAATTTTATATCTCTAAAATTTTTCATCAATAAAATATAGAAAGAATAGATCAATGAATTGGACATGGAACTGAAAAAAAAGACTAGAAAAAGAACAAATTTAAATCCCCTAATTAAACACCAAATTGAAAATTCTGAAAGTTAAAAGGAGTTTAATAAAATTAAAAATAATAAAACCATTGAACTAATAAATAAAACTATGAACTGGTTTTATGGGGGAAAACAATAAAATAGATAAACATTGGCTAATTTGATTTAAAAAGAAAAAATGAAATTATAAGTATAAAAAATGAAAAGTGTGAATTCCCCTACAATGGGAGTGAAATTAAAGGAATTATTAGGAATTATTTTGCCTATACCAATAAATCTAACAATATAAGTGAAATGGATAAATATTTAAAAAAATAGAGATTGTCTATATTAACATAAGTGGAAATAGAATACTTGAATAACCATATCCTAGCAAAACAAATTGAACAAGCCATCAGCAAGCTCCCTAAGGTGGGGGGATGTCCAGGACTAGATGAATTCACAAATGAATTCAATAAGACACTTAAAGAACAATTTAACCTAATACTATATAAATTATTTAGAAAAAATAGGTGGAGTCCTACCAAATTCCTTTTATGACACAAATATGGCCCTGAAACCTAAACCAGGAAGAGCAAAAACAGAGAAACAAAACTACAGACCAATTTCCCTGATGAATATTGATGTTAAAATTGTAAAGTACATCCCTTGTAAAATGCCTTCCACATCAAGACTTTCCTCAACATAATTTCACTATATTGCAGGTCCACATAGGAGATTAAATGGTAATTTTTAGAAAGTTTTGTGGAAGTCACAAAAAACACGCAAATGCCAGCAGATGACACAGAAAAAAAGTTTAGAAAATTCAGAGATACATAAAATATATGTATAGTATTGTATAACATCAACTGAAATTTTACTATAAAGTACTGTCAGCACCCCATAAAAGAAAAAAAACAATTAGACTCCTTATACTTAAATACTTC
This sequence comes from Trichosurus vulpecula, assembly GCF_011100635.1. NCBI lineage: Eukaryota > Metazoa > Chordata > Mammalia > Diprotodontia > Phalangeridae > Trichosurus > Trichosurus vulpecula. The sequence goes on along the minus strand of NC_050577.1, from coordinate 122,919,793 downwards.
ACCAAAAATGAAACAGAGCAGAATGATGAATTGCATATACAATTAAAAACCAAAAACTTGAGAACCAACAAATTTTTTAAAAAGAGGAAAAAAAAAACTAAGAACAAAATACAAGACCTGATAATAAAAGAAGGGACTAACAAAATTGAAGGCAAAAAGATTGAATTAATAACATTGGTAATGGTTTCAAAAATTACATCAAATAATTTGTTAATTTGATTTTTTTAAAAAGGGAGAAAATTAAGTTACAACATCAAAAAAGAAAAAAATCACAAAAATAAAAAGGAAGTAAATGCAATTATTTTTGCATAATGATGTACAGAAATTGATAACTTAAATCATTAATTACAAAAATAAAATACAGATTAACAAACCAAGCAAAATACATCATTTAAATAATACAATTTCTTTAAAAAACATAAACTGTTCATGAATGAATTTTGAAAGGTAAAAGTAGGACCATATGTATTTACAGTTATATTTCATCAGACCTTCAGAGTACAATTGATTTCAATGTTAGACATAATTATTGCAAAAATTACAAAAAATAAGGCATCCTGTGAAATTCATTCTCTTAAACATGATCATAATGTCATATAATAAACAAATTAGAAAAGGAGAAAAATTCTTTTGAAATTTTGCATTAAGGAAGATGTCTTGACTAGTAAGGGAGAAAGAGAATCAAAAGAGGATAAATCATTTTTTTATTATGTAGAATTTAAAAGCTTCTGTGTATGCAAATTGAATGCAGTTAAAATTAGAATGTATATTATTACATGGGGAAAATCTTCTCTGATCAGTGTCTCATATCCAAGATAAAGTAGTGAGATATATGTATGTGCATACATTTACATATATATATACATACATATGTGTGTGTTTCAATTACATAATACATATATTATATGTATCTGTGTATGTATGTATCTATCTAATATATGTATCAATCTAATAGCCATCCCCTAACAGAAAAAAAATAGTCACAGGAATTTCTCAAAGTACAAAATCCTATTTATCAACATACACATGAAAAAAAAAATGTTCCAACTGATTTATGATAAAAAGAAATGCTAATTATAATAAACTCTGCAGTTCCATTTCACATCCCATTTTGCCAATCACTTTGACAAAGATCACAAAAAAGAAAAAAAATAATTGTTGGAAGGACTGTAGGAAGACAGTCTCACTAGTGAATTTGGAAAGCTGTGAATTGGTCTATCAATTCTCAAAACAAAATTGGGAAATATACCTAATGATAATTAAACTGTACAGCCCCTATGATCCAAAGACTTCTCTACTTGGCATATGCCTGAAAGGAATCATAGAAAGGGAAAGTGACATTTTTACAAAAATAATCACAATTTTTTTTTTGTTGAAACATAGGAAAGGAAACTAATAAGATATCTGTCAATTGGGGAATGGCTAAACAAATTATTGTGTATAATACTGGCATATTTTTGTTCACTTATTTTAAATTGTATCCAACTGTCTATCACCCCATTGGTGGTTTTCTTAGCAGAGATTGTGGAGTCACCATTTCCTACTCCAGCTCATTTTATAGATGAGAAAATTGAAGCAAACAGGGCTAAGTGACTTGCCCATGATCATACAACTCGCAAGTGTCTTGAGGCCAGATTTGAGGTCAGAAAAATGAGTCTTCTTGACTTCAGATATGACATTCTATCCACTGTGCTACCTAGCTGCCCCAATGGCATATTATTGAGCAATAAAATTATAAAAGGAAATGGATTCAGAGAAATTGGTGAAAGCTCATATAGGCTAATATACCACAGAGCTGAACAGAACCAAGGAAACAAATTATACAGTGACTAAAACATTATAAAAAATACAACTCTGGAGATTAGAAATTCTACTCTTCGAGGTGCAGAGCCAAGATGGTGCTGTGAAAGAAAGGAACTACTGAAGCTCTCTCATAAATTCTGTCAAATACATCTAAAAAAGTGAATATGAACAGATTTGAGAGAGTTAGAAGCTACTAGTAGACTGAGAGGGGCAGAAGCACCAGGCACAAGGATAACCAACAGACCAAAACAACCAGGAATGGCAGAGGAATCTAGCCAGTGTGCTGGTCAGAGAGCACTGAGTGGGCAAAATGCTGGAGCAGGAACAGGCCCGGGGCGGAAGTACCAGCTATGGCCATGATCGAGCCCCAGGCCTCTTAGCCTGGGACTGGAGTCTGTGGGAGCTATAGAGGACACCAGCACAGAGTCTGTGGTGGCAGGAGCAGCTAGCCCAGATGGCCTCCAACCCACAATCTAAAGGTTTGAAACTTGCCTTCTTGAACTTCTGGGAGCCATGATGGCCAGGTAAAATGGCTCTAATCCCTCCCTTGAATAAACCCAGAGAATATTACCACAGGAGAAACAGACAAACCAGAAGGGGGCCTTCAGTAGCAAGAGAAGTTGGGGAGAGGGCCCTTCCCCCACACCTCACTAAACCAGAGGCCATAGCACATAAAGCTAGATCTTAACACAAGAAACCTGGGACACAGCCCCCTGAGCCCCAGAAGCAAAGATTCACTTTAGAAACCAGGAAAAAAAAACACCACGAAAAAGAACACTAAGAAGCTTTCAAAGACCATTGATTCCTATTATGGAGACAGAGAAGATCAAAATACCAATTCAGAAGAGGACAGCATGGATACTACACCCACATGTGAAACCTCAAAAGGGAAAATGTACTGGTCTCCAGGACAAAACACATTCCTAGAAAAACTCAAGGAGGACTTATAAACCAAATTAGGGAGGTAAAAGAAAAAATGGAAAAAAAAAATGGGAAAAAAATTCGCTTTTGAAAACAAATTTTTAAAAAGTAAAATCAGCAAAATGATTAAGGAGAATCAGAATATAAATGGAGAAAATGTCTCATTGAAAAGTAAAATCAACCAAATGAAAAGGAGTTAAAGAAGGTAAAGTAAGAAAACAATACATGAAAAATTAGAATTGGGCAAGTAAAAGCTAATGACTCTATGAGCCATCAAGAATCAGTCAAACAAAATCTAAAGAATGAAAAAAAAATAAAACATGAAATATCTGATTGGAAAAACAACTGACCTGGAAAATAGATCCAGGAGAGACAATCTAAGAATATTGGTCTACCTGAAAGCCATGATGAAAACAAGAGCCTGGACAGTATCATCCAATAAATCCTTAAAGAAAACTATTGAATTAATAAATAAAACCAAGAGCTGGTTTTATGAAAAAAAAAACAATAAAACTGATAAACCTTTGGTCAATTTGATTAAAAAAAAAGAAAGAAGAAAACCAAATTACCAGTATCAAAAATGAAAAAGGTGAATTCACCTACAATGAAGATGAAATTAAAACAATAGCTAGGAATTTTTTGCCCAATTGTATGCCCATAAATTTGACAACCTTAGGGGAATGGATGAATATTTGCAAAAAATAAATTTCCAAGGTTAACAGAAGAGGAAGTAAAATACCTAAATAATCATCTGAGAAAAAGAAACTGAGCAAGCCATCCATGAACTCCCTAGGAAAAAAAACTCCAGGGCCAGATCATTTTACATGTGAATTCTAGCAAACATTTAAAGAACAATTAATTCCTATACTTTATAGACTATTTGGGAAAATAGGTGAAGAAGGAGTTCTATCAAACTCTTTTTATGACACAAATACAGTACCAATGTCTAAACCAGGAAGAGTCAAAACAGAAAAAGGAAATTATAGAGCAATTTCCCTAATGAATATTGATGCAAAAATTTTAAATAAAATATTAGCAAAAAGATTGTAGCAAGTTATCATGAGAATAATACACTACAACCAGGTAGGATTTATTCCAGGAATGCAAGGCTGGTTCAATATTAGGAAAACCATCAGCATAACTTATTATATCAAAAACAAAACTAGCAGAAACCATATGATCATCTCAATACATGCAGAAAAAGCCTTTGGCAAAATACAACACCCATTCCTATTAAAAACATTAGAAATCTAGAAACCCCCCAGTGAGCTACCCCTTGTTCTGATTGTTAAATGGAGAGAAGTAGTGGTCTAGGTGGCATCATTGGCAGCAAGACCTGACCACTTCAAATCCAACCTCATTCCTTTATTACATGGCCCTGGGCAACTCACTACATCTCTGTCTGCCTCAGTTTCCTCAACTGTAAAATGGGGATAATATAGTGCCCACTTCCCAGTATGGTTGTGAGGACCAAATGAGATAATATTTGTAAACCACCCAACGCAATGCCTGGTACACACTAAGTGATTAAGAAATGTTTCCAAACCAAGAGCAGCACTCACAGAGAGCTCAAATATGTAAGTAAAATGCTATGTAGCAATAAGGCAGGAGTGTATGAACAAAGCAGTGTTGCCTCACAAAGCAGAAAATAGCAATGGAGGCAAAAGAAACAAGTTAGCAGAAAATTTTCTCAAGACTCAACCATGGCACTTGACAAGGGGAACATTCTTGGATATGTGGCCCAGGAAAAGTTGCCTTGCTCAAGATGGCAGAGACATTTCTGCCATCCTGGCATGGGAAAACTAAAAGAGAGGGTGTGGCATGATAGCCTGAACTTTGAGTCAGGAAGACCAGGGTTTGAATCTGGCTCTGATCTGAGGACTTGTGGGAATTGGGTGGACCCCACGGACTCCATCTTGTGACTCAATTCTGGAGCTAGATAAGTTCCCTTCCTATTCAATTATGGGTCTAGTCCAATTACTATACTATGAGAAAACTTTATTCAATTGTGAGAATTGAGAGAAAACCTTATTGCATTGTTTGAAGTTAGCCCTATATGGCTGGGAAACTGGACCACCCCTCTCTGCTGCTTAGAGACCCTTAACCAAAGACCTAGGTTATGCTGACCTGAAATCCAGTCAGATCCAAAGACTGATCCCAGGAGTTTTCTCACAATTATCCATCTCAAGCAACCCATATATCTTATATGAAAAACTGGCCCCATCCTCATCATCTGTTACTGTTTCCTTGTTCCTTTGATTGAACACAGATACTTGGTGGTGGGAGAGTGGGACACCTCTTTTTCTGATTTCAGGGAATACCTGTTCACTTACTTTCTCCTGACTCAGAAAGCTCCTAATCTCTCCTCCAATTTGAAATTAGATTACCTAATCATGTATCCTGGTTTATATCCTGTTAATTGTTCGCTTTTACTGTGCAAAAAATCTGTATCCCCCTATATTCAGGGTCCAGTGCCAAGCTGAGGGTGCTTGGTCCTGATTCGTTATGCAATTGGAATGCATTGCTTAATAAATCGATATGCTTGAAAGCTCAAAAAAAATAAAGTGCCATTTTTCTCTATCAAAAAGAAAACACTAGAAAGCATAGGAATAAATGGAGCCTTCCTTAAAATTATAAATAGCATCTACCTAAAACCATCAACAAGCATTATTTGCAATGGGTATAAGCTAGATGAATTCCCAATAAGATCCAGGGTGAAACAAGGATGTCCACTATAGTCAATGTTATTCAATTTGGTACTAGAAATGTTAGTTGTAGCCATAAGAGAAGAAAAAGAAATTGAAATAATTAGAATAGGCAAAGAAGAAACTAAATTATCAATTTTTTGCAGATATGATCATTTGCTTAGAGAATCTTAGAGAATCAAGTAAAAAGCTACTTGAAATAATAAACAACTTTAGCAAAGTTGCAGAATATAAAAGAAACCCACATAAATTCTCGGCATTACTATACATTAGTAACAAAGCCCTACAGCGAGAGATAGAAAGAGAAATTCCATTCAAAGTTACTGTATTCACTATAAAATATTTGGGAGTCTACCTGCCAAGACAAACCTAGGGCCTCTATAAACATAATTTTGAAATACTTTTCACAGAAATAAAATCAATCTAAATAAATGGAATAACATCAGTTCCTCATGCTTAGGCCAAGCTAATATACTAAAAATGACAATCTTACCTAAATTAATTATTCAATGCCATACTAATTGAACTACCAATGAATCATTTAACAAAGCTGGATAAAATAATAACAAAATTCATCTAGAAGAACAAGAGGTCCAAAATATCTAGGGAATTAATGAAAAGAAATGCTAGGGAAGGTGGACTAGCCATACTAGATATTAAACTGTACTATAAAGCAGCAGTCATTAAAACTACTTGGCACTGGCTAAGAAACAGAGAGTTGTGGATCAGTGGAATAGGTTAGGTACACAGGACACAGTAGTTAATGACTATAGCAATCTTTTCTTTGATAAACGCAAAGAATCTAGCTTCTGGATTAAGAATTCATTATTTCACAAAAACTGCTGGCAAAATTGGAAAACGGTAGGGCAGAAACTTGACATAGACCAATATCTTACACCATATACAAAAATAAAGTCAAAATGGGTTCATGATTTAGGAATAAAGGGTGAAACTATAAGCAATTTGGGAAAGCATAGAATAGCTTACCTATCAGATTTTTGGAAAAGCAAAGAATTCATGACACAACAAGAGATAGAGAGCACTACAAAATGCAAAATGGATAATTTTGATTATGTTAAATTGAAAAGATTTTTATATAAACAAAGCTAATGCAACAAAGATTAGGAGGGAAGCAGAAAATTGGAAGAAAATCTTTACAATTAGTGTCTCTGATAAAGGCCTCATCTTTAAAATATACAGGGACCTAAGCTAAATTTATAGGAATGGAAGTCATTCTCCAATTGAGAAATAGCCAAAGGATATAAACAGGCAGTTTTCAGAGGAAGAAATTAAAGGTATCTATAGGTATATGAAAAAATGCTCTAAAGCACTGCTGATTAGAGAAATGAAAATCAAAGCAACTCTTAGGTACCACATCTCTCCTGTCAGACTGGCTAACATGAAAAAACAGGAAAATGATAAATGCTGGAGAGGACGTGGGACAATTGGAACACTGTTACATTGCTGGTGGAGGTGTGAACTGATCCAGCTGTTCTGGAGAGCAATTTGAAACTATGCCCAAAGGGCTATAAAAATGTTCATACCCTTTGACCCAGCATTACCACTTCTAGGGCTGTATCCTAAAGAGATTACACAAATGGGAAAGGGTCCCAGATGTATGAAAATATTTCTAGTGGCTCTTTTTGTGGTAGCAAAGAGTTGGAAATCAAGGGGTGCCCAGCAATTGGGGAATGGCTGAACAAGTTGTGGGGTATGAATGTAATGGAATACTGTTGTATGTAAAAAATGGGAAAGATATGGACTTCATAGTAACCTGGAAAAACCTACATGATATAATGTTGAGTGAGAGGAGCAGAACCAGGAGAACATTGTACACAGCCACAGATACATGATTCTGTGATGACTAAACTTGATGGACTTGGCTCTTGCCAACAATACAAGGTTTAAAGACAACTCCAAAGTACTCATGATGGAGAGAGCTATCTACTTCCAAAGAAAGAACTACAGAGTCTGAATGCAGATTGAGGCAAACTATTTGCTCTGCTTTTTTGTCTCTTTTGTTTTTGTTTTTCTGCTTTTGTTTCTTCTTTCTCATGATTCATTCCATTGGTCATAATTCTTCTTTACAACTTGACTGTTGTGTAAATAAGTTTAATGAGAAGTTATATGTAGAAGATATATTGGATTCCATGCTGTCTTGGGGAGGGACGGGGGCCGCAGGTGGAGGAAGAAAGTCTGAAACTCAAAATCATGTGGAACTGAGTGATGTAAACTAAATATAAAATATCTTAATTAAAGAAAAAAAGAAAAAAATTGAACTTTGAAAGATTTCAGGATTTTCTTCAATTCCCTGACCAGGAATCTAAAGGAATAAATATGAAGGATGCTTTTTACCTCTTGGTAGAAGAGATGGAGAAGAGATCCAAAATGAGACAGACATCTTCCTTATGTGTGTATTTCATTTGCTAGGTTTTGGTGTTTTGTTACGAGGGAAGGTTTTTGTTTGGGGAACAACAAGCAGTGGGGATCAAGGATAATAGAAAGACTGGTGATAATGATGCCAAAATGTGACTTAAGTAGAAAAAATCATAAGTGATGTATTTAAATAAAACACATCAAAGAGATTAGAATTTAAGAGGACAACCGACTAGTGATATGGCTTTGACTCTATTGTGCTGAATGCAGCATATACTATTTTTTTAAAGCTGTTCATAAAGAGATTCACAATTTCATATAAGTCCTCTTTCTTTTCTTCTTTGTATATGGAAATGTTCATGTTTGTGTTTGCCAAGTTTAGAAAAATATATAATAATTTTTAATGTTAAAAATAAAAAAAATAGGATATCACTCTTGAAAGTCAAGGAAAGTCAACTTTACTAATCCTCATAGTAATTAGTTTCCAGACTTCCTCTTCTGATACCCTATTACAACAGCAACACAAGAGTCATTTAATCTACTTTGCTCCATGGTTGCCAAATTATATTTGTATTCTCTTCTTACTCTTTTTTTGATAGGAAGTGAATTATAGAAATGGAAGGAATGGACAGTGTGTCTCATTCATGTTTAAACATAGATTAGTAGTTTAATGATTTCTGTGGCCTTTTAAAAATATTTGAATAATATGAGGAAAATTATAAACATTTTTGGTAGCAAAACTAGAAATCTCCCTTGGAGGTTTTCCAGACTATTGGTATGCATAATTACAGTTGTTTGAAATAAATGCATCTGATTTACTCTGGAGACCATAAAAGCCTTGACTATGTATTTACATAACATTTCCAAAATGCATTATGGTCTCAACTGATCAGAACAATTTTCCTAATCCATAAGTTACAAATATGTTTACTGATATAAGTTAAAAAAGAAAAGTGTTCATCCATTAAATAATTACATACTAGGCACTTTTTTCTAATAAAAATTCATGGGAAAGAATGCTCTGCTAAAAGTAATTATAGCACATTATGCACTAATCACTTGCCAAATTTCACATTTTAAATCAGCCATTTTTATGTTCATATATTCGAAGTAATTTCACAAGGAAATAATCCTCGAGCACAATAAATGAGGTATACCAGTAAAACAAATACAAAATAGAATGTAAAAGAAAACAACCAAGTTAAACAAAGGACACTTCTGTGAGCTGGCAAGTCTTATTTGACTACTAGCCCAGAGTCATGGGAGCACAGTACTGGAAAACAACAAGATTATAAAAGGCAACATTGCAAATGTTCTTTTTTCCCCAGAATTTTAACCTGGGTAAAAATCTCATCTGTTACTGTATTAGTTGTGTAATGCTAGGCAATCCTTCAACCTCTCTATACCTCCATTTCCTTATCTGTATAATGGGGAAAATAATATTTGAATTTTTCATTGGTTTGTTGTAAGAAAAGTGTTGCTTAAAGTGCTCTATAAATTGGGTTACTATATCTTTCTTTCCCTTTAAGACCAAGGGTTGGTGTCATCTCTCCAAAGCTTTCCTTAATTATCCTCAGTCTATTCTGATTATAGCCTTCTCTTTCCCCTTCCCCTATGCATTTAAAAACATTTTAATTAAAATCATATTTTAATTTTTTTTTATTATGCCACATATGTGTATGTTCTCCTCAATTAGGGTTTTATAGTTTCTCAATAGTCAAGGCAAATGTACTTTATTTGCATGGTGTCTTCTCACAGTTTTAATAATCATAGTTCAATCAAGTAAAGAATTTGATATACAAACATGATATATTAAATACAAACATATATATATATATATACAGAAATACATATGTATGTGCATAAACACATATGTATATCTATACATATATCTGCATATACATGATAGATATAGAAACACAAGGTCCCCATATATCCATCCATCTATTTATCTATCTATGATTATCTAAAAGTCTCAGTATTACATTAAAGCTTTAATAGCTTAAAACTGCATTAAGACATTTGGCTCACTCTGCTAACTAGACCAGAACCCATCTCCCACTTGTGGGTGGCCAGAGCCATACAAAGCAGGTTAGAGACAGGAGAGTCAGGAATCAGACAAGTTTAATTTCAAAGTGAAGAAAACAGGTTCACAAACTGAAGTCCTCCTGGGAAGGAGGGCTTGTGGCTCATGGTAGTGGTAGGACTTTTAAGCCTGAAAACTACAAAAAGGTAGAACCCAATATCATAATTCTTATTTCTTAAGTAAACGGTTCCCACAGCAGGTTCACATGTGCAGTTATCTGTAACAACAATGTTGCTAGCAGCTACAGTGGCTGTGTAAGACCAACACCAACCAGCACACAGAAGGGCTGCTAATGCAGGTTTTTTGATCTGCTTTTCTAAGGAAAGCCAACTTTAAGGGGTTAATAATTTCTGTTTAATAAAACACACATATATCATTCTCTAAGTTCAGGAGGAAACGATCAGCACCCTGAACTTCAGAGCAAATAGAAACAGATATTACAAACATTGACAGACAGACATTGATTCAAATCACAATTTATAGTTACCAGAGAAGCACCAACATCTACCTGTCTGGGTTACAAAGGGGGTGGGGGGTTCCATGGCTTGCCCGGAGTCTTGTCACCCTCATTCTTTCGATGACTAAACCCCCAAAAGTGAAACACTAACCTCAGATCTTATATACCCATCTCAGGGCCCTGGAGGGTTGAGGCCTACCATTTAGGGTGTGGGAAAGCTCTACAATCACCAGTACCATATCATATACAATTCAAGGACTCTCAATTGTCTTACTGCTGAGAAACATTCCAAGACAAAAAAGATCCCCCTTTACCAGCCCCATTCAAACAAAGGCAGACTCCTTAAAGGCACTTAAGAGAAGAACAGCAAAAAAAAAAAAACCTGTCTTATCACCACTACAGTATCTTTGGGACAATATGGGAATTCTGGGGTCCTATGGGAACAAGTCAGCAAAGTATTAGAATCATTGTGCCTTGTGATTGTCTCAAGTCTTTAAGTCATTGAGTCTTGTGACCATTCAGCAGGCTACAGAACCAGAGTTAGCATGGTGAGAACGAGAGTACAGTACCTGGTTCTGTTCACTTAGTTATTAGCACAGGAATTGTTAGAATGTCAGGAGAAGTGATTGATGACATTCTGCTGCAGGGTGTTTCCTGTAGCTCCAGATCTCAGGCTAGAATCTCCTGGGAAATAGGGGAGCTCCAACAAATCTAAATATGTATTAATTAATATGAAAATTGTAAATCCCTCAGTGAATACCTGGTGCTGGTCAAAGCAATACATTTTGTCAGAGTGAGAGCACTCAGAGGGTGAGCACAAAGGATTGCTGTTATACCAAGCTCAGGGCACAGTTTGCTTGCTGGGCCTTAGCCCTGGAAAACAGTGTGTCTCTTAATATCTTGACAACTTTATATAACAAATAGAAAATATGTGTATATCCAAAATGTACATGTATGTATACACAAAAATATGTATAAACACAATACATATTGGTAATTCAAAAGAAATAACCACGAATAGTGTTCTTTCAGTCTTTTAACTTACATTTAATTTTTTTGAAAGGGATTTTGTATTATCCACAACCTAATGTGTCTCTTCCTGGTTTACTTTTTTCTGTTAAAAAACTGCATTTTATTCTTTATTCTGATATTTTTAAAATTCTTTATTCCCTTTACTTAAGGTCACATGTTGAAGTAGAAAGAATTCTGTGTTTGGAGTCAGAGGAAATAGATTAAAAATCTTGGATTCGAATCTTTGCTCTGTGATTTACTGTGTGACTTTTTGCAAATTGTATAACCTACTTGGACTTCTGTGCCCTCTTTTGTAAAATGACGATCCCTGAATAATCTCTAAGATGACTTTCATCTCTAAATCATTTGCATGAAGTCAATCAAACATTTATCAAGCACCTATTATGTGTACTAAGCACAAGGGTTACAAATATGAAAAAAAAAAAACCTCATTGTTCTCAAAAAGCTTACAATTTAATGGAAGAAGACAGCACTCAAAAAGACATTGTAAGTAGGGGGATAGTACCCAATGAAGCATAGGAAGGGGCAAAATGGAGAAGTTAGAGAAGTTCCAGAGTAGAGCAACCAGGTAAGAAACAAAATATTCTGAGCTTAATTCTCTCCTTAAATGGAGGTTTTGGATCTCTATCCTCCAATCTGAGGGACAATAGGTGGTGAGTTCTGAGACTGATGGGATTTTCCCAATAATTAGTTACTTGGGTCATATTAGAAAAGTCAGAGAATATTGATAAAACTAGATTCTTATTTAACACATTTTATCAAGGCTCACCAGGCTACCTTACCCTTTAGAAAACACACCTGTAAGAACAGTTCTACAGAATATAGCTTAAATACGTGTTGAGGGGATGGTTTATCACTAATATTTCTCATGGAGAATGTAATTTCTCTTGCATAGTAATGAAACTGACCACTCCTAATTATGTGTCTAGAATCTCTATGTTTTGGTTTTTTCTTTGTTTGTTTTGGCCATTAGTATTAATTATTGCTTTGCTTAAAGGCCATTTTTTAAAAAATAATTTATTTTTTTTTAAATTTTAGTTGACTACATTCAGTTGCACAGGTGTTTGGGTTCTGAATTTTTTCTCCCTCCCTCTCCTCCCTTCTCCCCATCCCAGACAGCATGTAATCCAATGTAGGTTCTATATTTACCTTTGCATTGAATTTATTTTCATAATAGTCCAGTTGTAAAGAAGAATTATAACCAATGGAATGAGTCATGAGAAAGGAGAAACAAAACCAAAAGAGAAGGGAAAAAAAGAGCAAATAGTTTTTCTCCATCTACATTCAAGCTCCATAATTTTCTCCGGATAAAGGCCATTTTGAATGAAGATTTTCACTTATTTGTAGGGAGTCTTTTGAACTGAAGCTTTGTGGTTGACATCAAAGAGGCACAGTGGTCAAAGAGGGACAAATCTATGTGTCTAATTCAACTTGTGTTCAGGATATGGGGCACCTAGGTGGCAGAGTGGATAGAGTGCCAAGCCTGGAGTCAGGGAGACTCATCTGGCCTCAGATACTTTCTATGTAACCACAGGCAAGCCAGTCACTTCACCCTGTCTGCTTCAATTTCTTATCTCTAAAATGAGCTGGAGAAAATTCAGTATCTTTGCCAAAACAAACCAACAAACAAAAACAAATGGGATGATAAAAACAAATGGGACATGAGTGAAAAATGACTGAACAATTCAGGACATGTGAAAAAGAAGTTTCTTCCTTGAAAACTTTTTTGAATGTTACTAACCATTACAATTTTGCTTTCTCCCTATTTTAGCTTTGCCTTGTTGGGGGTTTTTATACTTATTTACATTATTTGACAGAGATGTAAAATAATAAATAGTCAAAATAAAACAGAAGTTAGTGCAAATTTCCAGAGACTCTAAAAGCAATATAGAAAGTCTAAATAATTTAGCAAGACTCAATGTATTTGCTTTTGCCTTACATATCAAATATTTTACATATTTATTCATGAGACTGTACTAAGTGCTAATAAATCTGACTCCAGAACTATCACAGACCTTTGGTTGGTATTATATACACAAGATTGGTGTATTGTCCTCAAAATTTTTGTTTACATACTTTGTTTACATACTTTGTTTTTTTAAGGAATTAAATTGAATTCAACAGCTGAATCCTCGCTGTGCACTCATCAATATTTTTATTTTTAAAAAATTTATTTTATTTTCAATTCATGAAATAAAATGAACATTTCTATAACACTGTACAAGTAAAAAAAAAAGGTGATTGTACATAAAACTGCAAGTTTACCATGTACAGCTTACTATTCCCTCCAAATATACAATGAAGTTATCATGTAAATTTCTTTTTTCCCTTTTTTTCCTTCCCTCTCTCCCCTTCCCCCACCTTAGAGATGTCTACCATTAGTCACAAATTGGTGTGTGTTTATGTGTGTGTATAAAATTAATCTATACCTATTTCTATTTATCATTTCTTTCTCTGCATACAGATAATGTCTTTCTTCATGTGTCCTTTATTTTTAACTTGTGTAATTATAATAGTCATTTCTTTTAAAGTATGGTAATACAAAATAAGTATAGGACAGCTCCCTACCTCCAAAGAACATTCAATGCATTTGATCAGACATACTATAGTTTCAAACAGCTAAGTAGCAACATATAATAGTATATGATTAAGTGTCAAAATAAGTGATGAAGACAGTAAGTGCTATAGGAGTTCAGGAAAGGAAGAGAAGAATTTAAACTCTACCTGGACTATCATAAAAACGAAAGCCTGAAATGCTATTCAACAAAGAAGTCATTTTTTAGTTTACTTAGATTCAAGTTTGGAATCTTGTGGTACAACCATGAATTTTAGAATAGTTTTTAAAGAATTCCATATACCTATTATAGCATGTACTATGATTAAATAGATTAAAAGGCAAATCATATGCCTAAAAATAGCTATCTATAAAAAATGAAGAACAAAATTCTTGTAATATGGTCTTGAAGGTTATGATAAAAAAATTCATTATTGTGGTAACAAATCTCTTGGTAATTAGTTAAGTTCTTCTTCATACATTAGACTTAATATATTACTGATACCTTACTCACAGCATGAGGTAGGTGGCTATCTACACAAGCGAATTAAATAGTTCATTTATATTCATGAGATTTACTGAAGTATTAAAGCATGACAATATAATATAATTTTTCCCCAATATTCTCCACTAAGGTTCTTCTTTTGTGCCTTCTTGTGGCATAATGATGACCCAGTGTTTTAAGACTATGCTAGTCAAACAAAAATTTTCTCAGCCCCTATAAAATTTACACAATGGGGCAGTTGATAGATTGCATATGCATCAATGGACCACCCAAGATCAAAGTGGTCTTTGGACGAACTTTGGCCATACCAACTTATAAAGTATAGTAAGTAGTGGAAGTGTTTGATCTCCATGGACAAAGGATGTTAAGCATATCTCTAAAATTGGGATCACAAAGGAGTTCCACAGTATTTTTGAGTTTTAAAATTTAACAAGAAACCTTACACAAAGTTGGTAAAATGTTTGCGAAATTCAAAATTGGAAGTCAGGAACAGTGAGTTCTAATCCTGACCCTGCCAGTGACTCATCCTGTGGCATGGAATGTGTCATTTCACTTCTCTGTCTCAGTTCTGTAGTCTGTAAAGCAAAGATAATATTGTTCCCTGGGACTTATTGTTCCAGCCTATCTTCTCCCATTGACTTTACAGAATAAAGCTCTGCATGTAAATCTGGATATGAGCCAGGACAATTAGACACACTTATCTGCTTCAAAAGTATTTGAAGAGAAACCAGTGGAAACAATTTTGAAGATGTACCATATGCATTTTAAATCAGGGCCAATATTCTTCTAAACAATTCCTCTTTCATTAACTCTGAAAATGTAACAGAGGTGAATTTACTCTGGGGTAAGGTTGAAGACTACAAAAAATACAACCACATAGAACAAGCTAGCCTAACTGAAACAGCATTGGGTCTTGAGGGAAAAACAGGAGGCAGCCTGGGCCAAGTGAGTGAAACCACCACCACCTTGACAACCATGTTCTCTTTTTTGCTTCTTCTTTTTATTATTTTTAATTATTTTTTTTTATTTTTAGTTTACAACACTCAGTTCTACAAGTTCTAGTTTCAAACTTTCTGCCCTTCCCTCCCTTCCCTCTTACCACCAAGACCACAAGTAGTCTGATATAGATTCTATATAGATCTTCATGTTAAACTTATTTACACAATAGTCAAGTTGCAAAGAAGAATTATGACCAATGGAATGAATCATGAGACAGAAGAAACAAAAACAAAAAAGAAGAGGAAAACAAAGAGAGAGCAAATAGTTTGCCTCAATCTGCATTCAGATTCTATTGTTCTTTCTCTGGGTGTAGATAACTTTTTCCATCATGAGTCCTTTGGAGCTATCTTTGAGCCTTGTATTGCTGAGAAGAGCCAAGTCTACCAAAGTTAGTCATCACAGAATTAATGTGTCTGTGTTGTGTACAATGTTCTCCTGGTTCTGCTCCTCTCACTCAGCATCAGATCATGTAGCTCTTTCCAGGTTATTATGAAGTCCATATTTTCTCCATTTCTTATAGAATAATAGTATTCCATTACATTCATGTACCACAACTTGTTCAGCCATTCCCCAATTGATGGACATCCCCTTGATTTCTAATTCTTTGCCACCACAAAAAGAGCTGCTATAAATCTTTTTGTACATACATGTTCCTTTTGTACTTCTGTGATCTCTTTGGGATATAGCCCTAGGAGTGGTATTGCTGGGTCAAAGGGTATGCACACTTTTCTAGCCCTTTGGGCATAGTTCCAAATTCTTCTCCAGAATGGGTAGATCTGTTCACAACTCAACCAACAATGTATTAATGTTCCAATTTTCCCACCTCCTCTCCAGAATTTATCATATTCCTGTTTTATCATGTTAGTCAACCTGACAGGAGAGATGTGGTACCTAAGAGTTGTTTTGATTTGCATTTCTCTAATCAGTACTTATTTGGAGCATTTTTTCATATGCCTGTAGATATCTTTAATTCCTTCCTCTGAAAACTGCCTGTTCATATCCTTTGACCATTTCTCATTTGGGTAATGGCTTTTATTCCTATAAATTTGACTAAGTTCCCTGTATATTATAGACATGAGGCCTTTATCAGAAACTCTGCTTGTAAAGATTTTCTCCCAATTTTCTGCTTCCTTCCTAATCTTTGTTGTATTGGCTTTGTTTATACAAAAATCTTTTCAATTTAACATAAGCAAAATTATCCATTTTGCATTTTCTAATGCTCTCTACCTCTTGTTGTGTCATGAATTCTTCCCTTTCCCATAAATCTGATAGGTAAACTATAATATGCTCTCCCATATTGCTTATAGTATCAACCTTTATTTCTAAATCATGATCCCACTTTGACTTTATTTTGGTATATGGTGTAAGATATTGGTCTATGTCCAGTTTCTGACCTAATATTTTCCAATTTTCTCAGCAGTTTTTGTGGAGTAGTGAATTCTTAGCCCAGAAGCTGGATTCTTTGGGTTTATCAAAGAGTAGATTGCTATAGTCATTGACTACTGCATTTTGTGTACATAACCTATTCCACTGATCCACCACTTTGTTTCTTAGCCAGTACCAAGTAGCTTTGATGACTGCTGCTTTATAGTACAGTTTGATGTCTGTTATGGCTAGGCCACCTTCCCTAGGATTTCTTTTCCTTAATTCCCTTGATACTCTGGGTCTTTTGTTCTTCCAGATGAATTTTGTTATTATTTTATCCAGCTCTGTAAAATAATTTGTTGGTAGTTCAATTGGTATGGCATTCAATAAGTAAACTAATTTAGGTAAAATTGTCATTTTTATTATTTTAACTCAGCCTAACTATGAGCAACTGATGTTATTCCATTTATCGAGATCAGACTTTATTTGTGTGAGAATTGTTTCATAATTGTGTTCATATTGGCCCTGGGTTTCTCTTGGCAGGTAGACTCCCAAATATTTTATGTTGTCTACAGTAACTTTAAATGGAATTTGTCTTTCTGTCTCTTGCTGTTGGGCTTTGTTAGCAATGTATGGGAATGCCAAGGATTTATATGGGTTTGTTTTATATCCTGCAACTTTGCTAAAGTTGTTTATTATTTTAAGTAGTTTTTTACTTGATTCTCTAGCATTCTCTAAGTAAATTATCATATGATCTGCAAAAAGTGATAATTTAGTTTCTACTTTGCCTATTCTAATTCATTCAATTTCTTCTCTTAGTGCTAAAGCTAACATTTCTAGTACCAAATTAAATGAAAGGGTTGATAATGGACATCCTTGTTTCACCCCAGATATTACTGGGAATGCATCTATGTTATCCCCATTACATATAATGCTTGTTGATGGTTTTAGGTAGATGCTATTTATAATTTTAAGGAAGACTCCATTTATTCCTATGCTTTCTAGTGTTTTTAATAGGAATAGGTGTTGTATTTTCTCAAAAGCTTTTTCTGAATCTATTGAGATAATCATATAGTTTCTGCTAATTTTGTTATTGATTTGATTATTTATGCTGATAGTTTTCCTTATATTGAACCAGCCTTGCATTCCTGGAATAAATCCTATCTGGTCATAGTGTATTATTCTCCTGATAAATTGCTGCAATCTTTTTGCTAACATTTTATTTAAATTTTTGCATCAATATTCATTAGAGAAATTGGTCTATAATTTCCTTTCTCTGTTTTGACTCTTCCTGGTTTAGTTATTAGTACCATATTTGTGTTATAAAAAGAGTTTGGTAGGACTCATTCTTTGCCTATTTTCCTAAATAGTCTATAAAATATAGGAACTAATTTTTCTGTAAATGTTAGAATTCACATGTAAAACCACCTGGCCCTGGAAACATTTTCCATAGGGATTTCATTGATGGCTTGCTCAATTTCTTTTTCAGAGATGGGGTTATTTAGATAATTTACTTCCTCTTCCATTAACCTGGGCAATTTTTATTTTTGTAAATGTTCATCCATTTCCCTAAGGTTGTCAAACTTAAGGGAATAGAATTGGGGAAAAAATTCCTAATTATTACTTTAATTTCTTCTTTATTGGAGGTGAATTCACCCCTTTCAATTTTGATACTTGTCATTTGATTTTCTTCTTTCTTTTTTTAAAATCAAATTGACCAAAGGTTTATCAATTTTATTGTTTTTTTCATAAAAGCCGTTCTTAGTTTTATTTATTAGTACAATAATTTTCTTGATTTCAATTTTATTACTCTCTCCTTTGATTTTCAGTATTTTTAATTTGGGTTAATTGGGGATTTTCAATTTGTTCTTTTTCTATCTTTCTCAGTTGCATGCCATTTTATGCATTTAGACATATAAAACTTCCCCTAAGAACTGCTTTTGCTGCATCCCATAAGTTTTGTTATGTTGTCCCATTATTGTCATTCTCCTGAATGAAGTTAATAACTGGTTCTATGATTTGTTCTTTGGCCCACTCATTCTTTAGGATTATATTATTTAATTTCCAATTAATTTTAGTTTATCTTTCCATGGTTCTTTATTACATATAATTTTTATTGCATCATGATCTGAAAAGGATGCCTTGATTATTTCTGTCTTTCTGTACTGGATTTTGAGGTCTTTATGCCCTGGTACATGGTCAACCTTTGAGTATGTGCCATGTACCTGTGAGAAAAAAAAAAGTATATTCCTCTTTATTCCCATTCAGATTTCTCCAGAGGTCTATGATATCTGCCTTTTCTAAATTTCTATTCACCTCCTTAGCTTCTTTCTTGTTTATTTTGAGTTTAGATGTGTTAAGTTCAGAGAAGGGGGAGTTGGGGTCCCCCACTATTATAATTTTGCTCTTTATTTCTTCCTATAACTCCCTTAACTTCTCCTCTAAGATTTTGCATGCTATACCACTTGGTGCATATATGTTAAATAATGATATTGCTTCATTGTTTATGGTGCCTTTTATCAAGATATAGTGTCCTTCCTCATCTCTTTTGATTAGATCTATCTTTGCTTTTGCTTTATCTGAGATTAAGATTGCTGCTCCTCCTTTTTTATTTTAGCTGAAGCACAATATATTCTATTCCGGCCTTTCATTTTTACTCTGTGTGTATCCCCCCTGTTTCAAATGTGTTTCTTTTAAATAACATATTGCAGGATTGTGGTTTTTAATCGATTCTCCTATCCATCTCTGTTTTATGGGAATGTTCTATCCATTCGCATTCACAGTTATCATTACAAGCTATGTCTTTTTCTCCATCCTATCCCCCCCATTTATGCTTTTATTTCTCCCTTCTCCCTTTCACTTCTTAAAAGAGTTTTGCTTTTGACGACCACCTTCCTCAATTTATCCTCCCTCTTGATTCCCCTCCCTTATCTTACCCTTTTCCCCTTAATACTTCTTCCCTCCCTTCTGACCACCCCTCCCTTTTCTTTCCCCTTTTCCCTCCTACTGCCTGTAGGACAAGTTTGATTTCTATACTTATCAGAGAATGTTATTCTCATCTTGAACCAAATCCAATGAGCATAAAGGTCATATACTACTCTTCTCCCTCCTTTATTTCCCTCTACTATAATATGTTTTTTGTGACTTTTCATGTGATGTAATTTACAATTTTCTACTACCTCCTTATCTCTTCTCCCAGAACCTTCCCTTTATATCTCTTAATTATGTTTTTATCATTATATCAGTTATTTAATCCTGATACCCAAAGTCTATGTATATCCCTTTCAATTTTGACAATAAATGTACTATTCTCAAGATTGATATATATAATATGTAAAACAACATAATCCTAAATAAGGATATAAACAATATGCCCTTATTGATTAACAAGGTTTCTGGGGTATTTTCCCCCTGTTTTACTTTTTATGTCTCTCTTGAGTTTTGTATTTGAAGATCAAATTTTCCATTGAGCTCTGGCGTTTCCATCAGGAAGGTCGGTAATTTTCTTATCTCATTGAATGCCCATCTACTTGCCTGAAAAATTATGCTCAATTTTACTGTGTAGTTAATCCTTGGTTGTAGTCCTTGCTCCTTTGCCTTTTCAGAATATCATATTCCAGTTTCTCCTGTCATTCAGGGTAGAAGCTGAAAGATCTTGCATGATCCTGACTGTCATTCCATGATATTTGAATTGTTTCTTTTTGCTGTTTGCAGTATTTTCTCCTTGACTTGATAATTCTGAAATTTGGCTATAATATTTCTTGGAGTTTTCAATTTGGGATTTCTTTCAGAAGGTGATCAGTGGATTCTTTTGATGACTATTTTCTCCTCTTCTTATAGGAACTCAGGGCAGTTTCCTTAATAATTTCTTGGAAGATATTGTCCAGGCTCTTTTTTCATTGTGACTTTCCAGTAGACCAATAATTCTTAAATTGTCTCTCCTGGATTTATTTTTCAGGTCACTTTTTTTCCAATCAGATATTTCACATTTTCTTTTATTTTTTTTTCTTTCTTTATATTTTGTTTGACAACATCTTGATGCCTCATAGTCATTAGCTTCCACTTGCTCAATTCTAATTTTTCATTAATTGCTGTCTTCATTTTGCTTTTGAGTCTCCTTTTACAATTGGTTGATTTTGCCTTTCAGGGTGTTATTTTCTCTATTTAGATTCTGAATCTCCTTAGCCATTTTGCCAATTTTACTTTTTTAAAGATTTGATCTCATCAGTGAGTTTTTTCCCATTTTTTCTTTTACCTCTCTAATTTGTCTTTTAAAATCCTCCTTTAGCTCTTCTAGGAATGCTTTTTGGTCTTGAGACCAGTTCACACTCCCTTTTGAGGTATCAGATGTGGGTATAGTGTCAATCTTGTCCTCTTCTGAATTGGCATTATGATCTTCCCTGTCTCCATAAAAGGAATCAATGGTCCTCAGTTTTTTTCATGTGCTACTTCATGTTGGTTAGCTTTTTCCTGGCTTTAAAGTGGCTTTCTGCTTTTGGGGCTCAGAAAGCTCTATCATAGGTTTCTTGTTCTGGGAATTGTGAGCCTAGTTACTGGCTCTGTGTGCTGTGGCCTCAGATTTCCTGAGGTGTGATGGAGGGGTTTTCAGGCAGTTGGAAGTCTCCTCTTCTCCTGGGGCTGCTCTTCAGCACTGGTGGTCTCAGCCATTGTCTGTGCTGGTGTCTGTCACTACCCCTGGCTGAGCAAAGGCAAGTCTGGGTTCCTGGTGTGTACCCTTGCTGGCTCCACTCTTCTGGGACTCAGAAACTCCTGCAGTTTGGCTACTGAAGCCCCACTTCTGGCTCCTCTATTTCAGGGTTTTTCCCAAGGTATTTTCTGGGTCAGGGAGGGAGGGATGATAGCCATTTACCTGGCCATTATATCTTCCAGAAGTTCAAGAAGGCACGTTTCAAACCTTTGGGCTGAAAGCCTTAGAGTAGATGGCTTGTGGCCACAGGTGGTGTGCTGCTGCCTCCCATTGCTTTAACAGACTCCCATCCTGTGCTGGGAGGCCTGGGGATCTCCACAGGTTTTGTGCACCCAGCTTTCTCCTAGCCTAGATTGCTGGCTAGTTTCCACAGCTGCTTACACTTTGGTGTGGTCTAGTGCAGCTCTGTGCACTGGGTGCCCTCCTAGCCTACAGATCTGTCCTATCAACCTTGTGGACTCTCCTGGCTTGTAAAATTGCCACATTCAGTCTACTAGTGGCTTCTAACTCTCTCAAATCTGCTCAGATTCACTATTTTAGAAGTATCTAACAGAACTTGTGAGAGCTCCAGTAAGATGCTGTTTTCATGTGGCCATCTTGGCTCCATCCCCCCAGACCACCATGTTCTCTTAGCCCCTACCTAAGGCAGTACAGGGCTCAGAGCCCAAGAACACAAGGAATTATAAGACCCCCACATTTCTGGTCCTACTTCTAATCCAAACCCCTATAACTATTATTGATGAGAGGAACAAGAGGAGAATTTATGTGCCATACCTGCAGCTACAAATACCAACAGCTGACCAACTATCACTAATAAATAAATAAGCACAACAGCACCAGCAGTAATAATCCTCCAGCCTTCCCTTCCATTAACCTTGCTAACAGCCTTGTACCCATACCCACCATCTAGGGGTATGACCTTTATGAAGAGGCAATCTGTCAATTGCTTCTGAGGTATAATAGTCTCCTGTTCCTTAGTAGCCACATCTCCAGAAAACTCAAAATTTTTTTTCATCCAACCAAGGTCCATGACACTGTGAAAAATAGTTCAATATCAGAAGTAGATATGGTTTTATAAATGGAAACTACATGTTAAAGGCATATGCAAATAACCTCTCCATTCTGTATCTGTGAATCACTAAATGACTTGCTTCCAAAAAAAAATGAACATGTCTTCAGAAAATGTTGGAAGGATGTGAAGGATAGGAGCCAAATCTCTGTTATATATTGTTTGAATGTCAAATCTATATTTCTTGAGCCTGACTTATTCAATTTGATCAACATTTATTAAGTACCTTTTTTGCCAGATACTATTCATCAATAGAAATACAATGATAAAACAAAATTGTTTCTGTTGTCCAGGCATATGTGCTCTATATAACACATATGGAAACATATAAACAAAAATAGTGTTACATAATTTAAGAAGAGAAATCTCTATGGCACTATCAATGGAAAGGATCAGTAAAATTTTGATTGAGAAGGAAACTTATATGATACCACAGAGAGCAATGAGAGTTGGAGTGTCAATTTTGTCGACTAGTTAGTAGTATAATTTGTCTGGATCATAATTTTTTTCAATCCAGAGTGAGATGAAGTAAACCTTAAAAAGTAGATGGGAGCCAGACTGAGTGCCAGGCTGAGTTATGTCCTAGAGGCTATAAGCCATGGAAACTTTTTTTGAGTAGAGGAGAGATGTGGCTATAAGTATGATTTAGAAAGTTAATTTTGGCAACTATATGGAATATATATTGAAGAAAATATTTACTAGGAAACAATCACAGTACTCCAGATGAGGTAGGATGAGAGTCTGAACTAGGATGCGTGTACATAGGAGACAAATAGTAAACAAAGAATTGACATTAATTGGTATCTGATTGAAAGGAGAGAGGCAATGAATAAGTTTTAAAAATGGGGTAATGGACCTGTGTGAGCAGACTTTTGTAGGAGGAACAGGTTTAGGGAAACAGATAATGAGTTCCATTTTTTTTTGATGTATTGAGTTTCATAACTTGATGTAGCTTGTATATGAAGAGGTAAAATTAGAGATGTGGGATTGGAGTTCAGAAGAGAGATTACGGTTGGAGCAATATGTGTGTAATGTAATGGCAATGTAAATTACACATGTATAAATGTGTATGTGTGTGAACATACATATATAACTAAGTCTCAAGCCCCTTTGAAAAATATTCACTAGTGGAGATCAATTACTTAATATACCCTGACCGTATGAAGTAAGGAACTGGTCAGAATTTGGGAAAGGAGAAATCTGTGTTCTGGCTTTCAGATTTGAGAGAGGAGACATGTGGTTAAAGATTCTCTTCAAGGAATGAGACTCTGGAAAGAAAGTGGGATGTGGTTATGTCAGTATATCAATCATATTCCTATCCTCAGTTTACTATGGTAGAGACTTAGGGGGAATTTATCTTGGATTAAACCTGGGACTCTTGTGATGGAACTGAGATAGCTGGATGCTAGTGTGAGTGTGCATTCATTTTTTTGATGTATGCTGTTTCTTATATACTTAAATTATCTGATTTCCATTTCTTTCTTGCTTGGATAAAGGAGTAAATTTACTATTTACTACAGCATTTGGTGGGAAGGGAGTCAAGTCTTGGATATATAGCTTAAGGCATGCCTTCCCTGTAAAGAGGCAGTAAGCAGAATCACAGCTTGAATTTAAAAATTATTTTGCCAAGACTAACAATATTTTGAAGCATGCCTAGCATGTCTCCTCTTTGAGGAAATCAAAATGACCAGTCTCATGGACACTAATCCACTGCTTTCCCTTTTGGCAGGAATCCAAGTCTCTTTTGAAGGGGGATGAAAAGAGGAGACTCCAGAAATATGCATTCTTACCTGTGAGCCAAGAGGAGATTTATAAGGGCATAAATAACCTGTATGGGCAAAACACTCATATGTGTATGTTATGTATGTATATATATATATGTGTATGTATAATATATGTTGGTCTATATAGGTATACAATATATGTGTTATGTCTGTTTGTACATATTTATGCATGTATTTGGGTAGAGGGAGAATATGAATGAATAAATGACAGATTCAAGTCAGTTTCTTTAAGAATCCAGAAGAGTGTAGGCTTGTAGGCAGAGAAGGAACCAGTAGGTAAGGACAGATCAGGAATGATAAAGAAAGGGAATAAATACTGAAGCAGGCTCTCAGAAGTAAAAACAAAAACAGAGGGGTCATCTTTGGCTAGAAAAAGGACAATATTTTCACCTGTGGTCTAGAACAAGAAGGAGGAGATGGATAGATTTGGGTGGGCTGCCAAGTATGAAATAGGGAAGCTGAGGAACCTCACAATGACTTGCCTCAGTTTTCTGGGAAATGTACAAAGTGAGTAAGTGATCTATTATACAAGAGTGGGGTAGAGGAGGCCTTGAGGACTTAAACAGATAGGAAACATTTTGGGTAGGTGCTTGTGGGTAGTTTGATAGAGATTCAATCAAGAAAGAATAAAACAATGTTATTGAAATGTAAGTGCTTATTTCAAGTTATATAGCATGAATTTCTAACAAACAAAATCAAAATGATTACAGCACTTCCTCCATCACTGTTCAACTACTTGGAAGTAGAGGCAAAGTGGGTAAAGAGTAGGGATAACCATGGGTAGTGGGATGCAGGATGTCAATGGCATTTTCACAAGGGGGAAGTGCATGGAAGGGTAGAGAATGGTACATGGTTAAACTGGACAACTCTAAGCATGAAAAGAGAGAAAAGAAACTAAAGCAGCAATTCTGGAAGAACAGAAAGGCAATTATCAATTGGAGGCTATGATGAACATGTATTATAGCATTACTAGGATTTAGGCATAGATAGAGATGATTAGAAAGAGGTAATTTTGGAGTTTGAGATGATGGCAATGAAATAGCTTTGGATGATAGTAGTTCAACTGGGAAATGGATCAATTGATCATTCTTTGAGTAGCTGAGGCAGAATGTAAGTAGAGGTCATGACTATTGAGTGGGATCTTCAAGAAGTCAAGATCTTCAAAGGAATATCAGTGTCGGGGGGGGGGGTGGAGCCAAGATGGCGGCTGGTAAGCAGGAACTAGTATGAGCTCCGTACCGAGTCCCTCCAAAAACCTATAAAAAATGGCTCTGAACCAATTCTAGAATGGCAGAACACACAAAAGAGCAGAGGGAAGCAGGGCTCCAGCCCAGGACAGTCTGGATGGTCTCTGGGTGATGTCTATCCCACACAGAGCTGGGAGCTGGGAGCTGGGAACGGAGTGGAGCAGAGTCCAGCATGGGCGGCGTGGACCATCCAGACCAGAAGCCGGGCGGAGGGGGCCCTAGTGCCCTGAATATGTGAGCTGCGGCAGTTACCAGACTCCTTAACCCACAAACACCAAAGACTGCTGAGAAGCTTAGTGGGAAAAGCTGTGGGAGTAGAAAGAGTTCATGGTTCGGCTTCCAGCCCCAGGGGCAGCGGAGGTGGGGCAGCTACAGCTGTTGTTACTTCTGGCTCCAGGCCCACCTGGTGGGAGGAATTAAGTGGCGGATCAGAGCAGGAGTGCATGGCCTGCTGAAGATCTAAGCCTAGTCTGGGTTGGGGGTTGGGTAAGGAGCAGTGCTGGTGTGGCAGAGCTGGCACCTCCCCCCCAAACGTGGAACATAGAACTCTCTAGTATACAAGCAGTCATACCCCGCTGAAAAACTCAAAGGTCAAGTTAGCTGGCTGGGAATATGGCCAGGCAGCGAAAACACACCGAGATTCAGTCTCAGACTTTGCATTCTTTCTTTGCTGACAAAGAAGACCAAAACATACAGCCTAAAGAAGTCAATAAAGTGGAAGAGCCTACACCAACAGCCTCCAAGAAAAACATGAACTGGTCCCAGGCCATGGAAGAGCTCAAAAAGGATTTGGAAAAGCAAGTTAGAGAAGTAGAGGAAAAATTGGGAAGAGAAATGAGAAGGATGCGAGAAAACCATGAAAAACAAGTCAATGACTTGCTAAAGGAGACCCAAAAAAATACCGAAAAATACACTGAAGAAAACAACACCTTAAAAAACAGACTAAATCAAATGGCAAAAGAGCTCCAAAAAGCCAATGAGGAGAAGAATGCCTTGAAAGGCAGAATTAGCCAAATGGAAAAGGAGGTCCAAAAGACCACTGAAGAAAATACTACTTTAAAAATTAGATTGGAGCAAGTGGAAGCTAATGACTTTATGAGAAATCAAGATATTATAAAACAGAACCAAAGGAATGAAAAAAATGGAAGACAATGTGAAATATCTCATTGGAAAAACCACTGACCTGGAAAACAGATCCAGGAGAGATAATTTAAAAATTATTGGACTACCTGAAAGCCATGATCAAAAAAAGAGCCTAGATATCATCTTTCAAGAAATTATCAAGGAGAACTGCCCTGATAGTCTAGAGCCACAGGGCAAAATAGAAATTGAAAGAATCCATCGATCACCTCCTCAAATAGATCCCAAAAAGAAATTTCCCAGGAATATTGTCGCCAAATTCCAGAGCTCCCAGATCAAGGAGAAAATACTTCAAGCATCCAGAAAGAAACAATTTGAGTATTGAGGAAACCCAATCAGAATAACCCAAGATCTGGCAGCCTCTACATTAAGAGATCGAAGGGAATATCAGTGTCAATGTTTATGAAACCAAGGATGAGGGCGACAGTTGAGGAGGGAATAAATAGAAATATTTATTTTGAATGATTATTGCTAACTGATTAAATGAAAAACTAACTTGTCAAACTTCCACTTAATCAGGTTTCATCCAATCGTGCTGTAATTATATATCTACTGTGAACAAAGCACTGTCCTAAATGTCAGAGCATAAGTCAATCAATCAATGAAAACCTATTATGTTCCAGAAACTGTACTAAGCACTGAGGAACTACACTAAGCACTGTGCTAAGCAGAAGTAAGGAAAAACGAAGACAGTCCCTGTTCTTAAAGAGCTTATAATCAAATAAGGGAATATCACACACACAATGAAAAAGAGGGAGTTGGTGGAGGGGGACTGTAGCTGGTCACAGGTGAGGTAGGTCCTTTCTCCTAAAGAAAGAAATGAGACATGACAGCCAGTAATAAACTACAGTGATAATCTGTTTAAGATGATAAAAATGAATGGATAAAAGTGAGCAAGAGAATCCCGACCCTCAATAAACTTAAATCCTTTTTTTTAAGGTAAAGAAATGACCTTTTGTAATGGCAAGCACAGTGGGACCTTTTGTTGTCTTTTATTTTGGATTGCTGATCAGCACTAAGGTAATCAAGTACCTTTGAGTCTTGCCTTTGTTTGTAGAAAGGCCCACACTCTTTTGCTAGTTAGGTCATGAGAGGTGTGAAACCCTCGAGAGGTGTGAAGTGCTCTGACCTTGAAGAAGTGTGTGTGTGTGTGTGTGTGTGTGTGTGTGTGTGTGTGTGTGTAGTCTGAGATTAGCATTTTGGTTTGGGGCTCACTCACTGGAAGAGTGTCATGTGATTTGACCAGACAAGACTCTGGGTAGCTGTTGGAGCCCCCCAGCCTTGAAAAACCCAGATTTTGGTGCTTCTGTCTCTGGTATTATGTATATAAAGTCTTGGACAGATAGCTAGAAGCCTGTCTGTTGATTTGTGTTATTTTGCTCATTTACATAATTTCTGCTTTGTGTTTTCTCTGAAGTTCAGGGTGCTGACTTTTCCCCCTGAACTAAGTGAATTATATATAGCTATAGATATAGATATAGATATAGATATAGATATATATGTATGTATGTATGTTTAATTAAAGTGAGATTGTAAACCCCTTAAAGTTGCTTTCCTTAGGAAAGCAGATCAAAGAACCTGTGCTAACAGCCCTCCTGTGTGCCATTGTTATTGGCCTTACACAGCCACAGTAGCTGCAAGCAGCATTGTTGTTACACCTTTAATAAGGATAAACATAAAGTTCTACATGGATTCAAAAAACTAAAACAAAATAAGCAATTGCACTAGTAAAGAATGTGGGACTTTCACTAGACAATAATTCACATGAAAAAGATCTGGGAGCCTTGGTGAACTGTGCAGTTAGTAGAAGTCAAGACTGTGGCATGGTAGCCAAACCACAAATTCACCAATTCAATCTAAGGCTATCGGGATATAAAAGTTCTTTTGTACAATAAAGGATTTTAAATTCTAATGGAGAAAGATAAAATGTAAACAGGTGCTCAAAAGAATGTAGTTCTAAGATAAAGTGAATCTTATTAGTCATACAGCAGATGTTCAGATATCCACTGTGGAAGAGAAGGTCATAGAAAGATAATGATATTAAAGAGGTACAATTGAGCTAAATAAGAATAGCAGTGATGGAAAAGGTAGCAAAGGGAGCAAAAAGTGGTTCCTTCAGCAAATTGTGATTCTGAACTATAGGGAAAAGAGGACCATAAGTTAGGAGGAAGTAAGGCAAGAGAAAGTACCGGGTGATACCAATGCCAAATAAGAATGTTAACAGCACTGTTGTTGATCCAGAACTTAGAGTTGGTGAATCAGAATGCTGCTAGTGGTGCCCAGGAAGTACACGTGTTGAAGGGAGCCTTTAACAAATAGCAAAAGTTTATCTCTTAATGGTTAGCAGCCTTAATCTTCCTATTCAAGAGATGAAATTTCCAATTATTAATGATTGCCAATAGGGCCTGTCATAAAAGAAGGCAGGGAAAATTAGAGTTGCAGAAGATGCTGATGGCAAATAAGTCTGGGACTTCTACTCCTAGACATCCAGAAATATGGAGTAGGAGGGCTTTTAATCCTCTTCTACACTACAACAATAACAACAACAATCATTGAGAAAGTATGACCTCATCTTTCTCCTTTGCGCTTGGAGCCCTTCTATTTAGAGTCAGAAGTCCTCTCAGAACTAAGGTTCAAGGAGGGTGTGAAAAGGCCAGCTATTTCTTCATTTCCCACCTAGCTGTACTACTTTGGACTTTGCCATCAGGCCCCAGGAACCTCTTCATCTTTCAAAATCACATCAGTCCCAGAATTCACACTTCATTAATATCTCTGTCACTGGGGTCGGGTCGCTCTTATTGGAGAGTGAAGCAGAGAGTTCCTCTTAGAATCTCCATTTAAGGAGGGCACTGAGATTAGTACTCTCTTTATTTCTTATCTGGCTACACTCCTTTGAATATTACATCATCATGCCTACCCCATCCTGTGAGCAGCTACCTTCCCCCTCCACCAATTCCCTCTTTTTCAGTTGTGTGTGTGTGTGTATATGTGCGCATGTGCTGTTCCCTCATTTGATTATAAGCTCTTTAAGGACAGGGACTGTCTTCCTTTTTCCTTATTTGTGCATAGCACAGTGCTTTGTGCAGTTCCTCAGTGCTTAGCACAGCATCTGGCACATGGTAGTTTTTCATTGCCTGATTAACCTATGCTCTGACATTTAGGACAGTGCTTTGTTGACAGTACATATGTAATAATTACAACATGATTGGATGATACCTGATTAAGTGGAACTTAAGTTAGTTTTTCATTTAATCAGTCAGAAGACAGTTAAGTGCCTACTATGTTTACTCTGTATAATGGGGATACAAAGAAAAAGGACAAGCTTTGTCTCAGACCTCAGGAGCTCTCAATTCTATTCACAAAGACCCTCCCTGGAGTTTTCCATTGTATTTTCATTCTGTTGAATTATGATCACTTCCAACTAGAAGTCTCATGGGTAGTTTGCCCAGAAGGCTGGCTTCAGATCAGATTGATTTTGTTATAACATAGCTGAAAAAAATATAAAGTTGGTTGTTTTGATTAAAGCTGAAACCCACTGTCCTACCCTTCTTAATAACTCAGCATAATGTAATGAAAAGACCGTTGGTTCTGCAGTAAGCGAACCTGGATTCAAATCCTGCCTCTAATGTTTACTATGAGCGTGACTATGGGCAGGATACGTACCCTACCTTGGCTGAGTTTCCTCTGTAAAATAAGATAATTGAATGAGATAGCCTCTAAGCTCCCTTCTTAGATCTATAATTCTATAAAATACAAATTCTTCAAGTTGCCAAACATGAGAAAAAAATTATTAAAGTCAAGTTGTCACACAGGAGGCCTAACTCAGTTGTACAATGTACTGTATTAGAGAAAACCTTTCAAAAAACTGAGATTGAGGTCTCTAGTTTCACGCAGACTTCTCTGAAGTAGACTATACATTTCACATTCAAAATACTTTCTATCTGTTCTATAGAAACTACTTCTCTTGGTACCACCAGAAGGCAGTAAGCCCCAGGGAGTGAGTCAGAGAATAGGAGCTCATGCTATGTTTTGAGCACATTTCCAAGATCCCTACTTTGCTACTCTTGGAAGATGGAGTCCAATGTGAATTCCCAAATCATAACATAGATAGTGATATTAGCATGTATGCTGCTGCTACCATCCTCCCAATCATGTTCATCATCCTAGACCCCTCAAGAAGCCTATTGATAAGTGTGTTTTGTGCCCATAGACCCCATGGATCCAAAGGGATTAAATTTTAGGTTGCAAATCATGGGGCTGGGGGTTGAAAGAGAATAATTTTCTCAGCTGGCAATTTTCATTTTTGATGAACACATATCTATATTTTTAAAACTTTCTTAACAAGACAAACCATAAGAAAAAAATGCCAGGAAACATTTAACTATGAATTAACTGTCCGGTGGGTCTAATTAAGATTCTTAATGTTTGAAGTTCTATGCTATTTACTTACAGTTATTTAGGTTATAAAGGATGAAATTGAAGGGTTAGAAAAATGTGTATTGCTCCAAAAGTGCACATTTCTCTTTTATGTGTGTGCTTGCATAATCTAAAACGCCCTCATATGTCCTACAAGTTAATTACCCATATTTAGGGCCATGAAGCCAAATAAAAAGAACAATGGAGAAAAATAGAATGAGCCTCCTCTAGCCAAGCATTGAATAATAGAAACCTTCAGGATGCACAAGACTGCCCACTTAGGGAGAAGACAGCACATGGTTTTGGAGAAAAACCAAAACAAAACATTGACCTGAGCTATAAGGAGCAGGGCGATAAAGAAGCAAACAAAAGGGCAACTGAGGACAGAGAGAAATTTAAGTCCTACCCTGCACAATCGTAGGTTCAAAGCTAGAAGGGTTGTTGGAGAAAACTTGCTCAACTCCATTTTACAATGAAGAAGTTGAGGCACAAAGGGCAGATTGTGCTTTTTTTGGGGGGAAGGGGTGTTGGGGGATTGACAGTGGGGGGAAATTTATTTTTCTTTAATAGAAGTTTGCTTGTTTGAATTGTTGCTCTTCTTAATGTGAGAGGAGGTGTGAGGAAAAGGCAAAACTTCTTTAATTAAAAAAATAAGTAAAATTAAAAAGTAAAGTTAAGAAAACTTAAAAAGAAAATTTCACACAGATAAATGGCATAGCTAGATTTAAATACAGGTCCTCAGATTCTATATCCTGAACTCATACTATATGTTTTGGCTCTTATTTACCTTGTGATTTTATATTATGGGAAAAAAAAGAACATTTTATTTGCAATGACTTTGACAACCTTACCAAGGCCATCATATTTGACCTTCTATCCCCCACAATAGTGGAAAGTGTTTCTTGCAGCTTATCAAACAATCAACAAGTATTTATTGAAAATATTTTAATATGTGCCAGGTACCCAGGCAGGTGCTGAGGATGAAAGTATGAAGAGTGAAATAATCCAGTCACAAGGAGCATAGATTCTAATAGGGAGATAAGATAAAATAAATTCAGGTAATTCTAAAATGAATAGATATAAATACATAAAAAAATGGTTAAATACAAGTTAGTTTGTAAGGGAAGGCACTTGCAATTGGGGAGAATTAGGAAAGGCTTCCTGTGAAAGATGTGTTTAAGACAATATGATGATAACTTTGGAAAATCCCAAAGACTCAACTAAAAAGTTAGTTGAAACAATTGATAATTTTAGCAAAGTAGCAGGATATAAAGTAAATCCATATAAATCATCAGCATTCTATATATCACAAACAAAACTCTGCAAGAAGAGATAATACAAAATATTCCATTTAAAATGACTCTAGACTGTATAAAATACTTAGGAGTATACCTGCCAAAACAGACACAGGAACTATATAACCAAAATTATAAAATAAAAAAACTTTTTACACAAATAAAATCAGTTTTAAATAATTAGAGAGATATTAATTGTTCATGGGTTGGCAAGGCCAATATAATAAAAATATCAATTTGCCAAAATAATTTATATATTCATTCCATCACAATTAAGTCACCAAAAATTATTTTCTGAATAAAAAGAAATAATAAAATTTGCGTGAGAAAACAAAAAGTCAAGAATATCAAAGGAAATAATGAAAAGAAAAAGTGTAAAGAGGAAGAAGGTTTAGCAATACCATATCTTAAATTGCATGAGGCAGTAATTATCAAAACTATCTGAAACTGGCTAAGAAAATGAAAGATAGACCAATGGAATAGAGTAGACATACAGTTTATAGCAGAAAATAAACACAATAATTTTGTATTTGACAAGTATAAAATTTAAGATTTTGGGATAAGAAATCAATATTTGGTAAAAATTGTTGGTAAAACTAGAAAGCAGTATGACAGAAACCAACGGACCATTGACCAATATCACACACCATTTACCAAGAAAAGGTCGAAATGGATACATGACTTACATATAAAGGGAGATTTTACAAGAAAATTAGAGAAAATATGGAACACACTACTTTTCAGACTTATGAATAGGTAAACAATTTATGAATAAACAAGAGATAGCAAAATTAGGTGTGAAGTAGATAATTTGGATTGTATTAAATTTAAAAGTTTTTGAACAAATAAAATACAGATAGCCAAGATTAGAAGGAAAGTACAAAATGGGGGGAAATTTTATAAACAGTTTATAAGATAAAGATACCATCTAAAACATATAAAGAACTTCATCAAATCTATAAGAATATGCATCATTCTCCAACTGATAAATGGGGAAAGCTTATGTATGAGCAGGAAGTTTTCCAATAAAGGAAGCAAAACAATTTATAGTCATATAAAAATGCTCTAAATCAGTGTTGATTATAGAAATGCAGATTGAAACAATCTTGAGATATCATTTTACACCAAACAGGTTGGCTAAAATGATAGAAGGGGAAAGTGACAAATGTTGGAGAGGTTGTGGAAAAATTGGGACACTGATTCATTGTTGGTGGAATTGTAACATGATTCAACCATTTTGGAGAATAGTCTGGAATTATGTCCCAAAACTCATTAAACTACCTATATTCTTTGACTCAGCAATATCACTACTTGGTCTATTCTCAAAGATGATTAGGGAAAAAAATAGCCTATGTTTTCTAAAATATTTATAGCAGCTCTCATCGTGGTGACAAAGAATTGGAAATTACAAGGATGCCCATCAGTTGGGGAATGGCTGAACAAGTCATAGTATATGATTGTAATGGAATACTACTATGCTATAAGAAGTGATGAGCTCAATGATTTTAGAAAAAAACATGGAAAGAGTAGATCAAAATAATGAGGAGTGAATGAGAACCAAAAGAACACTGTATACAGTAACAGCAATATTTTTTTAAGAATGACTTTGAGCAAATAAGTTATTTTGTCTATTATAAATGCCCAAATTAACTATAAAGGACATATGAAGAAAGATGCTATCTGCATCCAACGAAAGAAGTGATAAATAGATGTATAGAATGATTATACACACATATATACATACATATATGTATATATGCATGCATAAACCTGTTTGGATCTAATAGTAGCCATCTTTAGGGCAGCAGGGGTGGAGGGAACAGAAAAAAAAGAAATTTACACAATGATTTTGTTGTATATTTGAAAGTAATTGCAAGTTGTGCATAGTAGATTTTTTATGTATGATCATCTTTATTGTACTATTTTAAGAAAATGCTTGTTTTATTCTGTAAACTAAAAATTAAATTTAAAAAATTTACATAGAAGAGATAGATGTATGAGAGGTATATGGAAGGATTTCATTTATAGGGGAGAGCCAGTGCAAACCATGAGGTTGAATGGCCTGTGTGAGGAATAGTTACGCTTGATTGCACAGTGCAGGTGGGGAATTAGTCTGTAATGAACCTGAAAAAGTATATTGGGTCTAGATTGTTTAGAAGTTTAGAAGGTAAAAAGAGAAGTTTTATTATATCTGAAAGGCAATCGAGGGCTGCAGTGTGGTGCAGTGTATAGAGTGCCAGGCCTGGAGTCAGGAAGACCTGAATAAAAATCTGACTTCAGAAACTAGTTGTGTGACCCTGAGCAAGTCACACGCCTCAGTTTGTCTCAATTTCCACCTCTGTAAAATGAACTGGAGAAGGAAATGGCAAAACACTTCAGTATCTTGGTCAAGAAAACCCCAAATGTGGTCACAAAGAGTCTGACATGATTGAAATGACTGAACAACAACCACAACAAGAGGCTATCAGAAGCCTATGGCATTGAATAAGAGAGGTGCAAGGTCAGTTCTGTGTTTAAGGAAAATTACTTTGGTGTGTATAAGATGGACTTTGCTATATAGAATGGACTGAAGTAATGAGAGATGAGGCAGGGAGACCAATGAGCTATTTGGTTGTTTCTCCATACCTCATGGGCCCATTGTGTGCAAAAGTGCTTTGAAAACCTAAAAGTAAATCTCAATAAAAGTGTAAAGTTATTATTATTGTTAAATACAAAAAATGGCTCCATGATTTGTCCAACTTATTTAAATGTTCCTATGACTACTACAGATCAAAACCTGTTCATGTCACTCCATCCAGTGCAACTCTTCTCCATTTTCACCCACAAGTTACAGTGCAGGGTGGCCACAAGATGTGCTGGGGACATTCTTCACTTTGACTTTGTGCCACAACAATGATATCAGTGGAACACCTAAGTTATACACCTGTTATTTCCCAATCTGCATCTGATCAACCCATCTTCTTTTCAACTACACGTAGGGATAGTTATTCCTTTGACCTTGCAATCACCCTCAGGTTTTTCCCTTCCAGGTTTAAGAACTCTGAAATTCTTTGAGACTATTGTAATTGTTTTTCATTCCATCACTCCATATACCTTAAGATTTGTAACTCTACTCTTCATCCTCACCTTGACCTCTGATCTCTTCATCACCCAGTTCTTTCCTAGCCATCACTCCTTTTTCATCACCCCTTTTCTAGCTATACTCTCCTGTATTCCTCATATTGACTCCTTTGTGAGCCCATTCAACTCTATACTATGTCTGCTATCAAATCTCTTATTCCCTTATCCTATGTTCAACTGTGCTTTAGCAACCCCAAACCTTGATTATTTCTTTACTCCTATTAACATGTTGCCAAATAGAGGTAAAAAAATCATAAAATTAGAGCTGACTCAAACCACTACAGATTTGTTATCTAATTGAAGCTGAGCCATTACTGCTGCAAAGCAGTAATTCTTCTCTTTTTTAATTGATTTGCTATACCACTTGCCCCAACAACTGTCGCAAAGCTTTGCTTCTCTCTCCTCCAGTGACACCCTGCTACCTTCTCAGCTGAGGACTTTGTCTCATATTGAACCAAAAAAATGAGCTCATTCATGGAGAGCTCACTCTTGTACCATGTCCTTCAGATCACATCCTTCTGCCATAATCTCCATAATCCCCAGCTATATCTGCTCTCCAGTAGAAAGCACTTTTTGACAAGGCAAACTCTCTTCATGTGTCCTTGAAGCTATCACTTCTTTTTCTTTTTCAGCAAACCTCTCCATCTAATCTTTAATTTCTTTCTACCAACTGGAAACTTCCTTGCTCACAACAAACAGGCCAAATACCCTGCATCCTAAAAATAAAACAAAACAAAAATCATACCCCACAAACTCACTAGGTCCCACCAGCCCTACAAAGCTATCATTTGATATTAGCCATTCTTAATTGAATTTGAAAAAAAAATCTATATACTTTTAGAACCTACATTTCCTTTCCTCTCTTTTCTAGCCTTTTGCAATCTCAAATCAAGCATGATCATTCAATTAATACTATAATCCAGTTATGAATTATATCTTATTTTTTGAAATCTAATAGCTTTTCCTCAATCATTATCTGTCAAAGCTGTGATCTAAGCCCTCTTCCCTTTTTTCCCTCCATCTCATTTTGGGATGTCATTAGTTCTAAAAGGTTCAACTCTTTGAAAAAGCATTTTGTTGATATCATTTATATTGACTAATTTCCAAATTTATTCATTCTCATCCCTCCCAGATTCATTCTTATGATAAAGAATACCCCAAAAAAGCATCATAAAAAAGTTCAGTAGTCCTAACCAATATGTTTAAAAAGCCTGATGTTAACATAGATTTAAATTGTCATCTATCTATTCCTCCATCTATGTGCCCATTTCTAGCTTTTTTCCCCCTTGAGACCACCCTCCACATCACCACTGCATATTATTCATTTTAGACTAGGTGTTTCAGAGGCACCTCAAACTCACCATGTCTGCAACAGAGTTAAATACCTGACTAGTCAAAGTCATCCTGGTTTTGAAATGCCCTATTTCTATGGAGGACACTACCATTTATCCTTTTAGTCACCCAGGTTTGCAATCCTGGGGTCATCCCTAACTCTTCACTCTCCCTCACCTCACCTATCTATTCAGGTTCAAAGTCTTGTCATTTATTTCTCCACAAGATTTTTCCTATACATACCCTTCTTTCCACTGATACAGCCACCAATTTCATAGTTAGGCCTCATCTTCTCTTGCCTGGGCTATTGTAATAGCCTCTAATTAGTTTCCTTGCTTCAAACTTCTGCCCGCTATATTCCAGCCTCAGCTCCGAAAACAATTTTCTTTGAGTTAACGTCTGAATATTTCACAAAGTCCCTCCACTCAATAAATTCGGTTGTTTTTCTATTACCTTTAGGAGCAAATATAACATATATTGGTTTTTAAAGCTCTTTGCAATCTGTGCCAATCCTTTCCTCCATGTGCCTACATTCCAGTCATTATTTTTTATTCCATGCATACAATATCTACCTCCTGTTTCCTTTCAATCATTACTCTGGACATCCACCATATCTTGAGTGTTCTCCTTCATATTGCTTGATTCTTAGAAATTCTGGCTTCCTTCAAGACATAACTCAAACACTACCTTTTATAGCAGGCCTTCCTATTTTCTCCAGAGGCTTGTGTCTTCTTTTCTAAGGTTACCTCACTTCTAATCGGTAATGTAGGTTGTATATTTATTACATACGTGCATATCTGGTGATTAATAGTTTGGAGTTTTTTTTTTAATTTTGAAAATTATTTGTTCATATACTTTGAATATTAATCTATCAGGGAAATCTTTTTTCTATAAATTCCCTATATAAATCTTTAAAAGTGGGCCTTCATCAGAGATATTTGTCATGTAAGCCATATTTTTATGTATATGCATATACACATTAACAAAACATTGATATGTCCATTATATTTATGTGAATATATGTATGTACATACACACACTCAGTGGTTTGATCTACTTGAATGCATTTTGAGTGGCAAGATCCTCCAAATCAATCTTCTACACCCCCCCAACCCCCCCACCCCTCCACCCCCCCCCCCACGCTGCCTTGCTAACTCAGACCCATTGTTTCTTCTCTGGTAACTATGTATTGTGATTTGATCAGACAAGGTCTGTCTGTTGATGTTTCTAATTTCTGTTTGTATTTGCCTTGAAGTTAAGAGGGCTGATCTTTTCCCCCTGAACTACGTGAATGATATAAGTATATGTATGTTTGATTAAAGTGAAATTGTTAACCCCTTAAAGTTAATTTCCTTAGTAAAGCAGATCAAAAGAACCTGTGTTGGCAGCTCTTGTTGCTGGTCTTCTTGGGTCTTACACCTCAACAGCTGCTGCTAGCCAAATTGTTGCTACAGATGGTGATCATTTTTGCTGATGTTTCCTATAATAATTACAAGACAATATGATCAAAGATCTCATGAAATGATGTTTTCTGTTGCCTTTGAATGAGACATGTACTTTTTGCTGGTTACATTTTTCATGAGAACACAAATACTGATAATGGTTCAGTTCTTCCAATAGCACATCAAGTTCTTGTTAACCTGGACAAATGTTTCAAATAACAACTATTGTTAGTGTTTATAAGAATTCCAAAAACAAAACACCAAGCAAACCTTTGATTTCCTGAATTGTCTGCCTCTTCTACTTCTCCATCATTGTTATGACAGGAGAGTGGATGGGGCTATACGCAACTAAGAAGCAACTTATTGGTGATGCGCATTTCTATTTTTAAGTATGCTGACCCTCACAAAACATAGATTATAATCAAAACCTTTCTGGGGCAGCTAGGTGGTGCAGTGAGTAGAGCACAGGTCTTGGAGTCAGGAGGACCTGAGTTCAAATCTGGCCTCAGACACTTGACACACTTACTAGCTGTGTGACCTTGGGAAAGTCACTTAACCCCAATTGCCCTGCCTTCCCCCCTGCTAAAAAAAAAAGGCCTTTTTATCATGAAAGAATAGACTTGTGTTGCTTTTGAGAAATGTGGGTCACCTCTAAAATATCATAAGTTATAGGGATAGGATTTTCTCAAGTAAATAATAATATTTTAATTTCCAGAAGGATATTTGACTTTTAATTGTCCTGCTTTTATAGTACAGTGCTAGCCTTTCACTGCCATTTCTTGTGTGAAAGATATGTTTATATAACTTATCAAGTGGTAAGCCTTTGCAAGAAAATTTCAAATTTATGACTGGGCAAATTAGCTCATATTTATCCAAACATATATCCCTATTTTCATTTCCTTTTTGTTATGTACTATTGGCTAATTGCATATGTATGCACATTCAAATTAATTGTATTTACTAACATCACAAAACATAAAGGCAACCAAACACCCATATGGCAGTTTAGACTAAGCCAACAATCAGAATGATTTCTAAAATATGTTATGTCCATCCTTCTTTGGAGCTTCTGGAAATAGGGCTGATTCCTATTGATGCTGGGTAAATTATGTATAATCCTGCTCAAAAGCTGGGTAATAGGCTAGATGGTTTCCAATCTCCACCTTGGGATTACACGATGGTGTATGAAAATATATTTATACATGAAACTCAACAGTTTACAACTTTTTTTTAGTTGCCATAAAAACATAACTGAATGCCAAAATTTAGCATGCTAGCAATGACTGCCAACCAGAGTAAGAACAGCAGGCAAAACATAAATAGAACGTGGATGACAGACTCTCTCTGGAAATGCACTCAGTTGGCAGCTACTGTACATAGTGTAGATGAATTAGCTAAGCAGGAAAAGATGCCCACAGGAGGCTTGGCACATGCTAAGGGATTCCCTCTTTTGATTATTTTTTTTCCAATGTAGTATTCTAATTTCCATTTAATTATGATTTTAAAACATCATCTCTCAAGTGAAATATATAATCTTTTTTACCTAAAGAACATCTTTTAACTTATTTTCCTCTCTTCTCCCATCCTTTCAAGTTAATTCCTTCCTTAGAGCTTTCTGTAAAACCTCAGTGAAGAGTAACATATATTTTGTTAAATTGAAAATGAGCTATGTCATTAGAAACCAAGCAGAAGTTTATGTTTTTAAATGTGTCTGTGACAAAGTTAATCTCAAACTATTATTTTTCAAAAGAAAATACTTAATAACTTTAATGTTTTTTTATTCTAGTTTGATATAATCATTTCCATTAGATTGTAAGCTCCTTGAAGACAGGGATGGTCTTTTTACTCTTTTTGTATTCTCAGCACTTAACAGAGTGCCTAGCACATAGAAGGTCTTTAATAAATGTTTATTGATTAATTGATTTCTCCTTAAAATAATACATTTTCATGTTATATTATGCCTTAATATGTCATTGAGTTCATGATTTCATTGGTATATGTACTTTCTCCTCTACTAAAAGTTACAATCCAGTGGTGTAGCCAAGTTTGTGGTTGGAAAGCTGGGACTTGCTTAAGCTCTCCCCCAAATCCCTCCAAACACCTGTAAAAATGGCTATGAACAAATTCTAGAGCTGCAGAATCCACAGAATAGCAGAGGGAAGCAGGTCTTCATCACAGGAGAGCCTGGATGGTGGCTGGGAAGGGTCTATCACATGGTGTTGGGAGCAGAGTGCAGCCCTGCATGGGCTGTGACAGGACAGACCAGACCTGGAGTCAACCTGAGCAGGCCTTAGGGCCATGAATCATTGATCTGTGTCAGTTACCAGACTTCTCAACCCACAAACACCAAAGAACACAGAGAAGTTTATTGGATAAACTGCTAGATTGGTTTAGAGAGCGATCCAGCCACCAGCCCTAGGGGTGGGAGGGATGGTGCAGTGGTGGAGCTCCAGCATCAGCTACTCCCAGAATCCCTGACTCACACAGTGAGAGGAATCAAGTGGCAGACCAGAGTGGGAGTGCAGGGATTGCTTTGTCTTGCTTGGAGCTGCGTCGTTGCAATCCTTGTTGGTGGTTCTTGGGGGAGGAGGAATGCTGCTGTGGCAGAGCTTGCAGTGACAGTGGAGCAGAAATAGCTCTGAAAACAGCAGCACTTGGACCCTAAAGGTTGGGACAAAGCACTCTCTACAAGCCGTCATACCCTGACAAAAAGCTCAAAGATCAAGTAGTTGGCTGGCAACATGGCCAGGCAGCAAAAAAGGACATAGACACAGACTCTAAAATACCTTTTTGGCGACAAAGAAGATCAAAACATACAGCCAGAAGAAGTCAACAAAGTCAAAGGGCCTACATCGAAAGCCTCCAAGAAAAATATGAATTGGTCTGAGGCCATGAAAGAGCTCAAAAAGGATTTGGAAAAGCAAGTAAGAGAATTAGAGGAAAAATTGGGAAGAGAAATGAGAGTGATTCAAGAAAATCATGCAAAACAAGTCAATGGCTTGCTAAAGGAGACCCAGAAAAATACTGAAGAAAATAACACTTTAAAAATAGACTAACCCAAATAGCAAAAGAGTTCCAAAAAGCCAATGAGGAGAAAAATGTTTTAAAAGGCAGAATTAGCCAATGGAAAAGGGGGTCCAAAAGACCACTGAAGAAAATACCACCTTAAAAATTAGATTGGAGCAAGTGGAAGCTAGTGACTTGATGAGAAATCAAGATATTATAAAACAGAACCAAAGG
Source organism: Trichosurus vulpecula (assembly GCF_011100635.1). Taxonomy (NCBI): domain Eukaryota; kingdom Metazoa; phylum Chordata; class Mammalia; order Diprotodontia; family Phalangeridae; genus Trichosurus; species Trichosurus vulpecula. The sequence continues at coordinate 122,878,197 of NC_050577.1, read as the reverse complement.
AATGAAAAAAAGGAAGACAGTGTGAAATATCTCATTGGAAAAACCAGTGACCTGGAGAATAGATCCAGGAGAGATAATTTAAAAGTTATTGGACTACCTGAAAGCCATGATGAAAAAAAGACCCTAGACATCATCTTTCAAGATATTATCAAGGAGAATTGACCTGATATTCTAGAACCAGAGGGTAAAATAGACACTGAAAGAATCCACCAATCCCAAAAAGAAATACTCCTAGGAATATTGTTGCCAAATTCCAACGTACCCGGGTCAAGGAGAAAATACTGCAAGCATCCAGAAACAAATAATTTGAGTATTGTGGAAACACAATCAGGATAATACAAAATCTAGCATCTTCTTCATTAAGGGATCACAGGGATTGGAATATGATGTTTCAGAGGTCAAAGGAGTTAGGATTAAAACCAAGAATCACCTACCCAGCAAAACTGATTATAATGCTCCAAGGCAAAATATGGATTTTCAATAAAATAGAATACTTTCAAGTTTCTTAGTGAAAAGACCAGAGCTGAATAGAAAATTTCACTTTCAAACACAAGAATCAAGAAAAGCATGAAAATGTAAACAAGAGAATTCAAAAGGGACTTACTAAGGTTGAGCTGTTTTATTTACATTCCTCGGTGGAAAGATGATATAATTCATGAGACCTTTCTCAGTATTAAGGTAGTTGAAGGGAATATATATATATATATATATATATATATATATATATATATATATATATATATATATATATATATATATATATATATGTATGTATGTATAGACAGAGGGTACAGGGTGAATTGAATATGAAGGGGCAATATATAAAAAATCAAACTGAGGGATGAGAGAGGATAATATATTGAGAGAGGGAGAAAGGGAGAGATAGAATGGAGGAAATTATCCCACATAAAAGTGGCAAGAAAAAGCAGTTCTCTTGGAAGGGAAGAGGTGGCAGGTAAGGAGGAATGAGTGAATCTTGCTCTCATCGGATTTGACCTGAGGAGGAAATAACATACACACTCAATCGAGTTTCTTATCCCACAGGAAAGTAAGGGGAAGGGAATTAAAAAAGGGGTCTGATAGAAGGAAGGGCTGATAGGGGGAGGAGGTAATCAAAAGCAAACACTTTTGAAAAGGGACAGGGTCAAGGGACAAAATTGAATAAAGGGTGACAGGATAGGATGGAGGGAAACATAGTCTTCCACAACATGAGTATTGAGGAAGTGTTTTAGATAATGATACATGTGTGGCCTATGTTGAATTGCTTGCCTTCTTAGGGTGAGTAGGTGGGGAGGGAAAAGGGGAGAGAACTTGGAATTAAAAAGTTTAAAAGCAGATGCTCAAAAAAAAGTTGTTTTGCATGCAACTGGGAAATAAGATATATCGGGAATGAGGCATAGAAATCTATCCTGTCATACAAGAAAGTAAGGGGAAAGAGGATGGGGGGAGTGGTGTAACAAAGGGAAGGCAGAGTGGGGAATGGGGCAATCAGAATATATGCCATCTTGAAGTGGGGGAGGGTAGAAATGGGGAGAAAATTTATAACTTAAAATCTTGTGGAAATCAATGTTGAAAACTAAATATTGAATAATAAAATAATTGTTAAGAGTAAAAAATTAAAAATAGAAATTTTTTCAAAATAAATAAATAAATGAAATTATTGTGGAAAAAAATGAAAACATTACAATCCACCAATGCCTCCTTTTCCAGAGTAATTCTTGTTCATGCATCTCTGCAAAAGGTCCACCTAATATGCTATTGGCCTATTCTGATTCTTTTTTGATTTTCATGCATACCAAGGGTAGCCCTCAGATTTTCCTACTAATGCCTTTAACTATTAATATATGATAACTGCTCCACCTATTTTTTGATCATGCATATCATTAATGCTGTATTTTATGGACACAAGTAATCACTGGCACAATACTGCAAGTTATCACTATAATAGTCACCTTATCTATTTCAAAGTCCCTCTGAGTTGCTTGCAATTCTGATATTTCTGAAATAGTGCTCTACCATAATTTCTAGTCCTATCACATCACTGTTAGAATATTGCTGCTAAATAGATGGGCTTTTGTGCGACCTAGCACTTTGGATCAATAGAAGGGCTGGGAAATGTACTAAAAACAATTCATACCTCTTCATATTTAATTCTGGCAGTCTAAAACTGCTGATCCCAAATATATTTAGTGATACTTCAATTCAATAGCCTGGCCAAACAACTGTTTGTGATAATTTGAGAAGTATGCATTCTTCAACCTCTCTGTCAACTTTTGTCATTAAGTGTTGTTCAGTCATTTCTCATTTGTGTGCAACTCTTCATGACCCCATTTGCTGTTTTCTTGGCAGAGATACTAGAGCAGCTTCCTATTTTCATCCCCAGCTCGTTTTACAGATGAAGAAACAGAGGCAAACAAGTTAAAGTGACTTGTACAGGATCACACAGCTATTAAGCATCTGAGGCTGGGTATGAATTCACAAACATAGTTCTTCCTGATTCCCAGCCCAGTGCTCTGTCCAATTCTGTAAGGAAACTTGGGCAGGTAGGAGAAACAGTGAACAAAGCAAAGGGCCTGGAGTCAGGAAGATGAGTTCAAATCCAGACAGACATATGCTAGCTGTGTGACCTTAGGTGAGTCACTTAGCCTTGTTTGCCTCAGCTTTTTTACCTGTAAAATGAGTTGGAGAAGTAGGTGGCAAACAACTTTAGTATCTCTACCAAGAAAACCCTTAATGAGGTCATGAAGAGTCTGGCATGAGTCAAAATGACTGAATAAAAACAACAATAAAGAAAAAAACCTCATTAGGTTTGTTCTTTCCAACAGTTTGACCCAGTTAATAGGAAAATATCACTTTTTTGGCTCTTGGGTGAAGTACCAGTTTCATTATTAAAGTCACAAAAATTAACATAATATATAAATGTAATGTTTACTTGAGCATTTTTTATAATTTACTTATAATAACTGGTGGAAAATGTTTTATTTCTTTATTGGTTTGTTTAGAGGTGAAGGTCAACACATTTTAAGAAGCTTAAATGCCCTTAGGGTAATGGGCCAGAGTTTAAGAGCAAGGATCATATCAAAAAGTTAGCTGAAGTTGTCTCTGAAAAGCCTTCACAATGCATATTTTATTTCTACTGGAATACTATCCCTTTACCAGTCAATTAGTCAGCCAATAAACATTTATTACATATATATTATGTACTTGGACTTATTCTAAGCACTGGAGATACAAAGAAAGGTACAAAGACAATCTCTACTCTCTAGGAATACACAGTCTAATGCAAAAGAAAACATACAAATAATTAGGTATAAATAATCTAAATACATGGTAAATTGGAAAAAATTATTTGAGGGAAGACTATAGAATTAAGAGATGTAGGGAAAGGCTTCCTGTAGAAGGTAAGAGTTTAGCTGGGCCTTGAAAGCATCGAGTTAAGTTAGGAGCCAGTCATAGAGGGGCAGCATTGGAGGCATAGGGGACAGCAAATGAAAATATCCAGAGTTGGGATAAGTGTCTTCTCTGAGGATAGCAAGGAAGCTTGGGGTGGGGTGTAAAGAAGGGACAAAGCTTTACACTGCCAAAATATTAATGACAGCTACAGGAGTGATCCAAATAAAAATGTACTTTCTCCTGGTAACCTTCCAGGTGGTATGTAGAAAAAAATTCAAAGACATGCCTTTGCATACAGTAGATAAATGGATCTGAACATTTTTGTCATGGATTCCTTTGGAGGCCTAGTGAAGTCAATGGACCCTTTCTCAGAGTAACTACTTAAATATATAAAATATAATGCATAAGATTATAAAAGAGTCCATTAACTTGAAAAATAACTGAAAAAAATCACACATTCTAGGTTAAGAAAACTGCATTAGAAGTTTGCCTAAGATTTTCACTTTCTCTGTGAAAAATCTTAATTTCTAAAAACAGCAAAATAAAAATAAACCCTCAAATTAATGAGTAAATGAGTAAATTGAGGTTGACTGACCTATTCAAATCTACCAATGCTGGTAATGCTCCTTCTTCCTCTCTAAATATTCCCTGCAACACTGGCCTCATATGGTGCTGCAAAACAGAAAAGAAATACCCTAATAACAGTGAAAAGAAGATCCTCTAAATCTTCCACTTCCCTAATGCTGAACCAATCTGCCCCTCTCCATTTCACCACAACTGTAAGTCATAGTACTTAGTGGAAGGTTTCTTTCCATCTTCCCCTTCCAAGGGTAGGGTTAAAGAGATTTGCCCTTCTTAGATATAATTGAGAAGAGTGGGGTAGTGCATACACCCGTAATGGCAAGCAAAGTGGGACTTTTTGCTGTTTTTTTTCTTTTGAAGTGCTTCTCAGCACTAAGGCAATCAAGAGCCTTTGACTGAACCTTGCTTTTGTTTGAATTAAGAGTCTTTGATTGAATCAAGAGTCCTTGATTAGAAACAGTATACATACTCTGAGGTTAGCATTTTCCTTTGGGGGCTCACTTATTGGAGGAGTGTTCATGTGATTTGGCCAGACGAGACTCTGGGTAGCCATTCAAGAGCCTCATGGCTTTGAAAACCCAGATGTTGGTGTTTCTCACTTCGGTAACTATGTATATACTGCTATGGACAGACAGAAGCCCTGTCTGCTGATTCGTGTTTTTTGCTCTGTTTACCTACTTTTTGCATGTAATTTGTGTTTGTGTTTTCTCTGAAATTCAGGGTGCTGACTTTTTCCCCTGAACTAAGTGAATGATATGTGTATCTTTAATTAAAGTGAGATTGTAAACCCCTTAAAGTTGCTTTCCTTAGAAAAGCAGATCAAAGAACCTGTGCTAGCAGCCCTCTTGTGTGCTTGTGTTATTGGCCTTACACCTCCACAGCAGTTGCAAGCAGTGTTGTTGTTGCAATAACTCACATAAGTGCAGGAACACTCATTGCATGTTCAGCAGTATGGCCCTGTGTTTGCCAATGTTTCCACAACACCTTTGTGTTGACTTTTCACTTGTGTCAATGGAGCTATACAGCTTTAAGCACATGCCTCACATTTTAGTACTCCCAAGTACAGCACTCCTTTTCTATGTTTCTTCCTTCATTTTCTTTTTAGACGTAATATTTAAATATTTTAAACTTAAATACAAAATAAGAAAAGAAAAAAAAAACTTAAATACTGAAATTTGAACATGAAATAAGGAAAGAAAGAGAAAACATTGCCATGTGCAGAACATGAGAGGATTCAAAATATAAAGTAACAAATTTCCATTTCAACGAAGCCTATATAATAAATACTGCACATTGTGTTCAGACCTGTCCATCTTTTCTTTACTTCCTTGTAGGTTTCATTTAGGTCTCTGTTATGCTCTTTTTACTTTATTCTTTTTTTTCACCCTTCCTCCCACCCTCCATCCCCAGAAGACAACAATTAAGTGTGGATAAACACATACAAACACACAAACATATTATATCAGCACTTCTTAAGCTACGGGTTGTGACCCCATATGGAGTTGTGAAAAATTTGGCAAGTGTAAAAAGTTTCTGAATGCACAACAACCAAAAATTAATTAAAAATCAAAAACATAATGTTTCTGGCAGCATTTGTCCATGTTGCATCACAACTTCACTGCAGCCTTGGTTCTGAATACAAAGCACCCACACTTTGTACTTCACATGCCCTCAGACCATGCAACACCAACAGAAACACAGAAAGGGTTCTTGAGTGGAAAAGTTTAAGAAGCCCTGTATACACACACATGTGTATATATACATATGTGTATATGTGCATATATTCATATACACATCTATACATATATACACATATACATACATATACATACATACACATATACATATACATATACATATACATATACATATACATATACATATACATATACACACAAGCACACACAGGGTGTTCCTAAAGTCTGGACACATAGGCAAAAATTCATATTTTCAAGAAATGAAATGAATGAAATTTTCAACAACATTTTATTTAATTGGAAATTAACAAATAACATCTTCAATTCATTTGCGATGGAAAGGTTGATGCGCTTTGCAAGATTCACCTGAACTCAATGCGATAACTCCACATTGCCATTAATTGCCTATGTATCAAGACTTTAGGAACACAATATAAATATAAATATAAATATATACACACTCATATATGTGTATATGTGTTTACATGTATATATGCATTCGTGTGTATATGTGTAAATGTACATGCATGTGCATATATATTTACATATATGTATACACATGTATATGTATATGTATACACACGTGTATATATGTATGTGTGCCTACATCGTGTATGTGTACATACACACATATGTATACTCATAGACACATATATATGCATATATACACACATTCAAGTGTATAATATATTCATATATAGACATACAAACACACATGTATATATTTATAATTATATATATTCATATATATATACATATATATATATATATCCATAGCTATTCATCTGCATCTATGTAAGACTGCACTATATTGTTTGTGCCCTGTTTCTCTGAAGGTGGTTAACATCTTTCTGCAACAGTCCAAGTCTTTCCACATTTTTCTAAATCTAACAATTCATCATTTCCTACACCATAGCCATATTCCAACTTTATACTGTCTAGTTATTTTAAACAGTCTAAAGCAAAATTGATTAATATGGCTGATATATAATAGTTTCCCTACCTACTTTTCTCTTTTGAATAAATCTATTAGAGCTTTAACTTTTTCTGAGATCATGATTACCACCGCTAATAAATTCTACTTTCTATCTTTACTTTATGTTTGTGTGTATCTTCTATTTCCTATCCTTCCTGACTCTTCTACTTTACTTCTACCTGCTACCTTACCCTCATAATTACTTAACCTAATACTCCCAAGGTTACCTCCCTTATTCTCTCCCCACCCCAACTCTTTCCCCTTGACCTCTTGTTTCTATTGAATTTAGAAAAAAAAATATAGCCTTCCAAATTTAAATGTTCCCTCTTTATCCTATTCCCATTAATCCTGACATCCTTCTATACCCCCCCTTATCCTATTACCTCAGCCTCTTGTTTATTAATAAATTTAGAAGACTTTTATTTCCTTCTAAATGTGTGTGTATTTCTCTCTTTAACCCAGCTCTGATATGAATAAGATTCCCTCCAAAAATTCCTCCTCTATCCCCTTAACCATTTATTTATTTCTGAATTTAGAAGACTTTTATACATACATATATATATATATATATATATATATATATATATATATATATATATATATATATTCATATATGTGTGTGGTACATGTGCATGTGTGTTTGTATATACTGTTCACATCTTTCACCAGTAGACCAATAATTCTTAAATTGTCTCTCCTGGATCTATTTTCCAGGTCAGTTGTTTTTCGAATCAGATATTTCACATTTTATTCTGTTTTTGCATTCTTTACATTTTGTTTTACTACTTCTTGATGCCTCACAGAGTCATTAGCTTCCACTTGCTCAGTTGTAATTTTTAATGAGTTGTTGTCTTCATTTGGTTTTGAGTCTCCTTTTCCAATTGGTTGATTTTACCTTTCAGGGTGTCATTTTCTCTATTTAGATTCTTAATCTCAGTAGCCATGTCACTGATCTTATTTTTTAAAGACTTGATTTCATCATTGTTAATTTTCCATTTTTTCTTTTACCTCCCTTATTTGGTTTATAAATTCCTCCTTTAGCTCTTCCAGTAATGCTTTTTGGTCTTGAGACCTGTTCACATTCCCTTTTGAGGTATCAGATGTGGGTATAGTGTAAATGCTGTCCTCTTCTGAATTGGTATTTTGATCTTCCCTGTCTCCATAAAAAGAATCAGTGCTCCTCAGTATTTTTGTGTTCTTCTTCATGTTGGTTAGCTTTTCCCTGGCTTTACAATGGATTTCTGCTTTTGGGGCTCAGGGATCTCTGTCCCAGGTTTCTTATTCTGGGAATTGTGAGTCTAATTACTGGCTTTGTGTATTATGGACTTTGGTTTCCTAACATGTGGGGGAGGGATCATCTGGCTGCCTGGAGTCTCCTCTTCCCATGGGGCTGCTCTCCAGCACTGGTCTCAGCTGTCATCTGTGGTGGTGTCTGCCACTTCCCCTGGCTGTGCAAAGGCAAGTCTGGCCTCCTGTTGTTGACCCCTGCTGCCTCTGCCCCTCTGGGACTCAGGAACTCCCACTGCTCAGCCACTGAAGCCCCACTTATGTCTCTTCTATTCCAGAATTTTTCCCAAGGAATTCTTTGGGTCAGTGGGGGAGGGAGGTATGAGAGCTGTTTACCTGGTCATTATATCTCCCTGAAGTTCAATAAGGCATGTTTCACACCTTTGGGCTGCAAGCCTCAAGAGATGTCTCACAGCTGCAGGTGTTGTGCCGCTGCTGCCTCCCTGTTGCTTTGACTGACTCCTGTCCTGTTTTGAGAGGCCTGGGGATCACCTCTGGTTATGGGTGCCCAGCCTTCTCCCAGTCTGGATCGCTGGCTGTTTTCTGCAGCTGCTTCCACTTTGGTACCGTCTGGTGCAGCTCCACACACTGGGCTCTCTTCCAGCCTATAGATACATCCTATTGACCTTGCACACTCTTCTGGCTTGGAAATTTGCCCCACCCAGTCTACTAGTGGCTTCTAAATCTCACAGATCTGCTCAGATTCACTTTTTTAGAGGTATCTGACAGAACTTGTGAGAGAGCTCTGGTAAGAAGCTCTTTTCATGTGGCCATCTTGGCTCCTCCCCATACTGTTCCCTTTTTAACCCATTCCTGATGATAGTAGGATTCCAGAACTACCAGCCCTCTTCTTCGATCCAATTCTTCTGTGTCAGTTCTTGTGCCTCATTTGTATAACATACTCTTTTTACCTTTTCCAAGATGATATTACTTTTTTTTAAATCACATCATACTCAGCTGTATCACAGTCTTTCTTTCAAACTACCCAATTACTCATTACAATCTTAAAGATACAGCTTACATTTCCTTGTATAAAAAATAGTTTGCCTTTATTGAGTCCCTTGTAATTAGTTTTTTATGTTTACCTTATATTTCTCTTGGAACTTGTGTGTCTCATTTTCTATCAAGTTCGGTTCTTTTTGCAGTAAAACCCTGGAAGTCTGGCAACTCATTGAATATCCTTTTATTTCCATTTGGGATTATGCTTAAATTTGCTGGATTTTGATATTTTTGGCCATAACTCCATTTCTTTTGCTCTTCGACACATAATGTTCCAAGACCTATGGTCTTATAGTATAGGCACTGCTAGGTCTTCTGTGATTCTAATTCTGGCTCCAACATGTTTGAATTGGTTTGTTGTTGCTTCTAATGTTTTCTCCTTGAGCTGGGGGTTTCACAATTTAGTTATGATATTCCTTTAGGTTTTCTTCATAAGATCTCTTTTGGGGGTGATTGCTATGTGTTTTCCTATTTCTGCTTTCTCCTCTTGTTCTAACACTTCAAGACAATTTTCTTGAATTATTTCTTCTATTATTGTATTAAGATTTTTTTTAATTGTAGCTTTCAGGGAGCTTGGATTTTTCTTACCTACATCGCTATCTTCCCAGAATCCTCTCTTCCTTCCTGCTCTTAATTTGAAGGGCTTGCTAATGATGAAACTCTCCCTTCCCAAGTTATATTCTCTACCCTAATTACATTTTTTGTTCTGTCAAGAGGGATAGAGTGCCGGTTCCCAGAACTTCCTGTAAAATTTCAGAGGTTTTGAATTTGAATTTTAAAATCCTTTCTTTGTGGGCTTCTTACCCTTATAAGTCAGTTTCTCTATAGATTCAGTATCATGGCAGAAGGGCTATTGTCTGGCATCTCTACTCATGGCTTCAGGGGAAGCCTTACCCTTATGGTCCAGATTTAGAGAAAATGATCTGACCTGAATTTCAAGTTATGTGTTTGTGCTTCCTGAACCACTATAGCATGAACATTACTCTTTATCAGGTCATATAAATCATCTGTACCCTCACCAATTATCTGGTCTTAGTGATCCTCTTCCCTTGTTTGCCAAATCCGTTGAATGATTTTCTGCAAACCAAATCTCCATCAACTATTCTTATGATGTAACCACTTATTTCAAGGGCATCATTTACTAGAGCAACATATCCTACCCTGCTACTTCACTGTGGCTCATATAAATTCCTGAGGCTTCCAAGTGATTCTAAAATTACTGAATGTTTCTAGTTTTCTCTGATTCCATGGCCTAGGTAAACAAGACTACCTGGGAATAAGACTTTGCCATACTGTGGGGCTTCTTTCTCTGCTATTAGTGACCCTCTCTTTTCCATTGTTTGCTATCTACAACACTAAGCCAATTGACTAATGCCTCTATTTAATAAACACCACTCTTGGTAAGCCCCTGGTGTAGCTGAATTTTGAGAGGCTATAGTTTCTGTCTAACCATTACCAAAAAAATTCTCTTGCCTTCCTGTGGGCTACCCATTATAGTTACTAGCTCAAACACTGGTTTGTGTTGACTGGATGATCAAGGGCCCCATATCAGAAATATAGTTGTATTGAGCATAGTACTGCTACCACTTATGGAACTTCAATCTCTAAATGATTCCCCTGCCCCAGCCCACTACAAGATCTCTAAATTATGTTGATTCTCTGATGTTTCAATGTGTTCATTCTGCACGTATATCCATTGCTTCTTCCTGTCCTTTAAACAGTCACTCAGTTACTAAATTTATCAAACAAGCCTAGAAAATATCCAAGCACAGCCAGCCACATGAAACTGTCCTTTAATTCTTAATTTGGACCATGCAAAAGAGTTCCATCAAGTTTGCCTCCTACAAGACTGGTATGACTCTTAAGTAATGGATACATTAATATCAAATTTGACTCAATTCAATGAGCATTAATTAAATGCCTACTACATTTGCCAGGAACTATGCTAGGTATCAGGAATATAAAGACAAAAAATAATATAATCTCTCTCTTAAAGTAACTTACATTATGCTAGGTGAGTAGGGGGAATACATGTATTTGAATGGTAAATTCTAAATTTAAACAAAATAGATACAAAATATTTGGGAATCACTAATAACTTGGAGCATCGGGAAATACCTTAAGAGGAAAGACCTATTTTTAAAATAAGTTTATTTATTTTTAGTTTTTGTTTTGCTTTGTTATTTTTGGAGAGGGGAAGGCAGAGCAATTAGGGTTAAGTGACTTTCCCAAGGTCACACAGTTAGAAAGTGTGTCAAGCTTCTGAGGCCGGATTTGAATTCAGGTCCTCCTGATTCCAGGGCCAGTGCTCTACTCACTGTACCACCTAGCTGCCCCATTTTTAGTTTTTAACATTCACTTCCATAAGTTTTGAATTTTATTTCTCCCTTCCCTGCCCCTCCCCAAGATGGCATGCAATATAACACAGATTTTACATATACATTCCTATTAAACATATTTTCACCTTAGTCCTGTTGTATAAAAGAATTAGAAATGAATGGAGTAACCATGAGAAAGAAAATCATAAAACAAAACAAATAGTCTGCTTTGATCTGGATTCAGACTCTATATTTCTTATTCTGGATGTGGATTAAATTTTCCATCATGAGTCTTTTGGAATTATTTTAGATCCTTGCATTGCTAAGAAGAGCTAAGTCTGTTGAAGTTAATCATTGCACACCATGTCTGTTAAAGTGTACAATGATCTCCTGGTTTTCTCACTTCACTCAGTGTCAGGTAATATAGGTCTTTCCAGGTTTTTCTGAAATCTGCCTGTTCATTATTTCTTATAGCATTACATTAATATACCACAACTTGTTTAGCCATTCTTCAATTGACGGGCATCCACTCAATTAAGAGGAAAGACCTCTTAAGAGGGAAGGCATCAGGGCAGAGCCAAGATGGTGTTGTGAAAGGAAGGAACTACAGGAGCTCTCTCACAAATTCTGTCAGATAACATCTAAAAAAGCAAATCTGAGCAGATTTGAGGGAGTTAGAAGCCACTAGTAGACTGAGAGGGGTAGGAGTGCCAGGCACATGGATTGGCACCAGACCAAACCAAACAGGAACAGCAGAGGAATCCAGCCAGCCTGCAGCTCTTCTTGGAGAAAATGTCTCATTGAAAAGTAAAATCAACCTAATGGAAAAGAAGATAGAGAAGATAAAGGAAGAAAACAAAACATTAAAAATTAGAATTGGACAAGTAGAAGCTAAAGACTCTATGAGACATCAGGAATCAGTCAAACAAAATCTAAGAAATGAAAAAAATGGAAGAAAACATGAAATATCTGATTGGAAAAACAACAGACCTGGAAAATAGATCCAGTAGAGACAATCTAAGAATTATTGGTCTACCTGAAAGGTATGAAGAAAAAAAGAGCCTGGACAGTATCTTCTGTGAAATCCTTAAGGAAAATTGCCCAGGAGTAACCAGAGGGTAAAATTGTCATCAAAAGAGTCCATCAATCACCTCTGAAAATGATCCCAAATGGTAAACCCCAAGAAATATTATAGCCAAATGCCAGAACTACCAGGTCAAGGAGAAAATCCTGCAAGTAGCTAGAAAGAAACAATTCAAATATCACAGAACTACAGTCAGGATCATGCAGGATCTTTCAGTTTCTACATTAAAAGACAGGAGTAATTGGAATATTGTATTCTGAAAGGCAAAGGAGCTTGGATTACAACCAAGGATCAACTACCCAGCCAAACTGAGCATACTTTTCCAGGCATGAAGATGGACATTCAATGAAACAAGGGAATTCCAGACCTTCCTGATGAAAAGGCCAGAGCTCAATGGAAAATTTGTTCTCCAAATACAAAACTCAAGAGAGACATAAAAAGGTAAATGGGGGGGGGACCCCCTAGTTAATCAACAAGGCTAATTAATGACATCCTTATGTAGGATCATTTTGTTTTATATACATTATATATGCATATACAAATACATATATATATATACATATATATAAATGTCAATCTTGAGAACAGGATTCTCATTATGACAATTGAAAGGGATATTCATAAACTGAGGATATCAGTATAAAATAACCAATATTATGATTAAAAATTACAATTAAGAGATTTAAAGGGATGGTTCTGGGAGAAGAGGTAAGGAGGTAGTAGAAAAGAGTTAATAATATCATATAGAGAGGCACAAAAACATATTGCAGAAGAGGGAAAGAAGGAAGGGAGATTAGTATTTGAGCTTTACTCTCATCTGATTTGGTTAAAAAGGGAATAACATACCCTGATAAGTATAGAAATCTAACTTGTCCTACAGGCAGTAGGAGGGGAAAGGGAAAAATGAAAGAGTGGGAGTGGTCAGAAGAGAGGGAAGAAGTAGCAAGTGAAAAACAGTAAAATACGGGAGGGGAATCAAGAAAGAGGGTAAACTGAGGAAGGTGGCAGTATAAAGCAAAACTTTGTTGAGAAGTGAAAGGGGAAACGGAGAAATAAAAGCATAAATGGGGGCAGGGATAGGATGGAGAAAAAGATACATACAGTAATCGTAACTGTGAATGTGAATGGGATGAACTCTCCTATAAGACAGAAGTGGATAGCAGAATGCATTAAAACCCATAATCCTACAATATGTCATTTACAAGACACACATTTGAAACAGGGGGATACACACAGAGTAAAAGTATATGGCTGGAATAGAATATAGTGTGCTTCAGCTAAAGTAAAAAAAAATAAAAGCAGAGGTAGCAATCCTAATCTCAGACAAAGCAAAAGCAAAGATAGATCTAATTAAAAGAGATAAGGAATAACACTACATCCTGCTAAAAGGCGCCATAAACAATGAAGCAATATCATTATTTAACATATATGCACCAAGTGGTATGGCATGCAAATTGTTAGAGGAGAGGTTAGGGAGTTACAGGAAGAAACAGAGAGCAAAACTTTAATAATAGGAGACCTGAACCTGCCCCTCTCTAAACGTGATAAATCTAACCTCACAATAAACAAGAAAGAAGTTAAGGAGGTAAACAGAATTTTAGAAAAGGTAGATATGATAGACCTCTGGAAAAACTGACTGGGTATAAAAAGGAATATACTTTTTTCTCAGTGGCACATGCCACAAACTCAAAAATTGACCATGTACTAGGGCATAAAAACCTCACAATCCAGTGCAGAAAGGCAGAAGTAGTCAAAGCGTAGTTTTCAGATCATGATGCAATAAAAACTATTTGTAATAAAGAACCATGGAAAAATAAGCAACAAATTAATTGGAAACTAAATAATCTAATTCTAAAGAATGAGTGGGCCAAAGATCAAATCATAGAAATGATTAATAACTTCATTCAAGAGGACAATAATGAGACAGCATACCAAAACTTATGAGATGCAGCAAAAGCAGTTCTGAGGGGAAGTTTTATATCTCTAAATGCTTACATAAATAAAATAGAGAAAAAGGACTTCAATGAATTTGGGCATGCAACTGAAAGAGCTAGAAAAAGAACAAATTGAAAATCACCAATTAAATACCAAGTTAGAAATACTGAAAATCAAAGGAGAGGTTAATAAAATTGAATTCTAGAAAACTATCGAATTAATAAAACCAAGAGCTTGTTTTATTAAAAAAAAACCAATAAAATTGATAAATCTTTGGTTAAATTGATTAAAAAAAGAAAGAAGAAAATTAAATTACCAGTATCAAAAATGAAAAGTGTGAGTTCACCTCCAGTGAAGAGGAAATTAAAGTAATAATTAGTAATTATTTTGCCCAATTGTATGCCCACAAATCTGACAACGTTAAGTATATGGATGAATATTTACAAAAATAATTTGCCCAAGTTAACAGAAGAGGAAATAAAATTCCTAAATAACCCCATCTCTGAAAAAGAAATTGAGGAAGCCATCAATGAACTGCCTATGAAAAAATCTCCAGGGCCAGATGTTTTTACATATGAATTTTATGAAACATTTAAAGAACAATTAATTCCTATACTTTGTAGACTATTTGGGAAAATAGGTAAAGAAGGAATCATACCAAATTCTTTTTATGACACAAATATGGTACTAATACCCAAACCAGGAAGAGTCAAAACAGAGAAGGTAATTTATAGACCAATTTCCCTAATGAATATTGATGCAAAAATTTTAAATAAAATATTAGCAAAAAGCAATGCAGCAACTTATCACTAAAATACTACACTACAACCAGGTAGGATTTATTCCAGGAATGCAAGGTTATTCAGTATGAGGAAATCTATCAGCATAATTGAACATATCAACAACAAATCTGGCAGGAACCACATGATCACCTCAATAGATGCAGAAAAAGCCTTTGACAAAATGAAGCACCAATTCCTATTAAAGACACTAGAAAGCATAGGAATAAATGGAGCCTTCCTTAAAAGTATAAATAGGATTTACCTAAAATCATCAACAAGCATTATTTGTAATGGGGATAAGGTAGATGCATTCCCAATAAGATCAGGGGTGAAACAAGGATGTCCACTATCATCCATGCTATTCAGTTTGGTACTAGAAATGTTAGCTGTAGCCATAAGAGAAGAAAAAGAAATAGAAGGAACTAGAATTGGTAAAGAAGAAATTAATTATCACTTTTTGCAGATGATATGATGATTTACTTAGAGAATCCTAGAGAATCAAGCAAAAAAACTACTTGAAATAATACACAACTTTAGCAAAGTTGCAGGATATAAAATAAACCCACATAAATTGTCAGCATTCCTACACATTACTAACAAAGCCCAATAGCAAGAGATAGAAAGAGCAATTCCATTCAAAGTTACTGTAGACACTATAAAATATTTGGAAGTCTATCTGCCAAGACAAACCCAGGGCCTATATGAACATAATTATGAAACAATCTTCACTTGAATAAAGTCAGATCTAAATAAATGGAAAAATATCAGTTGCTCATGGTTAGGCCATGCTAATGTAATAAAAATGAAAATTTTACCTACATTGATTTATTTACTCAGTGCCATACCAATCAAACTACCAAAAATTATTTTACAGAGCTGGATAAAATAACAAAATTCCTCGGGAAGAACAAGAGGTCTAGAATATCTAGGGAATTAATGAAAAGAAATGGTAGGGAAGGTGGCCTAGCCATAACAGATATTAAACTGTACTATAAAGCAGCAGTCATCAAAACTACATGGTACAGGCTAAGAAACAGAGTGGTGGATCAGTGGAACATGATAGGTACACAACACACAGTATTCAACAACTATAGAAATCTACTCTTTGATAAACCCAAAGAATCCACCTTTTGGGCTAATGTGTTGGCAACCAAAAATGGGCTCCTTAGCACTTAGTCAACAAGTGCCCTTGACTAGTTTGGCTTTTTCCCCTGAACTGAATACTGTTTGTATGTTGGACTGGAGTAAGCTTGTCGGCCCCTTCACCTTGCTTCCCTTGCTTAAGCTGATGGAAAGAACCTGTGCTTTCCCGGTCAACCCCTTCACCTTGCTTAAGCTGATGGAAAGAACCTGTGCTTTCCCGGTCAACCCCTTCACCTTGCTTAAGCAGATTGAAAGAACCTGTGCTTTCCCCGGTGTACCTTACACCCCCGCAGAAGCCGGATGGTTAAAAGCAGCTCCCGTTGGAGCCAGAGGCTGCTATAGTCACAGCCACAGCCACAGCCACAGCCACAGCCACAGCCACAGCCACAGCCACAGCCACAGCCACAGCCACAGCCACAGCCACAGCCACAGCCACAGCCGAAGCAGGAGCTGCCAGTGGCAGAGCTGACCTACAGGAGGAAGCTGAACAAGGACTTCAGGCCAGTGGGTAATCTTTTTACCATAGAGGAGGAAGCATGATTTTGCTTTATGCAATCATGCTTCTCTGTAGCCTCCTGGTTACTCTTTCAAGGCGTACTTATTGGGCCTGGAAGCTTTTGATCAATATATCAAAATGGGGTTGCTGGTTCATGGGTTGGTTACTGTGGAGCCTAAATATATGTTTTGATTCTTCTGCCTTCTACTTTGAGAGTTTCTTATATGCGGCAGTTCTGAACCTTTCAGACATGTTTATGATCCTCTTTGAGATTATAAACTCTGCCCTCCTAATACAGCTAAGAATTCAGTATTTCACAAAAAGTGCTGGGAAAATTGGAAAACGGTAGGGCAGAAACTGGGCATAGACCAATATCTTGCACCATATACCTAAATAAAGTCAAAATGGGTTCATGATTTAGGAATAAAGGCTGATACTACAAGAAGTACGGGAGAGCAAGGAATAGTTTACCTATCAGATTTATGGAAAAGCAAAGAATTCATGACACAACAAGAGATAGAGAGCATTACAAAATGCAAAATGGATAATTTGATTATGTTAAATTGAAATGTTTTTGTATAAAAAATATCCGATGCAACAAAGATTAGGAGGGAAGCAGAAAATTGGGAGAAAATATTTACGACTAGTGTCTCTGATAAGGGCCTCATCTCTAAAATATGTAGGGAACTGAACCATATTTATAGGAATACAAGTCATTCCCCAATGGAGAAATGGTCAAAGAATATGAACAGTCAGTTTTCAGAGGAAGAAATTAAAGATATCTATAGGCATATGAAAAAATGCTTGAAATCACTGCCAATTAGGGAAATACAAATCAAAACAACTCTTAGGTACCACATCTCTCCTGTCAGATTGGCTAACATGACAAAACAGGAAAATAATAAATGCTGGAGAGGAGGTGGGAAAATTGGAACATTGTTACATTGCTGGTGGAGTTGTGCACTGATCCAGCAAGTCTGGAGAGCAATTTGAAACTATGCCCAAAGGGCTATAAAAAATGTTCATACCCTTTGATCCATCAGTACCACTGCTGGGGTTGATTCCCAAAGAGATTACACAAGTGGGAAAAGGACCCATATGTACAAAAATATTCATAGCAGCTCTTTTTGTAGTAGCAAAGAATGGGAAATCATAGGGATGTCCATCAATTGGGGAATGGCTGAACATGTGGTGTATGAAGATAATGGAATACTATTGTGTTCTAAGAAATGGGGAAAATAAGGACTTCATAATGACCTGGAAAAACCTACACGATATAATACTGAATGAACGGAGCTGAACAAGGAGAACATTGTACACAACCACAGATATATGGATTCTGTGATGACCAACCCTAGTAGACTTAGCTCTTCTCAGTAACACAATGTTCAAAGACAACTCCTAATGACTCATGATGGAGAGAGCTATCTACATCCAAAGAAAGAAATATGGAATATGAATGCAGATTGAGGCACACTGTATGCTCTCCATTTTTTCCCTTTGTTTTTCTTTTTCTTCTTGTTTTTTTTGGTTTTGTTTCTTCTATCTCATGATTCATTCCATTGGTCATAATTCTTGTTTACAACTTGACTATTGTGTAAATAAGTTCAATGCGAAGTTATATGTAGAAGATATATCAGATTCCTTGCCATCTTGGGGAGGGAGGGAGGAGGAGGCGAAGAAAATCTGGAACTCAAAATTATGTGGAACTGAGTGTTGTAAACTAAAAATAAAAAAAATCTTATTTATAAAAAAGAACACATGAAATGAAAAAATAAAAGAGGAAGGCATCTCAGTTGCATCTTGATGGAATCTGTATGATTATAAGAGTAACTGAGGAGGAAGAACATTCTAGGCCAAGGGAAAGGCTATGCAAAGGCATGGAGGTAAAAGATAAAATGTAATAGATATGAGGAATAACAATTAGGAGTATTTGAGTGGAACATTGTGTGGAAGGGATTTGTACAGGGAGAGCAGTGTGTAATCATTTTGATAAAATATGTTTGTGTATTTAATTCAAAAGACTTTAAATGACAAACTGAGTTACTGTATTATCCTAGGAATAATAAGAAATTGCTGAACCTTCTTGAGCAAGGAAGTCACACGATCAGAAGTATACTTTGGGTATACCAATTTTTTAGCTATGTGGAATTGGAAGGGGAACTGGGATGGATTTACTGGACCTGATTAGGAAATATCACAAAGCCCAAGGCAAGAGGTGATGTGATCTGAAAATTTAAACTACAGTTTCAATATCCCACAGTTGCAATCCCAAATTTTCTATAGCTACATTCCACTTCTAGTAAGACCATTTCTCCTCAGTGATGATAGTTGTTCAGCATCATTTAATCTTTGCTCATTCCTTATGGTTTACCTACTCTTTAAAGTAGATAAAGGTTACCCATTCTTTATTTGACCCAAAGGTACTAAGGTTCTTTGTTGCTGTGATGGATAGCTCACACTGCCCAAGAAAGATGATGGCTGTTCCCATTGTCATTCCCTATTGGTTCACTGTATTATACTGTGTTCAGGATTAGTGGGGGCTACTCCATCATGAGATCTTGAGTGAATTGGTCACTATAACAGGAAAGGTTCTAATTTACACTGGTAATCATAGCCTCTTCTTAGATTGTTTTCTAAGCCAGTAGATGAGTATTATCAAGCCTTCTAGAATAATGGGGAAATATGGTCTAGGAAGTAAATGGTTAAAACTGGGATTTCAAACATGTATTTTACAATGACATACTCTCTTTCTCAGTTGCTTCACTGAAGGTACATAACCCAATTTCAGGGGAAGTTTTCAGTATACTTAGCAATGTGTCACTGATACCTGAAGACTCTTCTGGGTGTTGCTTTTGCCCTGGGTATTAGCTAACTGCTAAATGGTCCATCAGTGAGTCAGCGTGATTGTATCCTAGAGTTTGTAAGACATTTTCCCCCTTCCTTAAATATCAATATTAAAGTTAATTTACTTGGAAAGGGGAAAAACACAGGTCAGGTGCACTCTCAACTGTTATATGATATTTAATTTCTGAATCAGCCAGAGGCTCACAGCTTTACCTTGTACTAATCTCTATAAGGAATCATTCATCCTAACAGATTTGAGAAAAATGAAGTTAGATCATTTGACCATGAAATGATTTCAGAGTTAGTTTCTAATCCAAATGGCAATGAGTAGTGATGAGGATTTTGGAGATGAGTAGAAAGAAGGGAACACAAAGTATCTGCGCAGAAATAGCTATACGGTCCACTGCAGGGCGGAGATGGTGTAAAAATTGTAGGATAAACATTGTAACAGTACACCAGGGAAATTTTCTGAACATCTAAGCATGCCACACTTTTTTTTAATATACCATTGCCTTGATTTTTTTTAGACCACTATGGCTTATTTTCGTAAGAGTGATACTGCATAATAGTGGCACTAAATCATGACACTTTTGTTGATAAACATGAGATTTTCTGAACACAAAAGGCAGGATCATAGACTCTATTGTCTGTATTACAAACTCCCCTCACCCTGAAAAAAATAATTTAAAGGAACTAAGATAATTATTTGTAAATTAAAAATCACAATATAATTATCTAATAGAGAAAACCAAAAAATTACATCAGGGAGAAATTAGCTACAATTCCCTATGTCCTAGACCAGGGCTGTCCAACCTTAGGTTTTTATCGAAGCAATAGCAATATGTTTTGATTTGCCATTTTAGTGAGAGCTCTGGGGTAGCTCAGTGTCCATTAATAAAGCATTTACGTGAATTTCTATGCTTGTAGGCAGGTCGCATAAGTTGTACCATGGCCTCATGTGGCCACATTTTGGATAGCCCTGTCCTAGGGGAAATATACAAGGCCAACTCAGAATACTTAATAAGACATTTTTCTACTATTGTGCTTCATTTAGAAAATCCAGAAATGTTTCATGCAAATCTGGAAACAACATAACTTTTTTCTGCATTGATATTTTAAGTCAATGGCATTTCCTAACAGATCTTATAAATTGTGACAGTAACTTAGTAGTCATATGGCTTTAATAAGAGGCCCAAACATCTGACTTATACTATATTTCTTTAAATTGTGTGTGGTCTATTTGACAAAAACTGCTCAGGAAATTGGAAAATCGTCTGGCAGAAACTAGGTATAGACTGACATATTATACCATATTCCAAGATAAGGTCAAAATGGGTACAAAATTTAGAAATAAAGGGTGATACTATAAACAAATTAGTAGAGCAAGGAATAGTTTCATCTATGACCAAACAAGAGATAGAGAGGATTATTAAATCTAAAACGGGTAGTTTTGATTACATCAAATTAAAAAGGTTTTGCACAAATAAAGGCAATGCAACCAAGATTAGAAGGGAAGCAGAAAGCTGGGAAACAATTTTTACAGCCAATGTCTCTGATAAAGACCTAATTTCTAAAATGTATATAGAACTGAGTCAAATCTTTAAGAATATGAGTCATTCCCCAATTGATAAGTGGTCAAAGGATATGAAGAGACAGTTTTCAGAGGAAGAAATTAAAACTATCTATAAACATATGAAAAAATGGTTAAATCACTGTTTATTAGAGAAATGCAAATTGAAACAGCTCAGAAATACCACTTCACACCAATCAAATTGGTTAACATGACAAAACAGGAAAATGATAAATGTTGGAGATGTGCAAAAATTGAAACACTAATACATTGATGGTGGAGTTGTAAACTTATCCAACCATTCTGGAGAACAATATGGAACTATACCCAAAGGACTATAAAACTGTGCATACCCTTTGATCCAACAATACCACTACTAAGTCTCTATTCCAAAGAGATCATAAAAAATGGAAAGGGCCTACATGTGCAAAAACTATTTATAAAAGCCCTTTTTGTGGTGTCAAAGAATTGAAAATTGAGGGGATGCCCATCAATTGGAGAATGGCTGAGCAAGTTGTGGCATATTAATATAATGGAATACTATTGTTCCATAAGAAATGATGAGAAGGTGGACTTCAGAAAAACCTGAAAAGACTTAAATGAACTGATGACAAGGGAAGTGAGAAGAACCAGGAGAATACTGTGCACAGTAACAGCAACATTGTTTGAAGACCAACTTTGTTAGACTTAGTTCTTCTGAGCAAAGCAATGATCTAAGAAAATTTCAAAAGACTCATTATGGAAAATGTTGTCCACATTCAAAGAAAGAACTATGGAGTCTGAATGCAGATCAAAGTATAATATTTTTCTCTTTTTTTGTATTTTTTGTGTTTTCTTTCTTGTGTTTTTTTTCCCTTTTGTTCTGATTTTCCTTTCACAACATGGCTAATGTATAAATATATTTAATGTGATCATACACATATACCCTATATCAGACTGCATGCTGTTTTGGGGAAAGGGGAGTAGAAGAAGGGGGGAAATTTAAAATCTTATAAAAGCAAATTTTGAAAATTAAAACTAAATAAAATTTTAAAAATAATGAATTATTTGTGGTGCAAATTGTATTTTGATCGTCATAAAAAATAATAAAACTGAACATTACCATCTTCAAAGGCTCTCAAATTTTCCACCAGTAATTAAAAAGTTGGAAAATTTTAAATATTAGAATAATAACATTGAACATCTTACTCAATTACTGATTGGTTCTTCTGCATTTCAACCAGCCCTTGACTCAAACCATTGGTCAAATTATTGAACAAACTTATGGATCAAAGAATCAACCCTGTTGTTTGCATTGAGCAGGTGCTCAATAAAAGAATTTTCTTATTGTTATATTAGAGGTAAAAGCCAAGAATATTTGAAAATTTATTGACAGTAAAATAAATAGCATCAGGAATCATTAATCTTGTTGGGAAGCTTGAATTAACCCTATCTCTTCCCTATCATTTCAAGAAATAATAATAACTTACATTTGCTTAGCATTTATAACTAATGCAGTGTTTTCATATATTTGGAAAATCTTTGTATGAAGAGGCTGAATGATGAATGCAAGGTTGTAATTTTTTTTAAAGTTGTAGATCCAGGACTCAAGTTCAGCTCCTGTGATTCTAAAGCCAATATTTCCTTTAGTTACATTCTTCTGCCTTTTCATGCATGCAGTGCTTTACACATAGTTAGCACTGGATAAATTCTTTTACTTTTATGCATTTATTCATTCAGTGATTCACTGCATATACATTTTAGTTATATTAATGGTAGTTAGTGGAGAGAAGCTAGTTTGACAAATTTCCTAGGAATCAGAGCTTTTGAAAACTAATAATGTCGTCTTTTAGAAACTTTTCAAGCAAATGTTGGATGGTAATTTGTCAGATATAATTAAAGCACAAACCAGGTGGTCATTATGTTAAGGCTTAAGAATCCCATGTCTTATAATCATGAAAGTTTAGAGTTGGCAAGGAACTTTTAAGATGATTTGTCAGGACCATAACGAGAGAGGAATGAAACTGGATCAGAGCAGTGAGCTAGGTTACCTGAGTTTCTTTCATTATCCTACTAATGTGAGTTTATGATGGTAGTGTGCCCTGATATATTTCAGGAGTAAGGGAGGAACCCACTTTTGTTGTGAAATCTCATTATAGATCCAGTCACTTGTAGAGAGTAACTTTGACCCAGGTAAGATTCTGATATTGTGCTGAATCTTGCTCTGTTATTTGTAATCATAAACAAATTTGTTTACAATTTCTCTTTCCATCTCTTCTAGTGAAACAACCTTTATTAAAGCAGATAGGAGATCTACACATAGTGTCTATTTTCCCCCATACACTACTTCCTCCCCCAGAGATTCATTTCCTGTACCTCTTCTTGCTAATTCCAAATCAGATAAATATAGAATGTTGAGGCATATTTATGATAATCTTAGCTATATCCCTCATATGGCATGCTCAACCAGTGACTTATGAACCTTAGGGTTTACTTCAGAGACCACCACAGTGCTTATTTAATTGGACCACTTCATTTGACAGAGGAGAAAACAGATCCCAAATGTTGTGATCTGCTCAGATTTACATAGTAAGTTATGGACAGAGTTTAGACTAGAACCAAGGTCTATATACTGTTTGGTGCATTATATCACTTCACTGTATGAAAGGACCAAATAAACTGGTGAATTACTTCATATCAACATGTTGACATGTGCTATCAGTTGGGTCTGGCAAATGGAAGTCTTTGGAAACCAAGAATTATATTTTCTTTCATTTCAATTATTTTTAATTCAGATAAACAAATATTTGGGGGCTATTAATTTCACATTAATTTCACATGTATACTTGCCATTATTGTCCAAAGTTCTTTTATATGTGACCCTTATGCATACACCTCCCAACAAATGCTCCATCTAATTTTCAGTAGATGAATGAACACCAACAGGACTTTTGTTTAAAGTCAAAACCAACAGCTTATGGGTAAATTAAAGGTTCATGAAAAGGAAAAATAAAACAAAAGACAAACCTCCCAAGTACCATCTCTTCTAAGTAGATCCCTGCCTGACACAACATTTCTTCTTAATCTTGGGTGTCTCTCTGTCTGTAAAATGAGAAGGTGAGATAACATGATCATTATGGCCTCTCCCAATTAAACAGTCTTACGAACCTTTGAACTAGTTTCTTCTAGAGAGTAGCTTCTAGGTAAGATTTCACTCCTAATTTTAGTTTTTCAACTTCCGTGAAATTCCTTTTCAGATGCACTGAAATCAATATAGTAAGGAAAGAACACTGAATTAATTCTCCAATACTATTGTACTCCCTCCAAGGGGGAGAAATGGGGAATGTGAAATCATTATCTATGAATGCATCTAGTCCATTAACCTCTAACCAACAACTCCAGGTGGTGACACTCTGTGTTTGTTCAAGATAGCAACTTATTTTTCTCTATGGCAGTGATTCCCCAACTTGACTTTGAGACAACCTAGGTAGGGACCAAATATATCAAGGGGTAAAATGAAATGATTCAAACACAATTAGTTTAATTTCTTTTAAAATTTACTTTAGAAAATATATTCTACTTAATGCTCACAATATTTCTGTAGGATTAGCAATGATCAAGTCAGACATCAAAGACGTGAAGTGTTCTGAGGAATCCAGTACATACTGAAGAACTTATTATTGACATCCCTGGATGTGGAGTATATCCACTGGGGAAAAATATGTATCTTGCCCTCCTCAATCTTTCCCTTTTCCACATATACACACAATATAAACTAAACTTGTTCATAAAGATCTATTGCAAGACTTACTGACATAGTTGATGCACCATTGGAGTTAAATGTTTACTGATGGTCATTAATGAAGATTAAATCATGATAAATGGAGAAACCTGAGGCATGGGTCTTTGTGCTAATGACCCTTTAGGATCATAGAACTTGCTAATTATACAAAAGAAAATTTGTTAATGCTGATTACAATTTTTTAAAAGACTACTGCTGGCTAGTGCACCATAAATGTGATAATAGTAGCTTAAACAGATTTGAGTATGAAAGACCTAAAAAGTCAGGCTTGCAAATGGACTATTAAATTGTTTTTAGAAAGGAATAAAATGTGAAATTTCCTTTTTGGAAAGTTTGATTTGTTAGTACTTCTATCAATTACTTGGTTCCAATTAGTGAAATATTTGGGGGGAGTGTCATGATGTCTTTGAAATTAGAAAAGAATGTATGCCATAATATAAACTTGAAGTTTTCAAAAACAGAAAAAGTTAAAAGGAAAACTGAAATTCTAAAAAAAATTCTCTTCTGTAAGAAAAAATAAAATCTAATCCATAAACTTTAAATAATATGTTACCATACTGAAATAGATAGAGAAAGGTGTTTTGAATGAAAGTATGGTTTGGTGCATTCAGAGTCTGTTGAAAAAAAAATAACAAAACATTAATGGTTAGTGGGGATTTTTTACATTAAAAATTTCAATAAATATTTCCTAATTGCATGTAAAATTTTAATATTCATAACTTTAAAATTTTGCTTTTTGTCACATGAGTCCTGCCTCCCTTCAGTGTGTGTGTGTGTGTGTGGGGGGGTGTTTGTGTATGTTATACGAAACATGGGCAGCTAGGTGGCACAGTGGAGATAGTACTGGGCCTGGAGTCATTAGGAAGACTAATTTTCCTGAGTCCAAATGTGGCCTGTGACACTTACTGTGTGACCCTGGGCAAGTCACTTGATGCTGTTTGCCTCAGTTCCTCTTATTTAAAATGAGCTAGAGAAGGAAAGGGCAAACCACTCCAGTTTCTTTGCCAAGAAAACCCCAAATGAGGTCATGAAGAGTCAGAAATGACTGATAGGACCCAACAGCAACAACAACAACATACAATACATACTTCCATATATTAGTTTTTTCTCTGGAGGTGAACAGCATCTTTTTTCATAGGACATTTGTAGTTGATTTGAATATTCATCTTGCTCAGAATAGCTTAGTCATTCAGTTAGTCTTTGAACAATATTGTTGTTACTATATACAATATTCTCTTGCTTCTGCTCATTTCACTCTCCATTATTTTGTGTCTTTCCATGCTTTTTTTTTTTCTAAAATTAACCTGCTCATCATTTCTTACAGCACAGTAGTATTCTATCACAATCATATACCACAATTGGTTCAGCTATTTCCCAGTTGATGGGCATTCTCTCAATGTGCAATTCTTTGCTACCACAAAGAGAGCTGATATAAATATTTTAGAACACATAGGTTCTATTCCTTTTCCCTTAATCACCTTGGGAAACAGACCTAATAGTGTCATTACTGGGTCAAAGGGTATACACATTTTTAAAACTCTTTGGGCGTAATTCCAGATTATTCTCCAAAATTGTTGGATCAATTCACAGTTCCCCCAACAGTTCATTATTGTCCCAATTTTTCACATCTCATCCAACATTTGTCATTTTCCCCTTCTATCATTTTAGCCAATTTGGTACATATGAGATCATGCCTCAGAGTTATTTTAATTTGCATTTCTCTAATCAGTAATGATTTAGAACTTTTTCTTATGACTTTGGATAGCTTTGATTTTTTCATCTAAAAACTGTTCATATCCTTTCATCTTTTATCAATCAGAGAAGGGCATATTTTTAGAGATTTTACAAAATTCTCTATATATTTGACATATGAGATCTTTATCTAAGAATCTGTCTATAATTTTTCCCCAATTTTGTGCTTGTCTCCAAAACTTGACTACTTTTGTTTTATTTGTACAAATAAACTTTTTAAGTTAATGTAATAAAATTATCTATTTTGCATCTCACAATGCTGTATCTCTTGTTTATTCATATATTCTTAATCCATCCATAACTTTGATAGCATATTCTATGTTCTTCTAATTTATGATATCTCCCCTTATTTCTAGATCATGTATCTATTTAGACCTTATCTTGGTAAATGGTTAAAAAATATTGGTCTATATAGAATTTCTGCCAGATTGCTTTCCACTTTTCCCAACATACTTTTTTCAACAAATAGTGAATCCTTATCCCAAAAGACTAAATTTTTACATTTATCAAACACAAGGTTTACTATAATAATTTACCCTTGTGTATTGTATATCTCTTCTATTCCTCTGATCCACCTTTCTATTTCTTAGCTAGGACCAGATATGTGTGCGAGTGCATATATATGTATGTATGTATACACACACACACACACACACACACACACACATATAAAATCACCACCTTATAATACAGTTTAAAAGTTTAAAATCAGGTAATGCTAGAAACCCTTCCTATATAATTTTTCATTAATTTATTGGATATTCTTGACCTTTTGTCCTTCCAAATGAAGTTTATTTTTATCTTTTCTAGCTCAATTATATGTATGTGTGTACAATATATACATACACACATATACATATATAGTATGTGTATGTATATATCTATATGTGTTTATATATACACATATGGTAATTCTATTATATCACCAAATAAGTACATTAGTTTAGGTGGACTTGTTGTTTTTATTATATTGGCTCTGGCCACCTTGAACAGTTAGTATTTCTCCAATAATTTAAATCTGACTTTAATAAAACATGTTTCACAATTATATTCATATAGTTCTTAGATTTGTCTTGGGAGGTATACTTCCAGGTATTTTATATTGTCAATGGATATTTTAAATATTATTTTATTTTTTTCCCAATTACATGTCAAGGCAGTTTTTAGCATCAACTTCTACAAGATTTCGAGTTCCAAATTTTTCTGCCTCTCTTCGTCCCAACCCCTTATCCAAAAATGGTGGGCAATTTGAAATAGGTTGTATGTGTGTTATCATGAAAAACATATTTCTATAATAATCACAGCTGCAAAAGAAGAAACAGATCAAAAGGAAAAAAGCACAAAATAAGTGAAAAAAGGATTTATTTGATCTATATTCAGAGTCTATCAGTTCTTTATCTTTATTTGGATAGCATTTTCCTTCATGAGTCCTTTGTACTTGTCTTAGATCATTGGGTTGCTGAAAAGAGCTGAGTCATTCATAGTTGATCGATCGTCAAATAATGTTGCTGATACTACAGTGTTTTCCTGGTTCTGCTCATTTCACTTTGCGAGTGAAGTATAAATCTTTCCAGGGTTTTTTTTTTTCCAGAAATGTGCCTGTTCATAATTTCTTATTGCACAATACCATGCCATTGCAATCATATGCCACAACTTGTTCAGTCATTGCCCAATTGATGGGCATCCCTTCAATTTCCAATATTTTAGCACCACAAAAGGGGCTGCTACTAATATTTTTGCACATGTGGGTCCTTTTCCCTTTTCCCTCTGGGATATAGACCTAGTAGTGGTATTTCTGGATCAAAGCATATGCATATCTTATTTGTCCTTTGTGGATTGTTTCAAATTGCTCTCAAAAATGGTTGGATCCGTTCACAACTGCACAAACAGTTCATTAATGTCCCAATTATCCATATCCTTTCCAACATTTATCATTTTCCTTTTTTGTCATATTTATCAATCTGATTGGTATGAGGTGTTACCTGAGTTATTTTAATTTGCATTTCTCTGATCAAAAGTCTTTTAGAGCACTTCTCCATATGCCTGTAGACAGCTTTGATTTCTTCATCTGAAAACTGCTTTTTTATATCCTTTGCCCATAACAATTAGGGTATGACTTGGATTCCTATAAGGTCAGTTCTCTACATTTTTTGAGAAATGAGGCCTTTATCAGAGACACTTGCTGTAAAGGTTGTTTCTCATGTTTCTGCTTTCCTTCTAATCTTTGTTGCATTGATTTTGTTTGCGCAAAAGCTTTTCAATTTAATATAATTAAAATTGTCTGTTTTACCATTCATAATGCTCTCTATCTCATGTTTGTTCATTAACCTGTAACTCCCTTAACTTCTCCTCTAAGAATTTGTATGCTATACCATTTGGTGCATATATGTTTATTATTGACATTACTTCATTTTCTATTGTACCTTTTATCAAGACGTAGTGTCCTTCTTTATCTCTTTTAATTAGGTCTGTTTTTGCTTTTACTTTGTCTGAGGTCAGGATTGCTACCCATTTTTTTAAACTTCAGCTGAAGCACTGTAGATTCTTCTCCAGCCCCTTACCTTTACTCTGTGCGTGTCTCTCTGCTTCAAGTGTTATTCTTGTAAGCAATATATTGTAGGATTCTGATTTTTGATCCACACTGTTACCTGCTTCCATTTTATGGGATAGTTCATCCTACTTACACTCACAGTTATGATTACTAACTATATGCCCCTCCATCCCAGTTTTTCATCCTGTTTTTCTTCCCCTCTTTTACCTTTTCCCTTCTCCGCTGTGTTTTGTTTCGGTTTACTACCTTCTCTGATTGGCCTCCCCTCTGTCATTCCCAATGCCCTCTCCTTTATTTTATCTCTTCCCTTCCTACTTCCTACATGGGTATGATAGATTCCTATATTCAACTGATTGTTTATAGCATTCCCTCTTTGAGCCAATACTGATGAAAGTAAAGTTCAAGCAATGCCCATTGCCAATCCTCCTATCTTTCCCTCTACTGTAATAGGTTTTTCATGTCTCTTCATGTAAGATAATTTACCCCATTCTACCTCTCCCTTCCTTTGGCACCCAGTGTACTCCTGTTTCTCATCCCTTCATTATTGTTTGATGTCATTCTATCAAATTCCTCTTATACCCATTCCCTCTGTCTACATATATTTCTTCTAGCTATAGTATTCATGGTGCAATTGTTAAGAATTAAAAATATCATCTTCCCATGTAGGGATATAAACAGTTCAGCTCCACTGAATCTCTTATGTTTTCTTCTCCCTTTTTATCTTTTTAGGCTTCTCTTGGGTCTTTATACTGTAGATTTTGTTGTTGTTGTTGTTGTTGTTCAATGCTGGTCTTCTCCTTTTGAAAGCTTGAAATCCTATTTCACTGAATGATGACTTTTTTCCCTTGAAGTATTATGCTTGTTTTTTCTGGGTATGTGATTCTTGGTTGAAGAACCAGCTCCTTTGCTTTCTGCAATACCATGTTCCATGATTCTCTATCCTTTAATGTTGAGCTGCCAAGTCCAAGTAATCCTCATTGTGGCTCCCTGGTATTTGATTTTTTTTCTTTCTAGTCACTTGTAGCATATTTTCCTTGACCTGATAATTCTGAAATTTGACTATAACTTCTTGGAGTTTTTATTTGGGACCTCTTTCCTGAGTTGATCAGTGGATTCTTTCAATGCCTGTTTTGCCTTTGGTTCCAGGGCATCAGAGCATATCCCTGATAATTTCTTGAAAGATTCTCTCCAGATCCACCTTTTGATCATGGCTTTCAGGTAGTCCAATGATTCTGATATTTTCTTTCCTGGACCCATTTTGTAGGTGAGTTGTTTTTCCAATGAGGTATTTTGCATTTTCTTCTATTTTTTTCCATTTTTTTAAATTTGTTTGATTGATTCTTGATTTCTCTTAGAGTCACTAAGTTCCATTTGCCCAATCCTAACTTTTAAGTAGTTGTTTTACTCAGTTAGATTTTGTACTTTCTTTTCTATTTGGTAATTTACTTTTTAAGCAGTTGTTTTCTTTTTCCAAGCTGTTGAATCTTCTTTTTCCTAATTGTCTTGCATTACTCTCATTTCTTTTCTCATTTTTCTTCTTCCTCTCTCATATAACTTTTAACCTTTTTGAGCTCTTCCATGCCTTCTTTCTGAGTTTAAGACCACCTCTCATTTTCCTTTGAGCTTTTGCCCATAGGTGATTTGACTGTTGTTTGTGTCTTGGTCTTCCCTTTCACCATAATGACTTTTTATGGTCAGATTCTTTTTCTGTTGTTTTTTGCTCATCTTTTTTTGGCCTTTTTCCTTTCTTTTAAATTTGAGCCCTTCTCCCAGTGTGGAAAGGCCACTCTTCTGACTTCTGGAGTCTGCCCATTCCCCTGACTACGCTGAAGCAGCCTGATGTTGGTGTTTGTCTCCTCTACTAGACTGGGGCTCAGGATCTCCCACAGGTTTGCTGAGATGGGGCTTGCTGCTTATTTGCTGGGATGCTTCCTCTGCTGAATTGAGTTCCTGAGTATTGCCTGAGTGAGACAGAACTTTCTTGGCAATCTTCCAAGTTTCTTCTAAAAGATTATTTAACCCCAAATTTTTGCTGGTTCTGCTGTTCTAACATTTATGTTGGGGTGCTATTTGATGGTTGCTTTGAGGTGAGTATCGGAGAGTGATGTTAATATACTGCTTATTCTGTGACAATGGTTATTTTGAATTAAATATTTCATCTCTCCTTGCAGCATTTTGGTAGTGATATATAGAAAAGCTGATGATTTATGAGGATCATGTTATATCATCCTCCTTTACTAAAATTATTGTTCCAATTAACTTTTTAGTTAAATCTCTAGGATTTTTCAAGTACACCATCATATCATATTCACAGAGATAGTTTTATTACCCTACTGCCCATTCTGATTCCTTCAATTGCTTTTTCTTTTCTTAGTGCTGTTGCTAGCATCTCTAGTACAATATTGAATAACATTGTTGAATATGGGCATCCTTGCTTCTCTCCTGATCCTATTGGAAAGGCTTCTAACTTATCCACATTAGAGGTAATGCTTACTTAAAGTTTTTTTTCAGTGTTGTCATTCCCTTTAATCAAATTATTTGTGTCTATGATTTGTCCTTTTATGTACACATTCTTTAGGATTGGATTATTTAGTTTCCCATTATTTTTAATCAAATTTTCATGGCTTTTTATTGAATGTGATTTTTATTGCATTATGATCTAAAAAGCATACATTTAATATTTCTGCTTTTCTGGATTTTGTCGTGAGGTCTTTATGGCCTAGAACATGGTCAAATTTTGTAAAATTCTCATATATGACTGAGAAAAAAATTATTTGTATTTCCACACAATATTCTCCAGAGGCCTATCATATCTAAGTTTTCTAACCCTTAATATCTTTTTTTTTGAAGGGGGGGAGGCAAGGCAATTGCAGTTAAGTGACTTGCCCAAGGTCACGCAGGTAGCAAGTGTCTGAGATGGGATTTGAACTCAGGTCCTCCTGACTCCAGGGTCAGTGCTCTATTCACTGTGCCACCTAGCTGCCCCCCCCAATTTCTTTATGTTTTACGTTATGTTTAGATTTACCTAGCTCTAAGAGGCTGAAGTTGAGGCTCCTATCTCATGTATCTTTTATCATCTATTTCCTTGTCTAATTCATTTAACTTTTCCTTTACAATATTGGATGCTGTATAATATGACTTCATTGTCCATGGGACATTTTAGTAAGATATAATTTCTTTTCTTATCTCTTTTAATTAGGTCTATTTTTGCTTGTCCTTTGTCTGTGATCATGATTGCTACCCCTGCGATTTTTCACTTCTGCTGAAGGTTAATAGACTCTGCTCTAGGCCTATATTTTAACTCTGTGTATTTATTTCAAGTGTGATTATTTTAAACAACATATTTTTGGATATTGATTTTTAATGTTTTCTGTCATCTGCTTCTGTTTTGTGGGTGGGTTCATGCCATTTACATTCACAATTATTATTATAATTAAGTGAGTACTTCCCTCCATCATATTTTTTCTATGTATCCTTCTCTCCTTGTTTTCATGTTGTCCTTCTTTTAAGGTGTTTTTTTTTTTTTTTTGCTTCTGCTTACTTCTCTTATTAGTTTTCCCTTTTATCTCCTCCCACTTTCTTTTATCCCCTTCTCCTCCTAGTTCTTTGTTGGATAAGAGAGATTTCTATATCTAACAGAAAATACTTTGAACTAATTTAGATGTTAGTGAGGTTCAACTGTTGCCATCTCCATTTACCTCTTCCACCATAAAAGTTTTTGTTTTCCTTGTATACCCTTTTATGTGAGATAATTTCTCCCATTCTTCTCTCTTCCTACCCCACTTTTCCTAAGGCATGCCTCTTTCATTCCCATCTACTTTTTTTCATCATCCCAACATAATCAGCTCCTCACATTGTCTGTTTATATAGAATTCTTCTCACTGCCCTAATAATAATGAAGTTCTTAGGAGTTACATGTATCATCTTTCCATATAGAAATGCAAGCCTTATTGAATTTAAACTTACTGAATCCCTTATTATTTCTTTTTCATCTTTACATTTTTATCCTTTTTTTGAGTCTTGTATTTCATAGTCAAATTTTCTATTCAGCTCTGGTCTTATCATTAGGAATGCTTAAAAGTTCACTATTTCATTAAAGATCCATTTTCCCAGTTTTTCTTAGTAGGCTATTCCCAGTTGTACTCCCAGCTCTTTTGCCTTCTGGAATATCATATTCCAAGCCCTCTATTCATTTAATGTGATAGCTGGTAAAACTTTTCTGATCCTGACTGTGGCTTTATGATAGTTTAATGGTATCTTATTTCTACTTGAAATATTTTCTCTTTGAATTGGCAGTTCTGGGATTTGGCTATAATATTCCTGGGGATTTTCATTTTGGGGTCTCTTTTAGGTGGTGATATGTAGTCTTTCACTTTTGATTTTACCCTCTGGTTCTTTGATATCAGGGCAGTTTTACTGTATAATTTTTTGAAACATGTTGTATAGGATCTTTTTTATTAATCATGGCTTTCAGGTAGTCTGATAAATCTTAAAAGCTCTCTTTTTAACCTACTTTCTAAGTCAGTTTTTTTTTTCAATAAGATCTTTAACATTTTCTTCTATTTTTTTTATTCCTTGGACTTTTTTATTGTTTCTTGATATCTTGTGGGGTCATTAGCTTCCACTTGCCCAAGTGAAATTTTTATGGAGTTATTTTTTTTTGGTGAACTTTGTACCTCTTTTTCCATTTGGCCACTTCTGGTTTTTTGAAGTGTTATTTCTTCAGTATTTTTGTGCCTCTTTTACCAAGCTATTAATTGTCTTAATAGAATTTTCTTCCATTACTCTCATTTCTTTACCCAATTTTTTATCTAACTCTTTTACTTGATTTTGAAAAAAAAATTAGCTCTTTCAAAAATCCTTGTTTGGCTTATGTCCAATTCATATTTTTTGAAGCTTTGTTTATTGAAGTTTTGACTTCATCATCTTCATCTCAGTTTGTGTCTTGATCTTCCCTGTCACCATAGTAGCTTTTTGTGTTCAGGTTTTACTTTACTCATTTTCCTGCTATTTCTTGACTTTGAATTTATGTTTAAATTAGGCTGTGTTCTGGAATGTAGGGGTGAAGAATAGGGGTACTGTTGCAAGTTTCAGGCTTTTTTTGCACTGTTCTTTTCAGAACTAGTTATGGGGGTTTGGAAGTTTTTGGTGTTTCCATGGTGGTAATGTAATCTAGGGAGAGGTGTGATTGCTGCTCTCCTAGTCTAGTCTAGTCCTTAACCAGGAAGGATTCCAATTCCTTAGACTCATGATTGATACTGCTCCTCAGGGCCCCTGCTCCCTTGGGACCAAAAGTGGCACAACTCCTCAGGGTTTCTGCTCCCTTGGGATTGATTGCAAGTGATACTGCTCTTCAGGGTCCCTGCTCCCTCTGGACCAAAATTGTTCCTCTTCACCTTTGAACTGTGACCCAGAGGTGGGTACAGGTAGTGAAGGTGTCAAACAGGTTTCAGTCTCCAATTGGGGGGGGGGTGGGGGCTCTAATCTCTTCCTGACCAGTTGGCAGGTCCTCTTACCATTTCTGAATTGATAACTTCCACAGCTCCTGCTGCTTTTGTCATCACCACCAAGGCTCACACTACTGGTATGTTCATGTGGGATCTGGGCAGCCTTTGCCCCATGTAACAGATCTCTGCTTCCAACCTCCTAAGTTGTCTTGGGATGGAAGAATGTCTCACCCTGACCTTTTGTTGGCTGTGCTACCTAAAAATTCAATTTGAGATTTTATTTTAAGATTATCTGAAAAGGAGAAGTGCTTCTGTACTCTGCCATTTTGGAAATGTCCAGTAGCCATATAGTGATGTGGGAGTAGAAATCAGGAGAAAGACTAGCTTGATTAAAAATCTGGGATGTCATCTGATAGATAATATTTGCACATATATGTATATATATGTGTGTGTATATAATATATTATTTTATATTATTTTATTATCTTATTTTATATATATATACACACACACATACACACATACAAGCGAAAGAAGAAGGAGGGGGAAGAAAGAGGAAGAAAGAAGAGGATAAGTCCTATAGCCTATATAGATTTAGAATTTCTGAATGAGTAGGTTAAAATGGTGTTTCATCAAAGCAGACTGAGAAGGAGTTCTCAATTTTGTAGGAAAAACAGGCAAGAACAGTGTCATGAAAAGGCATGGAATAAAGAGTATCTCAGGACATAGTGGTTAGTAGTATTAATACTGCACCAAAATCAAGCATGATAAATACTGAAAAAAAATTGTATTTGGCAATTAATGGGTTATTGGCAACTTGGAGAGAACAGTTTGAATTGGGTTATGAAATGGAAAGAAAATTGCAAATAGTTATGATTTTACTGTGAAGTATGCAAATAGAAGTAACACAAGAAGGTTGCTTTTTCTGAGAGTTTAAATGTGGAAAAAAGGAGCAGCATACGACTAACTTGAAGGCTAGTATTAAATGGAGAAAATTTTATTATGACAATAAGGAGAGGGAGGGCATAAAAGCATGTTCATAGGCAGTAAAGGTGGAACCAGTGGATGAGAACCATTTATATATTAAGGAGAGAGAGGAGAGGAACAAAGGTACAAGTTCTCAGGAGGAGGTGATAGGATATACATGGGATCAAGAGCATAAGTAGGGGTGTTGGCATTTTCAAGAAAGATTAGCTCTTCCTCTGAGATGAAAAAAACAAGAATGGGTTAGGGAACATTAACATTGAGGCAATTTGGAGTGTACATTTATGCTTGGAATGTAGGGATTGAGAATTTTTCAGTAAATTATTTGTTAGTGTCTTTTTCTCAAAAGGAAGTGAGAGGAATAATATAAATTTCCTGAGGAAAGACAAAAAAAATTGGAATTGATTTTTGGAGAAGATATATAAAATTAATCAAGAAAAAAAATGAAAGGATGGCCTGATAGCAATGATGGCCCAACTAAGATTACATAATAAAAGTAAATTTATTATAGACCCAGTCAACAAGATTAAACTTACTCCCCTAGCATCCAACAGAGAAGATCCATTTTTTTTTGGTCATCCACAGTTGGATTCTGGAAGAAGATGATTAGCATTAAGAGTTAGGGATAAGGAACTGTTGAATTGGTAAACCAAAGAGTTCAGATTTCAAAAGAGGAAATGTAAGAATAGAGCAGGGACCTAAGAAAGTAGGGAGAGATGATAAGACTAGAGTTTGGAATGAGAGTGAAGGATAGAGTTATGAGGCTAAATGAGAGAAAGATAGGAGGTAATAGTCAGACAAAGAATGTCAGAGAAATGTAGAGTTGAGGTGAAGACACATGGATGATAAGGAGATCAAGGAGATGAAACTCTTTGACTGTAGCTTTAGGTAAAAGTGTTTATTAAAGGTAAAAGAGAGTGACTGACATAATTAAAGCAGAGTGGTTATATCGAATAAGAAGGGAGGGAGATATTCTGAGAAAACACCTTAGATCTGTCCTTGTGACCTTGAATGAGGGCTTCAATTTCCCTGCAAAGATTAGAATGTAGGGAGGGTATTCTGGGAAGATGGCAGAGTAGGTTAGAAAATTCCAATCTCTCCAGATTTTCCCCCACAAACAAGATAAAATAACACTTCAGAGTGAATGTAGAACAGAACACTAGTCCTCCTGGGACAACCACACAAGAAAACTCCTAGGACATAGTTTTGGCCCCTGTGAGTTGTAAACACCTCCAGGCTAGTTCTCCTGAAACAGTCAAGTGATGAGCCCTGTGGCTTGCTGGGTTTGAAAGTAGTCTGTGCTTCAGCCACAGGAATTTTCACCTCCCAGACAGTGTGGGAATTCTGAAAGGGAAGTTTGAGGGAACCTCTGCTGATAAAGGATGCCAAACCCAGCTGTGCTGAGGAGACATGGTCTTGGACAAGAAGGAACCAGCACACAACCAGTGAGTGCAGAAGTAGTGGGGCAGGGATATTTCTAGCAGTGGACACTTAAAGAAAGGCAGTATTCTTGATTTTGGTTTCAGGCCAGAGGTGAGAACTGAAGGAGGAACTGAGGTCAGTAACACTTTCCCCTATAGCCTAGGACTAGAGGTGATTAAAAAGAATTGCTGTAAATTAAAAAAAAAAAAAACAATGAATGGGCAAAGGAGAAAGAGCCCAACCATAAAACATTACTGTGGGAAAAGAGAAGACTGGGGTTCATCTTCAGAGGAGGATATGAAAGCAAAAAAAGCCTCTCCTATACCAAAGTATAGTGTCTCATGGTTACCTGCCCAAAATCAATTCATAAAAGAATCTAAAAAATACTTTAACAATCAAATGAGAGAGATTGAGGAGAAATTTTTAAAAAATAAGAACAATCCAAGAAAGATGAAAAGATTATGAAAAGAAAGTTAACCAAATGGAAAAGCAGATCCAGAATGTTAAGGAAGAAAATGAATCCTTGAAAATAAGAATTGGGCAAGAGGAAGCCAGAAAAGTTATGAGACTGAGAAATAATAAAACAAATTACGAAGATGAAAAAAATACAAGAGAATGTGAAATACCTCATTAGAAAAACAACTGATCTGGAGAACATATCAAGAAGAGAAAACATAGGAATAATAGACTACCAGAATGCTACAATGAAAAAATCTTGATACAATAATACAAGAAATAATTAAAGAAAATTGTCCTAAAGAGTTAGAACAAAAGGAGAAAGTAAAAATAGAAAAAATATACCAATCACCACCTGAAATAGATCCTATAAGGTAAACCTATAGCAATATCACAGTTAAATTTAAAAGAAAACCCAGCTAAAGGAGAAAAATATTACAAGAAATGAGAAAAAAAAAACAATTCTAATATGGAGGAGCAACAATTAGAATCACACAAGACCTAGCAGCAGCTAAACTAAAAGACCACTGGTCTGGGCACACTATATCAAAGAGAAAAAGAACTGGGGTTATGGTCAAAAATATCATACCCAGCAAAGTTGAGCATAACCCTGAATAAAAAAAAGGATATTCAATGAATTGCCAAACGTTCAAGATTTTATCAAATAAAGATTTGAACTCAGTATAAAATTTGACATACAAGATCCAAAGGAAATATAAGGTAAACATCAAAGTAATTAGAAGGTATTTAATAAGGATAGACTGTTTACATTTTGTATGAGAAAATGTAAACTGTATGTCTAAGACTGTAATTAATAATTGTGTAGTTCAAAAGGAAGATTGGAGTAGTATGATGTGATTCTAAAAAGTAGTACCATCTAGGAAAAGGTAAAAAGAATAATTATCTTATACAAATGAGGTACAAAGGAAGAACTGTCACCGAGGAATTAGATAGGGGAGGAGGGCTGGTACTTCGAGAACCCTACTCTCCTCAGGAATGGATAAAGAGGGAACAATAAATATATATCTAGAATGGAATAAATGTCTTCTAAATTTAGAAAGAAATAAAAGGCTAAGGGGAGAGGGAGGGGGGAGAATATAAGGGAGGGTTTTTTAGAGGGAACCCTACTCACATCAGATCTGCATTAAAGAGAGAACAATATATACATTTATAAAGGAATAAAAGTCTCCTAAATTTATAAAGAAAGAGGGCGAGGGAATAGGATAAGGGGTTTGGAAGAGTGTCTAGATTAATAGTAATGGGATAAAGAAGATAAAACATATTTGGAAGGCTATAGAAGTCTTCTAAATTCAGGCAGATAAAAGAGGTCAAGGTGAAAGTGTGGGGGGGGTGAGAGGATAAGGGAGGGATCTTTGGAGGGGGGTGATTTAAGTAATAGCAGGTACAAGTAAAGTAAAGGAGTCAGGAGGGACACAAAATAAGAGATAAACACATACATAAAATAAAGATCAGCAGTAGAATTTATTAGGGAAAAACAGAAGTTTTCACGATCTCTGACAAAGTTGAAGCTAAAATACATTAAATTAAAAGAGAAAAATAAGGAAACTGTACTACATGTCAGCTATATTCAGCAATATTGTTTTAGAGTAAAACAACTAGACAATATAGAGTTGGAATATTGCTGTGGTGTAGAAAATAATGAGTTGGTGGACTTAGAAATATATGGAAAGACTGGGACTTATGAAGGAAGATCTTATTGAACCTCAGAAAAACAGAGGTCAAACAAGGATAGTATAGTCTTAAATAGATGCATATGAATACATATGTCTATGTATGACTATGATTATAGATATCTAAGTATATATAAGTAGATGTAGGTATGTATATATATATGTGTGCCTATATAATACACACATACATTTAATTGTAGGCTTTTTAGGGGAAGGGGGGAGAAAGGGGGAAAAAGAACCAAGTAAAAAGTGTACAGCAGAGTACAAAAGTAAACTCACAAGAAAGTAAAGATGGAGAGCTCTGAACATAATGTGTAGTATTTATTATGAAGGCTTTCCTAAAATGGAAATGTATTGCTGTGTATTTTAAATCCTCTCATGTTCTCCTGTGTATACGGCAAAGATATTTTCTCTTATTTTGTATTTAAATTTAAAACAAATTAATGAACAGTTGAGAATTTAAAGCCATGTAGAAGAAAGTACACAAAGCTTAATTTATTTCTTCATATTTAATGATAGATCCTATGTAAGACATCAGAAAAGTAGAATGCTAGGAAAGGGTAGCCAGCAAATATGGCACTAATGAGAGACAATTGGGAAATGGGCCCTTTTGAATTCCAAAGCTTGTGTTAGGGAAGAATAAAAAGTAAATCTCAATAGGTAAAGTGTGACCAAGTCTTAGAGTGCTTTAAAAACTGGTTGGAGCCTTGTCAGATCCATCACAGATTATTACAGATACAAGTAATACAAGAACAATTCTGGTATGATGAAGGGCAGATAGGAGCCAACTATTTTCCAACAACACAGAGGAGAGAAAAAATTAGGAGCAGTTTAAAATTATAAGAAAGATTTGTTTAGGTATATGAAAGCAATTTTCATATTAGGCATTGTTAAAATCTCTATCTATGAATGATGTCATAGAAACTCTTGCATCATATTATGTCTTTTGGAGCAGGATATATGACCAAGTCACTTTATTCCCCTACAATCCAATTTCTTCCTGTACAAAAGGAGGCAGTAGTAACATATGATCTTTACAATATTTCCTGTCCTAACACCACCTAAAAAGTTAGGTCTAGCTTGAAATGGATCCATACTGCTACTTAAAGAATGAGGTCTGAGTTAGAGAATTGGAGAGCATTTTCATATTGTATGTATTCCTCTAACTCTGTGACCATCAATTAAACCAATTAAAGGCCCAGTTTTCCTTGGTGCAAAATTAGATTTTCTGCCTATATTCTATTTTTCAACTATTTCTGTTTTTTTTTTGTCTTTGCATATTTTAGCTTCTTTATTATTCCCCAATTATCCTCTATTTTCCCCATTTTATACTTAGTGAAGCCTGATTTGAAGAATGTGCACAATTTCCAGGCTATTTTAGGGTCATCATTACCTAGCCTCATTTGTTTGTACAGCTATTTTCTGTTATCTATTTTAGCCAATGCATTTGTAAAATCTCTCATTACTCTTTATAACCTCTTCTGCTAACATATGGCCATCCTACTTATTTGCTATCCTTATCTTTTGCTTGCATGCAAT
The DNA here is from genome assembly GCF_011100635.1 of Trichosurus vulpecula. Classification (NCBI taxonomy): domain Eukaryota; kingdom Metazoa; phylum Chordata; class Mammalia; order Diprotodontia; family Phalangeridae; genus Trichosurus; species Trichosurus vulpecula. Next base: position 122,837,465 of record NC_050577.1, on the reverse strand, counting down.
AGATGGAACTTTCTAAGTATTTAAATTTTTGTATAGCACATTGAAAAATTATTTTGCAACACATCACTAGTTTCTACCCCGCCCCCAACTCAATGCAAACATATCTTGTTTTATCATTCCTCGTGAGGAATTAGGCATTCCCCTTTTGAAAATCAGTACACCTTAGGACTTTTTAGGAACTTGTCATCTCTACAGAGCTATTCTCTTCTATCCACCTATGCTTCATTTCATTGTCATAATTTCTTAATTGTCCTAAATGAGCTTTCTCAAACTTAAATGTGCTAAATCCTGTGGTTGGTGTAACCAGAGCACACAGAAGTTTTTTAAACAGAAATTCACAATTTAAAGTAAATAAATTAGGGAAAGCACCAAGAACAGCTGCAGTGGTGTGATAGACAGAAAGGGTTTTAAAGCAAGTGTCAGAATAATGAAAGTCATTTAATCTTTAAGTAATGTCTATGAATGGAGGGATTTGAAAGGATATCATAAGTTCTAAACTCAGAAGGGCAGGACATTTATGGGGGAAAGACATTTGCAATTTCTTCACAGGGAATTGCAAACTTTCCAATAGTTACTGACCCTTTGTAATTATAGCCAGTTCTTGATCTGCAGTGTTTTGTATTCATCACTTTTCTCTAGGATCTAGAAACTGCAAACTAGATCATTCATATAAGTTGCCATCTTTCTGTTCTGATTGGACAATGAAGCCTGTGAATGATGCCAGAGAAATAGCCAGCTGATTCAATTCAGTTATAATTAAGCCTCTATAGGATGACTATGAGGAGGCAAAAAAATTAAATGAAGTCTTATAAATGATGAAAGGAAAATAGGAAGACAGAAAAAGCAGCTGGACTCTGAAGTTTTACTTGGTATCTTTTTAAAAATTAGCTTATTTTTCTCCACTGGGCAAAATCTTTCTCCTCCATCTCACTCTTATTCACGCCACTGCTTGACTAAGAAAGAAAAACAAAACTCCTCTTTCAAGAAGGTTTAGTCAAGGCAGAGCTAAGATGGTGGCTAGAAAGCAAGGACTTGCCTAGGGCTCTCCCCCAGGATGCTCCAAACACCTGTAAAAATGTCTCTGAACAAATTGTAGAACTTCAGAACCCACAAAATAGCAGAGGGAAGCAGGGCTCCAGGCCAGGACAGCCTGGATGGTCTCTGGGTAAGGTCTATCATGCACGGACCTGGGAGCAGAGTGGAGCAGAGCCCAGGGTGGGCTGCAGCCAGACCAACCAGACCAGGAGCTGGGCAGAACAGGCCCTAGTTCCCTGAATCAGTGAGCTGTGGAAGTTACCAGACTTCTCAACCCACAAGCACCAAAGAAAACAGAGAAGGTTAGTGGGAAAAGCTGCGGGGACAGAGTGAACAGAGTTCACAGTTCAGCTACCATGCTGGAGGCAGTGGAGGTGGTGCAGCTACAGAACTATAGCTGCAGTTGCTTCTGGCCCCAGGCCCACCTGGTGGGTGGCATTAAGTGGTGCATCAGAGCAGGAGTGCAGAGCCTGCTTAAGATCTGACTCAGGTCTGTGTTGGCAGAAAAATTGGGAAGAGAAATGAGAATGACACAAGAAAACCATGAAAAACAAGTCAATGACTTGCTAAAGGAGACCCAAAAAATACTGAAGAAAACAACACCTTAAACAATAGACTAACTCCAATGTCAAAAGAGCTCCAAAAAGCCAATGAGGAGAAGAATGCTTTGAAAGGCAGAATTAGCCAAATAGAAAAGGAGGTCCAAAAGACCACGGAAGAAAATACTACATAAAAATTAGATTGGAGCAACTCGAAGCTAGTAACTTGATGAGAAATCAAGACATTATAAAACAGAACCAAAGGAATGAAAAAATGGAAGACAATGTGAAATATCTCCTTGGAAAAACCACTGAACTAGAAAATAGATCCAGGAGAGGTAATTTAAAAATTATTAGACTACCTGAAAGCCATGATCAAAAAAAGAGCCTAGATATCATCTTTCAAGCAATTATCAAGGAGAACTGCCTTGATATTCTAGAGCCAGATGGTAAAATAGAAATTAAAAGAATCTATTGATTGTCTCCTCGCAAAGATGCCAAAAAGAAAACTCCTGGGAATATTGTCGCCAAATTCCAGAGCTCCCAGATCAAGGAGAAAATACTGTAAGTAGCCAGAAAGAAACAATTTGAGTATTGTAGAAACACAATCAGAATAATCCAAGATCTAGCAGCTTCTACATTAAGGGATTGAAGGGCTTGGAATATGATATTCTGGAGGCCAATGGAACTAGGATTAAAACCAAGAATCACCTACCCAGCAAAACTGAGTATCATGCTCCAAGGCAAAATATGGATTTTGAATTAAATAGAGGACTTTCAAGCTTTCTCAGCAAAAAGACCAGAGCTGAATAAAAAATTTGACTTTCAAACACAAGAATCAAGAGAAGCATGAAAAGGTAAACAAGAAAGAAAAATCACAAGGACTTCCTAAAGTTCAACTGTTTTGTTTACATTCCTACATGGAAAGATGATGTGTATGATTCATGAGACCTCAGGATTAGGGAAGCTGAAGGGAATATACATATATATTTATATATATACATATATAGAAATAGATAGATAGATAGATAGATAGATAGATAGATAGATGGATAGATAGACATAGATAGAGGGCACAGGGTGAGTTGAATATGAAGGGATGATATCTAAAAAAAATAAAATCAAATTAAGGGATGAGAGAGGAATATATGTAGAGAGGGAGAAATGAAGAGATAGAATGGGGCAAATTACCTCTCATAAAAGTGGCAAGAAATAGCAGTTCTCTTGGGAGAGAAGAGGGGGCAAGTGAGGGGGAATGAGTGAATCTTGCTCTCATCAGATTTGACCTGAGGAGGGAATAACATACACACTCAATTGGGTATCTTACCCCACAGGAAAGGAGGAAGGAGATAAAAAAGTGGGGATGATAGAAGGGAGGGCAGATAGGGGGAGAAGGTAATCAAAAGCAAACACTTTTGAAAATGGACAGGGTCAAGGAAGAAAATTGGATAAAGCGGAATAGGATAGGAAGGAGCAAAATAAAGTTAGTCTTTCACAACATGAGTATTGTAGAAGGGTTTTGCATAATGATACACATGTGGCCTATGTTGAATCACTTCCCTTCTTAGGGAGGGTGAGTGGGGAGGGAAAAGGGGAGAGAATTTAAAGCTCAAAGTTTTAAAAGAAGATGTTCAATAAAAAGTTTTTGCATGCAACTAGGAAATAAGATCTTGTGGTACAAGAATGTAAGGGAAAAGAGGATGGAGGGAGTGGGGTGATAGAAGGGAGGGCTGACTGGGGAATGGGGCAATCAGAATACATGCCATCTTGGAGTGGGAGGGAAGGGTAGAAATGGGAAGAAAATTTGTAATTCAAACTCTTGTGAAAATGAATGCTGACAACTAAAAATATTAAATAAATTAATAATGATTTAAACTCTAAAAAAAAAAGAGGGTTTAGTAAAGTAGAACAAATTTCCGCTTTGGCCATATTGAAAAGATATATGTGTCACATTGCTCTCTGAGTCCTTCACTTCCAATACATAGCATGTTTCTTCATGAGTTATATGGAATCATGGTTGGACATTATACAACTCATAGTTTCCAATTCTTTCAGGGTTTTTCTCTTTATGCAATTGTTGTCATTGCATATATTCTTTTCCTGGTCCTGTTCACTTCACTCTATTTCAACTCACATAAGTCTTCTGAGATTTTTCTGAAACAATATCCATCATAAATTCTTATGGAACAATAATATTTCATCATATTGATATATCATGACTTTCCCAGCCATTGTCCAATTGATGGGCATTCCCACAACTTCCTTCTCCTCTGCTTTGGTCACTTAAAAAAAGATTTGCTATAAACATTTTTTTAAATATCATTAGTTCATTTTACTTATAAAGTAATCCTCCTCTTAATCTACTTCTCATCTTATTTCTCCTTTCCATTTTGTTTCCATGGATAGTGAAATGAATATCTGTACCCAGCTCATTATGTGTATATTCTTTCTTCCTCCTTTGACCAGTCCGGTTAAGAGTGAGGTTTAAATATTAGCTGCTCCTCTTACCTCTTCCTCTCTGTATGGGCTTCAACTTGTACACTAAGATTGTGTGAGAAGATTTCCCCTAACCTTCCTCTCCTTCTTCCAACAATAGTGTATTCCTTTTCCCCTCCATCCCATCTTCTATTAACTTGCTTATTCATTGCATTGATTTACTTAATCAATCTGGTCATTGCATTGACCCAGAGTACCTAAGTATTTAAAAGTTGTTTATCTTAATAATATTGTTTTTGCATGAAATGTTCTCCTGATTCTTCTCACTCTGGCTTGCAACAGTTTCCAGGTTTCTCTGAGACCAATCCCTTTATCACTTCTTACATTACAGTACTATTTTATCACATTCTTATACCACAACAAGTTCAGCCATTCTTCAGTTAATGAGCATTCCCAAAGTTTTTGATTCTTTGCCATCACAAAAAAGAGTTGCTATAATTACTTTTGTGCATAGGTGGATGTAACCTCTATCTTTAATCTCTTTGGGGTGTAGACCTATTAACAATGCCACTGGGTCAAAGGGTATGGACCAATTAGTAGCTTTTTGGTCGCAGTTTGAAATTACTTTCCTGAATGGCTGAACCAGTTCAAAGTTTTATCAACAATTAATGTTCCTTTTCCCCATAGCCTTTCCAGCATTTGTCATTTTCTATTTTTATCAGCTTTACCTGATGGATATGAAGTGGCACATCAGAGGTTTTTTAAGTTACAGTTTTCTAATTATTAATTATTTATAACCTTTTTTCCCATAGGGTTATTGATAGCTTGAATTTCTATGCAAATTGTCTGTTCCTAGCCTTTGACCATTTATCAATTAGCGATTGTATATTCTGCTCATAAATTTTGATCAGTTCTCTATGTATCTTAGAAATGAGACAATTATAGAGAAAATTGCTTCAAGGATTTTTTTCCTAATCTCCTGATTCTCTTCCAACTTTAACTGAATTGGTTCTTGTATAAAAACAAAACAAAACAAAACATTTAATTATATACAATCAAAATTGTCCATTTTAGATAGGTTCCTTGGAACATTATATATTTTGTCTGGTCATGGACTGTTTTTCTTATCCATAGGTCTAATAGGTAATTTCTTCCATGCTCTTCTAATTTATTTTTTGTTTCACCCTTTATATCAGGTACTCGTTTGGAGCTTGCTTTGGTATATGGTGTGAACTTTAGTCTATACTAATTTTCTGCCCCATGACTTTCTCATTTTCTCTGTGATTTTGTTAAATATCAAGTTATTTCCCAATTAGCTGGGATCTTTGGGTTTATCAAATATTAGACTCGTTTACTTCTATATGTTGTTTATTTGTTTTCTTGATCAACCTCTCTGTTTGTTGAATGGTATCTTTGTTATTTTAGCTTTATTTTATGATACTATTAGTCCCTCTTTCTTACCACTTTTTCCCATTAATTCCTTTGTTATTCTCGATGTTTTGTTATTCTACAGGAATTTTTTTAACTTTTTCCAGTTTTAAAATATAGTCTTTTGGTAGTTTGATTAGTATGGGCCTAAATAAGTAAATTAGTTTAGGTATTATTATCATCTTTATAAATATTAGTTCAGCCTACCCATGAGCAAGTAAGATTTCTCTAGTAATTTAGATCTGTCTTTATTTCTGTGGAGATCATTTTATAATTGTGCTTTTGTGTGCTTTAGAAGTAGTCTTGCAAGTACTTTGTACTTTCTGTAGATATTTTAAATGGAATTTCTTGATCTCTTCCTGTTTAATTTTGTTCATGATATAGAGAATGCGGAGTATTTATGTGGGTTTACTTTATATCCTAAAACTTTACTAAAGTTGTTTTTTCAAATAGATTTTTTGTGAGTCTTAAGACTATCTAAGTAAATCATTTGCGAAAAGTGATAATTTTATTTCCTCTTGGCCTATGCTTATTCTCTCCCCTCCCCTCCCTTCTACTCTCCTCTCCCTTCTCCTCTTCTTTCTCTCCTCCCCTCTCCTCTTCTTTCTCTCCTCCCCTCTCCTCTCCTCATTGTTATAGCGAGGCATTTCTGGCAACTGTTGAATAGTAATGGTATTAATAAACATACTTGATTTACCCTCATCTAACTAGAAAGGCTGCTAGTGTATCCACAATGCAGGTAATGTTGGCTCTTGGTTTTTGCTAGGTATAAGATTAGATAGATGACACATTGGGCCTGTAGTCAGGAAAATCTGAGTTTAAATCTTACCTCAGGAATTTTAAAGCTTTGTGACCTTGGGCAAATCACTTAATTTCTGTTTATATCAGTTTCCTCAATTGAAAATTGGGATGAGTGATAGCACCTACCTCACAGTATTGTTGTGAGGATGAAATGAGATATTACTTGTAAAACTCTTATCACAGTGCCTGGCACATCATAGGTACTATACTGTAGTAGGAAAGGAAAAAAAAAATAAGGAACTCTCTAGAGGTACATAATAAGCCCCAGTTTACTCTCATTGAGGGTAGAGTTGAACTCCACAAGTAATAGTTCTTTTCTCATCCACAGAATAATCTTGATGATTCAGAGGTCCTTTCAGGAGTGAAGTCATTTAATACAGGACACACACACACACACACACACACACACACACACACACACACATGAAATGTGTCCATGTATCTGTGTGTATTTGGAACTTCCCAGGTGAGAATTATCACTACAACCATATATTCAACCTTCAATGAACAAAATGGAAAATGGAAATGTCTTTTCTTCAGGACATATAAAGTATATATGGTAAAAAAAAAATGAAATTTTATTCATATTATCAGCTTTTGGTAATTCAAGTGGGAATAAATGATTTTAAGATAAGAAATTAAAATAGCATAGCTAGAGGTTATATATACTTGAGCACAAAACTGACTAATTTAGTCATGTAGGATTGTATTCAGCATGATTGCCTTGTGGAGATAGGGGCTTCAGAAGGGGATGGAAGATATTGTAAGCAATTGCCTAGTTGAAAATAGGATATTTCCTAATGGAAAAGAGATTTCTGACATCATGAACTCATTATGACCAGGGATAGAATGAATCTTGTGAGGCTTAATTTCAAAATCTATTTGGCTTGGAGACTTCTGGATTTGATCCAGAGGATTTAACATTAAAAGTGGAAGGGGACAGAAAAATCTGCCCAAAGATATCCAATAAGTCAGGTACCATACAGAGTGGCAGGTATGGTAGAAAGAGAAAGCTATTAGTAGAACAGGCAAGTAGTTAATGAAAGACAGTATCTGATAAGAGCAGCAATAAATTCTGTGATCTCAGATGTCTACACAAAAAAGCATACCACATGGATAATACAACAAAATATACCTTCAGCTAGAAAGAAGTGCTCTTTATTATTTTTACTCTAAAACTCAATGGAAAGAGCACTGACTCTGGAGTCAGAGGTGTTGAGTTCAAATCCTGCTCCTGCTTCATACTACCTGTGTCACCTTAGCAAAGTCACTTAACCTCCCTTTGGATAAGTTTGGACTAACTAGCCTCTGAGGTCTATTCTTGCTCTAGATCTATGACCCTATTTTTTTTTTGTCTCTTGGCACCCCTAGCTTCCTTTAGAATCAGTTTAAATGCTACATCTTAATAGAGGTATGATTTCACATTTATTTTAACATTTAAAAATACTTATCTGCATAAAAGTTGCTTTCCCTGAAGAGACTGTAAGTTCCTTGAGAGTAAGGAATGATTCATTGTTGTGTTTCTCTAGCATGGTGACTATATCTACATCTAGATATGCAGATATATTTGTACTGGCTTAGTAATAGGGAGCTCCTAGTGAGGTGACTCCATCTATCCATACAGATCAGTGACATCTCTGCAACCTCAAGTCTTAGAAAGCCATCTGAGGCACTGAGCAGTTAGGTGCCTTATGCAGTCTCATACCCAGGATCTGTCAGCAATAGGGCTTGGCTTCAGGCCTTCCAGACTTTAAGACTGAGCCTCACTATTCTACATTACATCTCAGGATGGCACATTGTTGCCAACTAATCAATACTCACTGAATACAAATGATTTAAACTGAAAACTTACTGAAACTCATACACACATGCACATGTGCATACACATACACATGTGCATTCACACACATATACACATACTATTAGGTAGCAAGGAAACCTTGTGGCAATTTTGCTTATATTTTTTCTTCATTTATGAAATGTACATTCATATGTACAAACATATGAAAGATAGATATATGCACATATATTACATATTTGTATATGAGAAGGGGAGGGAGGGAGTGGAAAAGAGAGAGGGGGAGGAAGGGAGAGAGAGAAAGAGAGAGAGAGAGAGAGAGAGAGAGAGAGAGCGAGCGCAAGTGCATGGGAGCAGGAAAGGGAGAAAGGGAGAGCAGGAGACAGGGGGAGAAGGGGAGGGGGAGAGAGAAAAAGAGAAGGGGGAAGGGAGAGAGAGGTAGAGTGAGAGAATGAGAATATGAGAAGAAGAAAGGAAAAGAGAGAGAGCTATGCTCTTAGTGTGATAGGGACTTAGCTACCTTTATGAGGTCTTACTCTGTCTTACACATATCAACAACTTGGGCCAGAAGGTGACTGTAGAGTGCTAGTAATTATACTTCTGTCCCTGGTGTGTGATGCTTGTCATTAGTCTAGTTATGAAAGTATCTCCAAAAGGGAACAGCAGAACTAATGGTATCCAGACTGAGAAAAGGCATAGGAACTTTCAACCTCACTAAGAACAAAAAACAATATTTTCTTCTATTGAACTAATCTAATGGAAGGAAGTTCTCAGCCATTTGAGAGCTAGCCAAAGAGTTGGAAATTGAAAAAAGGCCTCCAATAGCCACATACCTTGCTATATGTGGAGGGATCAGAATTCAGTCAGAGGTGAAATGTGAGAGCTGAGGCTCTGATTTATGTATTCAGGCTCCCCTGGAGAAGGAGCACTCACCTTTTTGTCATTTCAAGCCTTACTTCCTTAAGGCTTCAGAAAATGAATGTTGTCTACTGGTGTTTCTCTCACTATTTACTGCTACTTAGAATCACTCTCTGGAGGAAAATTCACTCTACACACACACACACACACACACACACACACACACACACACTTTCTCTTCTCTGTCTCTCTCCCTCTCCCTCACTCCCTGCCCCCCACCCCCAAAAAAATTTGCTTGGAGCAAAGCTGTATTTCACAGCTGGCTTTATTGATTTTAGTAGTAGGTGTCTTAGGATACCTGCATAATAAAGTACCCCTATAAATGGTTATTGTGTTCCATTATAAAATTACTGCCAGTAGCTATAGACATCTCTCTTTTCCTCCCTCTCTTACTTCCTCAATCCTTCATTCTCTTTTCTGTGTATTCTCAGTGCTGAAAATTCCTTTTGTGGGGTGTTTAAAATGCCAGGCTGGATTTACAGCATCATAGGATAAAGAACCAAGAATTAGTAGATGAATTTTTATTTAGCACCTATTTATGCTAGTCACTGTGCTAAACTATGAGAACACAAAGAGAGGCAAAAGACAGATCTCCTTTAGAAGAGCCTACTATCTAATGAAGAAAATAATATGCAAACAACTGCATACAGATTATAGGATAAATAGGAGAAAATCAACACAAGGAAGGTACTGGAATTAAAAGGGATTGGGAAATGCTTTCTAAAGAAGGTTGGATTTTAGCTGCACCTTGAAGGAAGCCTGAGAAGCTAGGAGATGGAAATGAGGAAAGAGAGCATTCCATTCATTTTTTGTTGTTCAGTCATTTGAATGGTATCCAACTCTTTGTGACCCCATTGGTGTTTTTTTTTGCAAAAATACTGGAGTGGTTTCTTATTTCTTCCTCCAGCTCATTTTACAGATGAGGAAACTGAGGCAAACAGGGTTAAGTGACTTATCCGGGGTCACCCAGCTTGTAAATATCTGAGGCTGGATTTGAACTCATAAAGATGAGTCTTCTAGATTCCAGGTCTGGCACTCTATCCACTGTACCACCTAACTGCCGATTCCATGGCTTTGCAACCTTAGAGATTAACTACTTCATTTCATATATGCAAAGGAAGACATTAAGCCTTACAGAAGTGATATGCCATTCTCAGAACCAGAACCCAAGTTCTCTGATCCAGGTAATTTCCACTAGACTATAGACTTCGGTGTCTGACTTTAATAGGTGTAGCAGTATGTGTGTGGTGGCTGACCAAGCTGTAATACAGTCTCTAGTCATACCAGAGGGTTTGAAGAAGGTAAGTGCCATAGAGACTGGAAAGATCCTAGCTGTCTAGATATAATAATCTTTTAATTGCCCATTCAATTTTCTCCTTTTATCTGTTTTCTAGTTATTTCTATATTCCTCTTTAGTTTTCAGCAGTGGAGTTCAATGAAAATAAAAAATCTAGACTCTCAAATGAAGAACAACAGCATACAGCCAAAGTAACCAGTGCTATTTCAATTGAATAACAATTATAACTTTTTCCCCCATTCTCTTCTAACCCCAGTTTTACAGTGAACTAAAGTACTATATATTATTCTCTTCATGGGAGTTATTCTATATCTAACACATGCTGCTCTGAATAAGCAAAGCACTATGGAATGGAAGGAATGCAACAGAATAGTACAGAAGACTAGACTAGGCTTCAGAATACCTGGTTACCATGAAGAATAGCATTAAATTAAGTATGTGACACATAATCATAAGGGACAGGCTTTTCATGGCCATCTCACCATTACAATATCCTCCTCCCTGTTTCAAAAATTTACTGTCCTCAGAAAATTGGACAGAGTGTGTTTTGATCATATTGTCCACAAAAGTTCTTTGGTTTCCTGAGGATATATAATCATTGTCCTTTCACTTGGTTCCAGAGTACCATAGAGGAGAAGGTCTCAAAACAGTCAATATTGCACAGAACTTATATAGTCCATCAGTTATCAGACAAAATCTGAATTTTTTCTAAACATTCATGTAGACTCGTCAAAGGACATTTTCCAAATCTTATCAGAAATTACTTCTTGCTTAGTACCTCACAAGGGTCTACCTTAGTTTTCCATATGTCCTTCCCTAAGCCAAAAACAATTAAAAAAAGACACATACCCAACACACAATCCAGTTTCCTATATTAGAAGAAAAATATTCCTTCAGAGCTTCCCACACCATATGCAGCTCTCTCTGTGTGAACGTAAATCCTGAGATCAAATAGAAATTGCACCCTAACCTTGAGGTTAGAAATATACTACCTTGGGTGAAAATTATTCTTTGATTTCTTCGGTGCATAGAACCATCCCAATTGGAGTTCATCCAAATTTCTAGGTGTCCTTTTCTAACTAGGACACAGCAAAATATCTCTAGGGATCACCATACCATAGATGTTCTTTGGCCATCTAGTCTTATTTCTTCCAAGTCCTTATATCAAAGGCCACCTGAAAATTTTACCAATGTATCCTTATCACTGCAAGTGCAATTCTATTGAAATTTCAAACATTCCAAAATAGGACCAGTGGGTTTAGAAATTAAAGGAAATAGGATTAGTAAATCCTCAACTAAATATAAATCTCTCATATAAATGGGTTAGTAACTTACTGCTGATTACTTGGGATTTCTAGACCAGCAGCCATACCTTATCCTATGAACCTGTGGGAAATAAAGCAATTACAATAAAGCATTTAGTCTATTTAAAAGCAGAGAAAAATATAAACATCTGCTGGGCAGAAACATTATAGTGAAGTAAAATCCATACTTCTCATGTTAGCCTCAATATTAATAACCATAAAAAATTCTATGTTATTATATGTATTGGTACTCAAATGTTAATCTATGCAAAACTGTCTTAAAAGTAACTGGTCTGACTTGTAAAGGAAAACATGGGGAAATTGAATTTATGGCTTAAAATGAGAGGAAAAAAATGATGAATCCTGAACATTAGTGTCCTGAAAATAATTGTTCCATGTGGAGAATCTCTCCAATGTGTCTCAAGAAATGGGAAGAGCCTGCTATTTATCCTAGATGTATAACATTCATGAGCTCTGTAGTAAGAATGACAAGTTGACTTTGCCAGAAAACTGCTTGCTACTAGATCCTCTCAGGTATTTAGGGATTGACCAGTTCTCCATTATAAATACAAAGAGATAAATTGTACTTGTATAGAATTTTTTAAAATTCTCTAAAGCTAATTATGCATTAATAGATTTTTATTCTTATTGATTGAGTATCGCACACATAGGAAAACAGAAATAGACGAAAAAAAATATCCATTATAGCCCATAAACCTAGTTCATCGGTGCTGATATCATAGACAAAAACTGAAGATAAAATATGTTAGGCCTAAAATTGAAAAGAGGGGAAGACAGTAGGCTGGAATTGCATTTGGGAAATTTTACAGTTCTATCAATGGCCCCAAATTTCTTCCTGAAAGAAAACACCCTTTTTTAAGATAAATATATTTTTTCTACCAGCAAACATATCTACAATATTTAAGGAATCCAACTTGTCAGTCATTAAAAAGGAAAGGGGGAGGAGGGGAGGGGAGGAGGAGGGAGAGGGTGGATGTGGAAAGACTGTAGGAATTTGCCAATGACATTTTGTTTACATATAGAGGCAAACAAAAATTGTATCATCAAAGAAATGTATGACAGGAACCATAAGTAGTACAGTTGTGTAGTGAAAATGCAAGGTAATTATTTGTGTGTGTTGGGCATGTGCATGTTTGTGTATCTCACATGCATACAGACATACATATACACGTATTTATAAGTATATGTGTGTATCATTTTGGTATAAGGACTGCGAGAAGACATTACATAGTCACATGAGTGTATATGAATATGTGTATGTGCATTGTATATGTATCTATGCTTTGACATACTCATACATAATTTAAGTTAAAATCAGCAATGTAATAAATCTGCATTTTCTGCTTGCAAAGAATTGGAGAACGGAGAGATTTCAAGTGGCGATGACACTAAGGAAAACAATAAGGAAGCTATTGCAACAGTCTTGGGGAAAGGTGATGAGGGCCTAACCTAGACCGACAGCTATGTGAGTTTATGAGAGAAGATGTTTAGAAGAGATTTTGTATAAATGGTTGTAACAAAACTTGTCAACTTATGAATGTATAAGGTGAGAGTAAGGAGGTTTAGAACTTGTGATTGGAATAAGGGTAGTACATTAGACAGGAGTAGGGAAGTTCAGGAGATAAGCTTGTGTCTGGTGGAGAAAATGATAGTGACTTCAGTCTGAGGAATGTTGAGTGTGAAATGACCCTAGGACAATTTCAAATATCTAATAAACAGTGTATGTTGTGGGACAGGAGCTATGTAGAAAAACTAGTGCTGGACAGTTCAATATGAGAGTCATCTGCTTATAGATAATAATTGAAACCATTTAGTGAATTAACTCCATTAAGAGGTTGTAGAGAGAAAACAAAAGAGAACTCAATATTCAACAAGCCCTCAGATTTTACAGTTGTCATATACTTGGATATTAAGAACACCCCGGGGCAGCTAGGTGGCACAGTGGGTAGAGCACTGGCCATGGAATCAGGAGGACCTGAATTCAAATCTGACCTCAGACACTTGACACACTAGCTGTGTGTCCTCAGGCAAGTCACTTAGCCCCAATTGCCCTGCCTTCCCCCTCAAAAAACAAAAAGAACACCACTAATATTGACTGATATCTTAATCAGGTGATCTGTAAGGTACCTTCGAGCTTTAAATTTAGGATCCTTTGATCTTAACCAATTGCATTTTCTAAATTGTGTGAAACAAATTCATAAGGAGAGAGAAAACTTAGCTGTTTAGAGAAGCTCCTAAGAAATAGCAGGGTTTTTTGTTATTTTTTAGTATCCATTGTTCCTTTCCCCAAAATTGTCCTGAATTATGAGCACTAAAGTTGGAACACAATGGCAATTGCAAGCCCTGAGATTCTACTCCAAAGGGATGAAGACTTCTGTTAGAGTTGAGGTACCTACCCACTTAAAGGGTAGCCCTGAGTTGTAGGCTACAGAGATCCTCTAGACAAAAAAAAAAATGAAGAAAAATTTACTCTCATTCTACAACCTGTTAAGTAGTCTTTATCATAAAGATCTTTCCCTCACCATGGAAGCTATTAATGTTCTCAGGCTTGGATGATATGTATAGGTCCAGGGAAGTCATGAAAGCTCCCAGAGTAAAACTACTTTCACAACAACCAAAAACAGGAAAACATGCTAAACCATCCAGCTTGTCTTTCCCTTTTCTTGTTTTGTACAATCCTAATGATATTTGAAAAGACTGCCAGCAAGAGTCAATGGCATGGTCTATGGTGTGCAGAATCATAGCAAAATTTCCAATTCTTACCTCATTAAAAAGTGTTTTTTAACTGAATGAGTCAACTGGATTCATAATCCTCTGTATATAAAAAAGTGGTACTTATAGAGTTAGATGATTTAGCAAACTAACCTTTAAAAATATCTTACATTCTTCTGTTAGGTATCTCGACTTGACAGTGAATCCCAAAATTTCTTTAATAGCTCTGCCAAATCCTCCATTTTCTTTTTCACTTGAGATTACTTTGAATTTACCTTTACATACATGTTGTATGCACATTGTTATTTGCGTGTTGTATTTCTGTTGGAATGTGAACCCTTGAGGGAAGGAATTGTTTGATGCTTTTCTTTGTAAAACCAATCTTTAGAACAATGTCTAACACACAATAGGCATGCAATAAACACATGTTTCTCCTGAATCTGCTACTGTTTTTTGGCCTTTGGAAAGGAGGCTGAAGCTTTCAGTGAGGAAAGAAGTCTGTACTTCATCAACTTTTCATTGCCTACTTGTGAGCTGCCTAAAATTCTGATGGTGTAATGAGCATCTGTGGTCTGTATTAGAAGGATTCAATATCTGAGAACACTTTAAGTGGCACATTCACCAAATAAGAAGTGCTACCAGCCTGTCAAGTGGGTTACAACTAGAACACATTAATTAATTGTCACACAGTACACAAGAAAACATTTAAACACATAAAGGTAGTTGTTAGGGTATTCAGAGAATATAGTCTCATATTTCTTTCTGTAAAACAGTGGTTAACATTTATCAGAGGGAGGATGGAAAGAAACATTTTCTTATTCTGGCCATGTAAATGAACATATATCTCAACTTTTGTGTCCTACTTTCTTCATTAGTAAAGGAAAACTTTGAAAAGATGGCACAACCCCTTGTTGATATGAAGTTCTATAAAACTTAGAAATACTCATAATTAAACATTAATCATTGTAGAGGAGGAATAACAAAGCAGTTCTTTGTGTTTCTGAATAACATAAATTCTAAATTATCTGAAAAGCAATTTTGAAATACCAACTTCAAGATAAATGCTATCAATAAATATAGGCTATGTCAAAACACACAGCATTTTTTTATTTCACGGAGTCTGCCTGTCAATCATATTTAAATGGTAAACACATTAACCCTATGTAGACAAAATTTTGTAATTTTTAGCCTTAGAAGAAACAAAGATAGTTCACAGTAGCAGAGGAATAACTTTAATAACTGCTTGTGCATGTGGACAGGGGGAGGTCTTACAATTAGGAATATAATTTTAGGTCACGTCTTTACAACAAACAATTGGACCACAAAAAAATATTTCCAAGACTGGTATGATTGTGAAAAAACTCTGAATTTAGTGTCAAAAAATTTGGGTTTAGAAGCTGAGTCTTGAACTTACTACCTATGTGACTTTGAATAAACCATTTAATTTCCCTGTGCCAGATAAGATGGACAGCTTTCAATACAACCTGTATTATTTATCATACAGGCTTTAATGAAAATTTATTGCTATATATTTTGAATCTTCTCATGTTCTGCTGGGCACATGATGTGTTTTTTTTCTTTTCTTACTTTGTATTTAAGTTTCAATATTTAAGTTTATGATATGTTTCTTTTCTCTATCCTGTATTTGAATTCTGGTGTTTGAGTCTAATGTTTTTTTTTTTTTTTTTATATAAAATTTCCTGTTCCAAAGTTTCCTTTTCTATAAAATAAAAGAGTTAAACCAGATAATCCTTATGGTCCTTTTCCAGATTTAAACCTTTGATACTATGACACTATTTTAAGTAATAAGTAAACTGTCTTTTGACATTAAATTTGAGTTGTAAGACTATATACTTAATACCCACAGAAGTGTGATTTTGTCAATTCTCAAAATCAGTCATGTCAATAATGGGAAAAGAACTCCCAATTTGCCAATACTTGCTGGTTAAAATAGAAATATATTGAGCAGAAATTAGAGGTAGGAGCCTGCAAAGCTCGGTCCAAGTCCTGGATCAGACCACTTGGGGTGTACTGACAGTTTCTAGTTCTATGTTGTGTCACCCCCGTAGTTATTAAAGTACACAACTCAGCACTCAGACAAAGCAGTGTCAGGACCCAGATAAAATAGATTAGAATCAAACAAGAAGCCAACAGTTCTTCCATAGGTGTGCACATGCCAGCTCTGACACAAAGTCTCAATTCAGGAAGCACGGATGGAAAAAATGAGTCAACAACAACAAAAGACACCAATGACAAGGTGCTACTATTGAGCCAGGTACACTTGGGATAGCATTTTAAAGAAAAAACTTCAAATAAAAACAAGAACTTGCCCAAAAAATAAACTAGAATTTTTGGAATAAATGAAGAGTTAAACATATATACACCCATACAAGTATGTATACATACATATACATATATGTGTGTGTATATGTATATGTATATATATAACACATGTACATAGACACACACATATAATTGGAAGACTTGGAAGAAGAGGTACATACTCAAGAGTGTCCTCTAAATTTATTATGAGCCAAACAGAAATAAATGACTTCTTGAGGTAAGAAATATCAAAACATAGTCAACAGTATGAAAATAAATGAACATGGAAAATATGTCATATTAAAACAACTGACAAGCAAAGTACACATTTTCTCTGTCTTTGTGTATGTGTGTTTCTACACACACATATACATGTGCATAATCACATATGTAGATACCTATATCTATCTATAAAGAAAGATATAGATGCATATCTATACAAGCACATCCATTTGGATATGTGTGTATATGTGTGTATGTATATGTATATATTTATATACACACACCTGTGTATATGCATACATGCACATACATCAATTCTTTACCTGACATCCACGACCCTTGCCAACAAATTATAAATGATGACTTTCCATATCTATTAGAACTGAAGGCCAAAGGGAAAATAGAAAGAATCAACCCATTACCTCCTAAAAGGAACTTCAAAGATGAAAATTCCCTGTAATTCATATGTAAAATACTGAGGTTCTAGATCACATAAAAAAAAAATAAGGCAAGCATCCAGAAAGCAAGAGTTCAAATAGAACAAAGTTACAAGCATTTGAGGAACTGGATGGGGATACAAAAGGATAATAGTATATTTACATTTTTATGGGAGGGGGAGAAGAGAGTGTACCTTCAGAACTCTAATGCCATCAATAGTCATAGAGGGAATTAAATAAGAGAGAGGACCTGGAAGAAATTTTTATTTATTTTATTTCAATAAGCTTAAAAAAATAATGAAAAAGCAAGAAATAAATGAATATTCTATTGGAGAAAAATGTTGGAATGGGGGAGTACTCTTTCAGGTTAGTAGAGCATGTAAAAGGTACCATAAAGACTAGGATAAAGGAGTAGGGAATAAGGCTTTGCTTAAAACTCACTTTCATATGAACCAGTCACAAGAGGGCAGAAATACACAGTTTGGTACAGAAATACATTAATCTCAAATATAACATTTTTTAAAAGTTTCAATGCCTTTAATTTTAATTTCACTTGTTAATTACATATTCAATAATTTAATATTTATTGTTAATGGAAGATTAAGGGATTTGATATAGAAAGAGATGTAACTACTGGTGGGAAAAGAGGTTTCTACAATGCATTTAATGAATGAGAGTTAATAAACTAGGGCAAGAGGTTGTTGTTTGTCCTTCAGTCTCAGAGAGGACCATGACATCAGAAGAGACATGTCATTACTTGCAAGTGTAACCAGAGTGACCTTTGTTTTCTTTGAGTGACTCAGCTTACCTCATTGAGGCTCACTGGGCACTGGGGGCTTCTCTTCCGGGGCAGGAAGCCCAGAAACCATGCCAGGAAGAAGAGAACTTCCTGTGTGATGAGTCATGGGGCTGGCTGAGGGGAGGTGTTGACTCCAGAGCCATGACCTATTGGGTGTTAACCTAGTCTATGCTAGGGGGAGAGGCCAACTCAAGAACCAATCAGCCCTGGTCATTCAGGTGGCGGATGATGTCAAAAACTCTATAAGAGAGGAGAGGACAGCTTGAAGAGCCCTCTTTCCTTTTCCAGTTGGTGTGGGAGCAGCAGGGAGCATGACTCTGGGCCAGCCCTTGCTCTTGGGCCGAGCCCAGATGTTGGAAACTATGAATTGTATTGGGTCTGTCTATTGATATTTGTAATTTGTTTGTATTTTGGTTTTGAGGTTCGGGGTGCTGGTTTGTTTTCCCCCCAACTAAATGAATTTTCTGAAGCTCAGGGTGCTGGCTTTTTCCCCTGAAGTACGTGAATGAATCTGTATTTGGTATATCTCTTAATGCTTGTCTCTTTGCTCCCCTGAACTAACTGAATGCTAACTGAATGCTGGAGTTTTTCCCCTGAACTAAATGAATGTTGTCTGTATGCTAACTGAATGCTGGATTAAAGTAAGCTGGTCGACCCCTTCACCATGCGTTCCTTGTTTAAGCAGAACCTGTGCTTTCGTGGTGTCCTGGCAGCCTCCTGGGTGCTGGCTGTTGGGGGGATCTTATGCCCCCACAGGTGCTGCTAGCCAGATTGTTAATACAGCAAGTGAATTGGAGGGCTGTGCTCAGTCACTAGCCTCACTCTCCTCCAGAGCCATCTGGATCTAGTAGCAAGATATAGATCAGGAGGACTGGAGATTGTCCCAGATGCAGTGGGAGGCTTTGGCCTTTTTAAGCTAAGGTCTTTCCCAGATCTGTTTGACTGAGGCAACACTCATTCAGTGATTAAGACAAGGTAAGAAATGGGCAAAGAACGACCTGTTTTACATAGTCAAAAAAAAATCAGTCTGGGAGGAGAAGACCATCAGGGTTTCTGGCCAAAACAGAAATAATTGCTATTTACCTTCACTCTGAGCCATCAGAATTCAAACAATAACGAAATGGAACTTGGGTTGGGACCTATTGTCCAATCAATGAGAGCCAGAGTGATTTGGGTATGAGGCATGGTTCATAAAAAAAAAAAATCAAGCTCTTAAACCCCAACATATCTTGCTAGTTTTCAGTGATCAAAATGTATATTCCTTTGGGCGGAGGACTAGTCAACTTAGAAAGATATTGCATTTTAATTGATTAAATTGTATCTAAATATATTCATGGGTTACTCTAGATCTTGAGACAAGATTAAATATGAATATAAGTTATATGGTAGGATAGGGTGACATATAAATGAAAATAGATATACTTACATACATAAACATGCTTTTTCCTTCAAAAAAAAAAGGAAATCCTTGAGGATCAGAGTAATTTCACTGGTTGTGCCCTGAGTACTTGGTAGAGAAGAGTGCTTGTCACAAGGTAGGTGCTTTAAAAGTGCCTGATGATTGTTTGATACTTCAAATTGATTGATGTACTTCAATAAGCTGTCCTTTGTTGATAAGAATTAATGTTACAGTAACTGTTCTCTTTGTCATTAGGTCAAATTTGTATTTGAACATGTATGGCATATATAACATTCAGTGTAATCCACACATTTTCATATATTTCTATCAACTTCTATATATCTATTTATTTAACTTTATATCCCACATTCTTAGTTGTCTTCTACTTTTCATCTGAAGTGGGGAAACCTTTCTAATAAAATATTTAATTTTTCCCCAGCTCTGGGGAAAGTTTGAAAGAAGTTTGCTCCACTTCAGCTCCTGTTACTCTTTAACCCTCCTTTACATCATGATCACCTATGGGGTACAGACTGTGGGAGCCCAGTTGAACTCTCCTTGAGTCTTCTCACTTGATGAGGCCTGGAGCCTTTCATTATCGCTAGGCCCAAATCTCTAGGTTACTCTTAACCTAGCCTAACCCTCCATTGTCCAGCTACTTTCCAGCTACTTCCCACCCTTGATTCTATTAAAATGTCTCTGCCCAAATCTGTTACCCTTAAACTAGCCTAGCCCTACATTGTCTCTTATCTCCAGGTAGCCTTCAGCTACTTCCCACCCTTAATCCCATTCTGACTCACCCCAGTCCCATGAAGATTCTCCTTAGACTCCTCCTCAAGACCTTCCCTAAACCACTGCTCCCATCACCCCAGGACCACACTAGATCCCTCCCACAGCCTTTCTGTATATATGTCTCATCTTGCCTCCAAGAAGGTGCTCAGATTCAACCTAGCTCAGTAGATCAAATCTGGCCTGCTTGTGAAAATGAGCATCACAAACGGTGACATTTTTTAAGACTATGCATTACAGCGAACCTTAATAAACTTTGTTTTTTCTTTGGCCGAGAAGGCTTGAGTCGAATTCACCTTGGGTTCTCAAGCACGCCTAAAAACATATGGTTCCCTGACCTCCTCAATCGCCATAAGAGAGAGTAATGTAGAGGAACCCAAGATTTATTAAAGTATCTGACTGAGCCTGAATCCCTCTAGCTAAAAAGCAATGAATAACATGTATTGTATATACATCATTTGAATCAAAAAACTCTATGGATTTAGAGCTTTCCAATTAGTAAAACATATTCTACTCTCATACTGATGAGGTTAAAGAATCATATGTTTTAGGGGTGCTCAAGACCCCAAAATACCAACACACAGGGTCCTGCTCAAAGGAATTCAACTCAAGCATTCTCATAGCTAAAGAAAAATAAAGTTTATTACAGATTCACCATATTGGGTAGTCTTATGAAATCTCACTGTTTGTGATACTTGTTTTCACAAGCAGGCTAGATTGAATCTGAGCACATTCATGGAGGCAAGATGAGACATATATACAGAAAGCCTGTGGGAGGGATCTAGGGTGGTCCTGGGGTGATGGGGGAGGGGTTTAGGGTTGGTCTTGAGGAGGAGTCTAAGGAGGAGCTTGATGGGACTGAGGTGAGGTCAGACTCCAGGAACCAGGATTAAGGGTGGGAAGTAGCTGAAAGCTACCTGGAGATAACAGACCATGTAGGGTTAGGCTAGTTTAAAGGTATCAGATTTGGGCATAGACACTTTGATAGAATCAAGGGTGGAAATCAGCCAGACAATGGAAGGCTAGCCTAGGTTAAGAGTAACCTAGCCTAGAGATTTGGGCCTAGCCCTAATGGAAGGCTTATGGCCTCAGGCAAAAGACTCATCAAGTGGGAAGATTCAAGGAGAGCTCAAGGGGGCTTTCACAGTCTAAACCCCATCACTACAATTCCCATGATTTAGCTCATCCTTGGTCTCTTCATAAATTTCACTCAAACATAATTCCCAGATATTCCGCCTCTACTTTTGTTTACCTTTATCAGATTATTGGTATATCCTGTCATAGTCCTACACACACACACACACACACACACACAGAGTCCGAATTCTTGAAGTTGTTTCTCATGGTCCGAAGAGTCCTCCTGGGTTTGCATATTGATGACTTGGTTTGTCTTCTGGACCTTCTTATCTCCTCTGATTCATCATTCCTGTGATCTTCTTGTGGTTGTCATCTTGTTTGTATCTGGAGAATCCTGTGTGTCTGAATCTCAAGAATAAAGGAGCTGAAACCTTCCTTCCTATACCATCTCCCTCAATATACTCAAGATAACATGCTTAATGTAATATGGAAAGCTATAAAGCTTCCCGTAAATACTATCGAGGGGTCCTTTCTTTTAAATCATGGACAAATCTCTTCTCAAATATTTCTTCTTTTAGCCAATTTAGGCTCTTGTATAAAATAACAATTGATAGTGAAAGGTAGCTGAAAGAAAGCCCATTATTCTTAGGAGGACGGAGATAAGAGGAGTCAGAAGTACTATGATCAAAGAGAAGAAATCAAATAGTATTCCAGTTCCTTATGAGTCAGGCTCATATTTTAGTTTCATTAATTGCTTTTAAGTAAATAAATGATAATGAAATTGTTGAATTGCAGTGAAAACCTAGCATACTGGAAAAATTCACTTCAATTTAATAAACATTCTCTACGTTATGAACAGGGCTACCTGATGAGGAATACAAGGACAAAACATAACATTCCCAGCCCTCAAGGAACAAAAATTCACTGGGGAAAATCAAGTTGTACATAAATGAATGCGTGCAACACAATGGGGAATGACAAGTAGATGAGTTTGGCTAGAATGTTAAGTGTGAAGGAGCAATGTGTGATAAGCTAAGACCAAAGTGGTAAGTACTTAAAATGCCAGAAATAGGCAATAGAGAGCAATAGGGAGACACCAAATCTCCTTGAGAAGGGGAGTGACATAGTCAGATTTTAGTCTAATAATATTAACTTGGCAGCTGTGTGGAAAACAGATTAGAGAGGCTATAATCTAGATGCAGAGAACTCAATAAAGAAGCTCTAGCAATAGTCCGGAAAAGATGTAAGAAAATACTGAATTAAAGAGATTCCAGCAAAAGCAATTGTAAAGGTAAGATCAAGAAAAGAGCAACTGATTGAATAGGAGAAGTGAGACCACAAAGTAAAGGATGTGAATCTAGGTAACACCAAGGCTTTTTGAAAGAAATTGGGAAGTTAGGAGGAAGGGTAAATTTGTGTTTATCCTTTGTTCTCCAAGAGGTCCATGACATCAAGGAAATAATGACATGACTTTCAATTGACTTTGATTTGAGTGAGGGAGGGCTGTGCAAGGTCACCAGGCTCACTTTCCCCTCTACAGCCATCTGGGTTGAGTGACCAGATAGCCATCAGGACAACTGGAGATGGCCCAAGATGCATTGGGAGACCCTGGCCTTTTCAGGTTCTCCCGTTGAGTGAGGTAATGCCCATTCAGTGACTAGGCCTCTTTATGATGTTAATCAAGGGATGGCCCCTTTAATCAAAACTCAATAAAATAAAATAAAACTGGGAGGGGAAGACCCTCTGGGTTCCTGGCCAAAGGAGAAACAGTTACTCTTTAGTATTTACGTTCACTTTGTGCTAGGGAGGCAAGGACCTATTGTCCAATCTATGAGCTCCCCAGTGAACTGGCTGTAAGGTTTGGAATTTGAACAAGAAATCTAGTCAGTAAATAGGAAGTTAAGAAGGCAGCCTTTAGCCACTGAAATGGAGCATGGAGATGAGGGAGAGGGGGAAGGGGAGAGGGAGGAGAAAGGGTAAATTTAGGGGGAAAGATAAAGACATAGCATTTTAGATTTTGAGATTGAGGTACCTAAAGAACATTGGTTAAAGAGTACTTGTTCTTTAAACAGAGAACATAGGTTCAAATCACACCTCTGATACTTTGAGACAATCTAAATTCCTTATGTAACCTTAGGTAGTAAGCGGTTCTTAATGCAGGGTGGAAGCTCTGAAGAGATGTGGGCTAAATAAATTGATTTTGATATCATCTACAAAGAGGTTATGATCAGACTCATGAGTGCTAATGAGATCATCAATAGAGTATAGAAAGGAAAGAGAAGAGAACTCAGAACAGAATACTGGGGGAGAAGATATGGTAACAGGGACAGCATAAAAACAGAGTCTGAGAAAAAGTGAGTAAAAATGAAATGGGAAATTCACAAATTGTAATCATAATTTGAATGTGAATGGGATGTTTACAGCAGCTCTCTTTGTGGTGGCAAAAATATTTGAAATTGCAGGGATCCGCATCAATTGGGAAATGGCTGTACAAGTTGTGGTGTATAGCTGTAGTGGAATACTACTATGCTATAAGACATGATCAGCTCAATGATCTGAGAAAGGCATGGAAAGACTTGCATGAAATCGTGAAAAATGAAGTTACTAGGAACCAAGAGAACATTATATACAGTGACAGCAATATTGGTTTTTTTTTATTTTATTTTTTTTATTTATTATTTTTTATTTTTTTTAAATTTAAATTTATTTATTTAACATATTTGGTTTTCAGCATTGATTTTCACAACATTTTGAATTACAAATTTTCTCCCCATTTCTATCCTCCCCCCCACTCCAAGATGGCTTATATTCTGGTTGCCTTGTTCCCCAGTCAGCCCTCCCCTTTATCAGCCCCACTCCCCTCTCATCCCCTTTTCCCTTCCTTTCTTGTAGGGCAAGATAAATTTCTACGCCCCATTGCCTGTGTATCTTATTTTTTAGTTGCATGTAAAAACTTTTTTTGTTTTTGAACATCTGATTTTAAAACTT
The DNA here is from genome assembly GCF_011100635.1 of Trichosurus vulpecula. Lineage (NCBI taxonomy): Eukaryota > Metazoa > Chordata > Mammalia > Diprotodontia > Phalangeridae > Trichosurus > Trichosurus vulpecula. The sequence continues at coordinate 122,813,146 of NC_050577.1, read as the reverse complement.
TGAGTTCCAAATTCTCTCCCCTCTTCCCTTCCCACCCACCCTCCCTAAGAAGTTGAGCAATTCAACCTAGGCCACACATGTATCTTTATGTATAACCCTTCCACAATACTCATGTTGTGAAAGGCTAACTACATTTTGCTCCTTCCCAACCCAACCCACTTTATTGAATTTTCTCCCTTAACCCTGTCCCCTTTCCAAAGTGTTTGTTTTGATTACCTCCACCCCCATCTGCCCTTCCCTCCATCATCCCCCCCCTTTTATTTTTTTTATCTTCCTCCCTCTTCTTTCCTGTGGGGTAAGATACCCAACTGAGTATGTATGGTATTCCCCCTCAGGCCAAATCTGATGAGAGCAAGGTTCACTCATTCACCTGCCCTCTCCCCTCCTCCCACAGAACTGCTTCCTCTTGCCACCTTTATGCAACATAATCCACCCCATTCTATCTCTCCCTATCTCCTTCTCTCACTATGTTGCTCTCTCATCCCTTAATTTCATTTTATTTCTTTTAGATATCTTCCATTCATCTTCAACTCACCCTGTGTCTGCTCTCTCTCTTTTACATATATATATATATACACATACATATAAACACATATATATAAAAAAACACACACATATATATATACATACATACACATACATACATATACACATAGATACATACATACATACACATTCACTTATATATATACACAAACACACACACACACACACACACACACACACATATATATATATATATATATATATATATATATATATATGCATATTCCCTTCAACTACCCTAATACTGAGGTCTCATGAATCATACACATCATCTTTCCATGTAGGAATGTAAACAAAACAGTTCAACTTTAGTAAGTCCCTTGCAATTTCGTTTCTTGATTACCTTTTCATGCTTCTCTTGATTCTTGTGTTTGAAAGTCAAATTTTCTATTCAGTTCTGGTGTTTTCACTGAGAAAGCTTGAAAGTCCTCTATTTTATTGAAAATCCATATTTTGCCTTGGAACATGATACCCAGTTTTGCTGGGTAGGTGATTCTAGGTTTTAATCCTAGCTCCATTGACCTCCGGAATATCGCATTCCAAGCCCTTCGATCTCTTAATGTAGAAGCTGCCAGATCTTGGGTTATTCTGATTGGGTTTCCACAATACTCAAATTGTTTCTTTCTGGCTGCTTGCAGTATTTTCTCCTTGATCTGGGAGCTCTGGAATTTGGTGACAATATTCCTAGGAGATTTCTTTTTGGGATCTATTTGAGGAGGTGATCGATGGATTCTTTCAATTTCTATTTTGCCCTGTGGCTCTAGAATATCAGGGCAGTTCTCCTTGATAATTTCTTGAAAGATGGTATGTAGGCTCTTTTTTTGATCATGGCTTTCAGGTAGTCCAATGATTTTTAAATTATCTCTCCTGGATCTATTTTCCAGGTCAGTGGTTTTTCCAAGGAGATATTTTACATTGTCTTCCATTTTTTCATTCCTTTGGTTCTGTTTTATAATATCCTGATTTCTCATAAAGTCACTAGCTTCCACTTGCTCCAATCTAATTTTTAAAGTAGTATTTTCTTCAGTGGTCTTTTGGACCTCCTTTTCCATTTGGCTAATTCTGCCTTTCAAGGCATTCTTCTCCTCATTGGCTTTTTGGAGCTCTTTTGCCATTTGAGTTAGTCTGTTTTTAAGGTGTTGTTTTCTTCAGTGTATTTTTCAGTATTTTTGGGGGTCTCCTTTAGCAAGTCATTGACTTGTTTTCATGGTTTTCTCGCATCCTTCTCATTTCTCTTCCCAATTTTTCCTCTACTTCTCTAACTTGCTTTTCCAAATCCTTTTTGAGTTCTTCTATGGCCTGGGGCCAGTTCATGTTTTTCTTGGAGGCTTTTGTTGTAGGCTCTATGACTTTGTTTTCTTCTTTAGGCTGTATGTTTTGGTCTTCTTTGTCACCAAAGAAAGAATCCAAAGTCTGAGACTGAATCTGGGCGTGTTTTCACTGCCTGGCCATATTCCCAACCAACTAACTTGACCCTTGAGTTTTTCAGTGGGGTATGACTGCTTGTAGACTAACGAGTTCTATGTTCTATGTTTGGGGGGGAGGTGCCAGCTCTGTCAGAGCCACACTCCTCCTTCCCCAAGAACCCCCAGTCCAGACTGGGCTTAGATCTTCAGCAGGCTGTTGCACTCCTGCTCTGATCCGCCACTTAATTCCTCCCACCAGGTGGGCCTGGAGCCGGAAGTAACAACAGCTGTAGCTGCCCCACCTCCGCTGCCCCCGGGGCTGGAAGCCGAACCGCGAACTCCTTCCACTCCCGCAGCTTTTCCCACTAACCTTCTCCGCAGTCTTTGGTGTTTGTGGGTCGAGGGGTCTGGTAACTGCCGCAGCTCACCTATTCAGGGCGCTAGGGCCCCCTCCGCCTGGCTTCTGGTCTGGATGGTCCACGCCACTCAGGCTGGGCTCTGCTCCACTCCGTTCCCAGCTCCCAGCTCCCAGCTCCGTGTGGAATAGACCTCACCCAGAGACCATCCAGGCTGTCCTGGGCTGGAGCCCTGCTTCCCTCTGCTGTTCTGTGGGTTCTGCCGTTCTAGAATTGGTTCAGAGCCATTTTTATAGGTTTTTGGAGGGACTCAGGTACTGAGCTCACTCTAGTTCCTGCTTACCAGCTGCCATCTTGGCTCCGCCCCCATATAGCAATATTGTTTTAAGAATGGTTTTGAGCATGGCACCTAGATGGCACAGTGGACAGAGTACTGACCCTGGATTCTAGAGGATCTGAGTTCAAATCCAGCCTCAGACACAATACTTACTAGTTGTGTGATCCTGGGCAAGTCACTTAACCCCAATTGTCTTGAAAGAAAAAAAAAGAAAAGAGAAACTGTGGTACTGGAAAAATCAGTTACTGTTAGGAACCCCTGAGAAACCCCCTAGCTACTGACAAGCACCCCCGGAAAGAATGGATTCAGATCTCTTCGGCATTTAGCAGATATCCCTGGGGCCCTGTGACTCCTCCAAGGAATGTCAGTAGATAGGACCATCCCACTGAAGGATAACCTGGAAGACCCTTTCTGTCTAGTAGATATCCCTGGGGCTCCGTGACTCCACCAATGAATGTCAATAAGATTATCCCACTTAACTATAACCTGTCACAATGTTTTGATCAGTCAGGGCCTTTTGTTCCTGTTCCCCCCACCCTGTGACCTGGCCTGTAGGTTCCAGGAGATAATTAACCTCTGTACCCCGTACGTCCTATAAAAGCCACACCTTCACCCCAACGCAGGGCCATTTGATCTGGGTAGCATACCCCTAATGGCCACCGGCTAATAAATTCTCCATTTAAAACTTACACTCTGTGGCATGTCTCACTCACTTCTGGTACAACAAAACAAAGAAAGGTTTTGAGCAAATAAGTCATTTTGACTATTATAAATACACGAATTAAAAATAAAGGACATAATGAGGAAAGATGCAATATCCATCCAGAGAAAGAACTGATAAATTGAAGTATATATAGAATGATTTTACTTCTAAACATGTTTGTGTCTAATTGTAGCCATCTCTAGGCCAGGGCAGGGGAGAAAGAGAATGAAAAAAAGGGGGAAAAAGAAATTTATATGATAACTTTATTATATATTTAAAAGACATAGCAATTTGTATATAATAGATTTTCAGTTTCGTGTGTAATTATCATTTTCATTATGTAAATAATGGGGAAAAAAGAACAGAATACTGAGGAGGAACGTACAAATAGGTCATGGATGATAATCCTACAAAGAAGACTCAATGATCAGAAAGATGAGGGGGTGTTGTGGAGGCTATGGGGGAGTGAGTAGGTGGGTGGGGATTGGGGATGGAACAGAATCACAAAAAACTCAGGGAAAAATCATAGAGGAGAAAGAAAGAGGAGGGTAGGCAATGATGCAAAACAAATGCCACATAAAGGCCAAGAAGAATAAGGACCAAGAAAAAAACCCATTGTCTTTAGCAATTAAGAAATCATTGGTGAACTTGGAGAGAAAAAGTTTCAGTGAAGTAGTGGGGTCAGAAGTTAAACTGCAAGAGGTAGAGAAATGAGTGGGAGACAAGGAAGTAGAGGAGACAAATGTAAACAACATTTTATATTAAAAGTACAAAATCACAATGGTAATGGTTAAATTTCCTTCATCTGCATATTCCCTTCACCCCTCTACCAATGTGTCATTAATTAAGTATAAGTTGCCTTTAAAGGGTTTTAAGATAGCTTTCTTTTAATGACCACACCTGAAGAAAAGAATGCCTTTTTGGATAATTGCCACAAGAAATTCCTAGGACAGGCTGAGCTAAAAAACAAAAGGCCAAATTTGACTATGAAAGGGTATTGGCAGATCATAAATCATGCAGAAAAGCTATTGCCAAGCTCTGAAAACTTTTAACTTTCCCTGCCAGAGCTGATCTTCAATGCACGATGGATGAGAGGACTTGATACTAATTCCTTGGATTTTCTTCTCCCCACTACCCTGTATACCTTTCTCCACCACACCCCTGTGGTCAGTATTTTAGATTGCCAAAATGAAACCCTTGGCAGAGAAGGAAAATCATTTGAGTGTCATGTAGGACAGATAAAACACAGAACATAACAAAACATAGAACATAGACATAAAACAAGGAACACATAGAAAACAACATAACTAGAGGGATGTTCTAGTTTTTAGCCAACTTGACATGTCCTGTTAGTTAATATCAGCGGCCAGCATAGAGTCCATACTCTACCACCCCATGTCATCTCAGGAGCAGAAGCTGAAAGTGTTGTCTATTTTGTTGTCAGTGTCTCAAGTGTCCAGGAAATTGACAACAGCTAACCAGGGATTTAAAGAGCCAAGTGATTCTGCTGGGAGAAGACAGGTGGTTTAATGGATGGAAGAGTATGAAGGCTTTTGAAGATATACATTATATAGTGAATTTGGTTTGGGATTATCCACACAAAGCACTTTTCAATGATTCTATAATCATCACTTTTAAGAGTACGACAAACACACCAGAGGTGATATTTAGCAAATGGTGACAATAGAAGTTATGAAATATATTGTCAGAAAGTGGTTCCACAATGGAAAAAAGAGACTCTTACCCTGAAATCTTTTGCTGTCTATTATAATAAAAACAAACTGAAACTGATAATATCTGCTTTCTAAAAGAAGAAATTACAAGAATAAAAAATAGTTTCACAAAGGGCATTATCAGTCTCAAAAAAATAAGATTTTTTATTTATTTGCCTTTATTTAAAATTCTTTACAATATAAAGCCATTGTTCATAAAGGCTTTTAACTAGTCAGTCCCCTGACTATTGTTATATAAAAAGATGTTACAGTGAGTAGAAATGATTGGTAAATATATTAATACTCATATTCTCAGAAGTAATAACATCCTTCCTTGTTAAATCGTATCAGACAGTTTTATTCTATTTATATAATGTGGTCTTTCACAGTTCAAACCATTTAAAACCACCTTTTTCCTTAATCAAGGAAGTTACATATTGCTAGTTATTTATGGTCTGTATTTCTGCAGACAGGACCTTAAATTACAGGGATGTTCCTATCGCACACACAAAAAACAACAAACTAGAAACAAATTTGGAACTCACTAAGCCAATAAATGGGTTAGGCTAAAGTATTTAGGATTAGAAAACCTGTATTAGTTTATTTTTCCATCAATATAATAATGGATCTAATAGAAGGGTGTGAAATAGGATTTGATTTAGAGAAGGCAGTGTTTACAAATGACCTAAACTTTCAATTTTATAACTATTATAATGTTTTTTCTAGAAAATTCAATAATCTCCACCTTCTATCAGTCATAGTCCTCTTTATGCAACACACACATACACACACACACACACACACACACACAAACACATACACATATCAAAAAACAACAAGAACACCCCTTCTATACTTCTCTCTGATTTCTTTCATCTTTCTAAATGTTGGAATACATTCTCCTCCAATGGAAAGTGCCAAGTCATTACATTTTACAAAGAAATTTTATTTATATTTTTTTTATTCCAACTGTCTTCTTAACTCTGCAATTTGTCTCTGTTTCTTTATGGGCACACAACTTGTGTGTATGTGTGTGTGTGTGTGTTCTAATGCAGTACCCTAACCAGAAGGTATTGATGTAGTCAAGTGGCACCTGAAATGGAATAATTCTTTCATTTATTTTCCCTAGTACTTGTTCAGACTCTTTACAACCCAATAATTCATTTGTCTAAGATTCTTATTGTGTTATCTTAAATTTTATTGATAGACCCTTCTTCAAAGCCCCTGATGCCAGCTCACTTCCCATGTCACATAATTGAGAATTTTTTTATGTTTTTTTTATTTGTTTTTAAACAGATTCCTTTACAGATGTCACAAAGGAATATGGTAAAAAGAAGGTTTAAATAATATCAGATAGTATTTATAAATTGAGGGGAACACTATTTCTTGTTGTTATTCATTCATTCAGTCATGTTTGACTCTGTGTGACCCCCATGTCCATAGGGTTTATTTGGCAAAGATACTAGAGTGGTTTGCCATTTCTTTCTCAAGTTTATCCCCATTTACAGATCAAGAACTGAGGCAAATAGGGGTTAAGTTACTTGCCCAGGGTCACACAGCTAGGTAGTATCTGAGTCTAGATTTGAACTCAGATCTTCTTAACTCTAGGCCTGGTGCTCTATCTATTGCACTACCTAGCTGCCCTAATTTATACTGTTATTCAGAATATATTTACTGTTGGAATTAAAAAAGCCTTGAAAATAATGATTGTTTATGAAGATTTGATGTGTTATTCGAATGATGAGATATTTCATTCTCAGGACTTCTTCCAATAGCTGTGGATCTTGTTCTCCTTTGCACAAATGCAAAAGTGACCCTTTCAATTTATGCATTTCTCTTCTATAGGTTCATGGGCTTCTATTCCCCATGTTCTTTATGAATTGGCCTATGTATCTAATGCCACAAACATGTAGAGCAATGATACAAAATAATTAAACTATATTTGAGAAAGCAAAATTTAGGTTCATTTTAGCTGAGTTGGGGGGCTGAATTAGATGAATGAACTTTGTATTATAATATAAACTGTACTCAAAGTGAGGAAAGTGGGTTTTGCCTTGTGTGTCCGAATTTTGAGAATGCCAAATTGGCACCCTAAGTGTAAGCATAGTGGCTACCACTTCCTAGGAAAACTAGGACAGAACACTCTAGCTCCTCTAGAGAGCAAAGCTTGCTCACCACCACTCTTCCATCAAATTCTTGGGAAGTTGGAAGCAGACATCTTTTCCCTCAGGCAAGTGTAACTCTAATACTATGTTTCAGGGATACACACACACACACACATGTATATATGTGTGTGTGTATGTGTGTATGTATATGTATGTATATATTCTATATATTATATGTATATATGTGTGTATATATACATACATATACACATACAAACACACATATACACATACAACATGCACACATACACACGCACACGCGCACACACACACACACACATATATATACATATATATATATACATATATATATATATATATATATATGTATATATATATATATGTATATATATATATATGTATATATATATATATATATATATATATATATATATATATATATATATATATATATATATATATATATATATATGGCAAAGCATGCTACTGACCCAGTTCTTTGGCCAGTTCTGTTGTGTCGCATTGTGCCCTCTACCTGTCATTTGAATGTGATGTGGGCAAGCTGGTAAGCTCCCACTCCCACCAAGTTTTTAGCCACTCTGTCTGCAGCCTGGTCTCATTTACCTTAATTATGAAGAAAAGACGACTACACCTGCATCTGGGCATGGATGATAGTGATGGAAACTAAGAAGCAGTTTGGTGAAGAAGGGTAGGGTGGATATTTTCCCTTCACATGCCTGCTGTCCACCAACAGCCCCATATGCTAAACTAGTACTTAATAAGCAAGAATGTTTAAAATGGAAGCTATCATCCTACAGGTCTCACATTTTTCACAAATGCCTAGAGAAATCTATCTACTCATTTTACTTTCATTTCCTCTTTGCTCGCTCACTCACTTCTCAATCCCTTGTAGTATGGCTTATTACCTAACCATTTAAATGAAACTGCCCTCTCCAAGGTCACCCATTAGTCAAATAGTATCTATTAAGTGCCTCCAACATTCCAGGCACACTGGTAGGTGCTGGGGATACCAAAACAAAAGTGAAATGGTCTTGTACATCAAGGAGCTTATGTTTTATTGAAGGAGATAAAATATGCAAAACAGATTTAGGGTGGTATCACAACAACAACAGCTGGCATTCATACAGTGCTTTTAGGTTTGCAAAGTACTTGACAAGTTATCACCTTTGAGCCTCACAACAACTCTGCACTACTACTACCTTAATTTTTACAGAATTGGAAACTGAGGTTAAGGGAGGTACAGTGAATTCCCTAGGGTCACACAGCTAATTTACTGAGATAAAATTTAAACTCACGTCTTGCTGCCTCACTATGTTACCTATCTGTGGGTGGGGAGAGTATGCTAGCAGCTGTAGAATAAGAAGCTTTTCTTGAAGGAAACTCAGACTGTTGTCTCAGTTCTTATATTGGGCCTGTTTCTGAACTCAGTGGAATGGTAGAACAGTGACTTAGAGGTCAATAGATCCTCAGGGGACTTCATGCCAGTGTTTTAAGGGGATATCACGAACTTCAAAGGATGGTGGCAGAGAAAGTTGTCCTTACCTAAGAAGAAATCCTTACCCAACTTTAAAGCTTGGGTAAGGTGCTACTTGCTATTAGGAAAAGAAATGGTTCCTGATTTTCTATCTTGTTAGTGATCTCTCCATGTTCCCTAAATCATCCTGTGTAACTTTTAAACATTTTTCTTTCATTTTTGGGTTCCAGATTCTCTCTCTTCATGATACCACCTAGCTGTTCAAATGCTTTTAATTTGTTGTATTATAGGTGTATCCAATCCAAGAAAATAAGGATTGGTCACTCCATGGATCCAGAGCTCTGAAGCCTTTCTATGTTGTCTTTCTTTATGTTACCACAGTCACTGTACAAATTATTCCCCTGGTTCTACTTCATTCTACTTTTCTTCATACAAGTTTTTTCCACATTTCATGAATTCTTTCCTACCGTTTTGTTTTATTACACGATAGTGCTGTATTGCATTCAAATGGGGCAATTTGTACATCTATTCCTAGGCACTGGGCCCTCATCTTCCTCTACTTCTATGCTTTACAAAAAGAGCTGCCTAAAAGAATGCCTCACACTCAGTAGGCATTTAACAAATGTTGGTTGAACTGAATTTATTGAAGTGGAGGATCAAGAGTGCGGAGAATGAAAAAAAAATATGATGAGAAAGGGAAGGAAAGGAAATTCTGACCTGCTGGAGCTCTTTAAATAATCCATAGAAAGATGTGCCTCTCATGGAAGGTGGATCTGGGTCCTGTGTGAAAAAAAATTCATCTTTCACCCTTCACGGATTGACAGAGTGATGTTCCATAGCCCTCATCATGTGGACACACAATGCTAAAGTTATCACAATATGTCACCCAGGCAGATAAAATCCAGTAACAAAAGTACCAATAATTTCATCAGGTAATAGAATTAGAGCTGAAGAAAACCTTTCAAGACCAACACTCATTTTTTTCAGATGAGGAAACTGAGGCAGACCAGTTAAGTGAATTGCCTAGAATCACACAGCTAATAAGTGTCCAAAGTGGAATTTGAACTCAAGTCTTCCTTGTTCCAAGCCATTGTACCACCTAATTGTTCAAATGCTTTAATTTATTGTATCCAAGGTACATTCAATCTGAGAATCTTATGACTATAAGTGGAACAGTAGATAGACTGCTGGGCCTGAAGTCAGAGAGACTTATCTTCCTGAGTTCAAATCTGGCCTCACACATTTTCTAGCTGTGTGACCCAGGGCAAGTCATTTAACTCTGTTTGCCTCAGTTTCTCATCTGTAAAATGAACTGGAGAAGGGAATGGCAAACAACTTTAGTATCTTTGCCAAGTAAACCCCAAATGGAGCCACAAAGAGTTGGATACAACCAAAACAACACAACAGCAGCAACAACAAAAATGTTAGATAACTTAGGCAGTTTCCCTCCTCACAATTTGGAAAATTCCATGAAAAAAATATACAAACATATACACATGTATGCATGTATATGTATCTGTATATATTTATACACACATGTGTGTATATATATTATATGTATGTGTGTTTGTGTGTGTATCTATAGTATGTGTGTATGTGTAAATATCCCATTTTGCATTGTATTTGTAATTGCATGTTTTGTTTCAAAATAGGTGAAAGGTATTGGACCTATGATTTCACTGACATGCAGGAAATCCCAGATGAGGAATTTCATCTATTGTGCTGGTGAATGCTTTCTCTGTAACTTATAGAGAATTGCCTAGGTCACTGAGAGGTCTCACACCTAGTATCTTTCAGAGGCAAGAATTTACTCCGGGTCTTCCTGGCTTTGAATACAGCTCTCTATGAGCCATTGCCTTTCATATGTTTGATTATAATGGAGTCTAAAGCATATGTACATATGCACACATGCACACACCCACAAAAAGAGAATTTAAGTTCAGCCATGCACATTGGTATTTAATTACCAGAATTTTATTAGTGTTAGAAGACTACAGTTAATGTATCCAATATTAAAAGCAAAGGAATTACTGTGATGTATAACTCTGGAAAGAGATGAATACAAGATACATGCATGCTATTAAAAAAAGAGAGATTATATTTGCGGTAGGGTTTACTTCAGGAAAAAAAGACAGATACCTGAACTGTAAATAATAGGATTATTTACTAAGTCCAAGCTTGTACTCTTTGTTGTAAGGCAATGCTTCCAACCTCTAGTGAATTTGGGTTTATAACCATTGGGACAACAAAGGGAAAGGCATTTGATCCAAGGATGCATATAATCTGTGATTAGTTTTCATGTGCAAACACAGCACTTTAAAATCACAAAACTAATTAGCCACTTTATGATTCAATAATGTTTTGTGTGTTTATTAAGCCTATAAGCTTGTCTTTTTATTAGAAATGAATGGCTACCGAAATGATGCCTGCACACTGACTCCTATTATTTAGAATAAATTATATCTGGGATATTTAATCACACATTTCCTGCATTTTCTGTTTGTGCCAAGACATTCAAAATCTAACCTGTAAAAATATAGAAAATGTACTTTGTAAATATATGGTGATATTTCTGATTATTCTAGAAGTCTGATTGTTCTGTACCAACAAAAAAATACCTCCAACTCTCAATTATACAAGTTGCAGATTACCCATGCATTCCTAATGTTTACTCCTCTGCTCTCTCTTTCTGCTCACCCACTTGGACATTTCACTACTCATTAGTATAGTCCCTAAGAATATGCAGGTAGGAGGTGGAAAGGTAAGGAGGTGAAATTACAATCAGTCTATGTTGTTGCTTGTTAGCAAACTCTAGGAAGGTGGCATGGGGAAGGAGGTTGAATTAAAGCCCATGGGGAGTTTTGAAGCTGCTATTTACCATTATCTGTGAAGTGATAATTAAGAGTTTGATACTCATTGTATTCATCTGGGTGAACATAGCATATTTCATGTTTTGGAATCTGGGGTTACTTCCTTTAAAGCACTGGTCCTCAGTTGCAATGATAAAAGTAGCAACCGAGAATGCAAATAAGCCAATCAGTGCATATAGGAAGGGAGAGATGGTTAGGGGCATGGACATTGACTTTATTAGAAAATAAGTGAATACAGAATTATTTTCAGGAGATTGTGAATAAGCAAAGGAGTAGCAATGACCTTGGGGTGACAGCACAGTAGTAGTAATTACTTCACTTAAAGAAAAAGCAATTCTCCCCCTACTTCTATCTTTTCGGAGTCACTATCCATCATTCATAGTTATGATCTTTGCAAACATTGCATACAAGCCCCAAGCGTTGGTCCTGTGCTACTGGTTGCCACAGTGCTAGTGACAACTCATTCTCTGAAGATTTATTCCCTCATTTCTACTTTAGATTAATTCCTTCATTTTTTGTTTAGTATGACAATCAGTTTTAAAAGTTACCTGTGTATGAAGATAATACTGGTCATGACATTAGGAGAAGTAAAAACAAAGTGAGAAGAAAGGGCCCTGGTAGCCCTGGACCTTACAATTATAGATAGATATTACTGAAAAATAGATAACAGTCCTAAGGCAATATCTTCAATCATTTCCCATTGCCTATAGGATTTTTATTTTATTTTATAGTCTTTTCCCAACTACATGTAAAGACAATTATTAAAATTTGTTTTAAAAATTGAGTTGGAAAATTCCTCCCTCAGTCACGTACCCTAAGCAATTTGATATAGGTCCTATATGTACTGTCATGGAAAATATATTTCCATATTAGTTACATTGTGAAAGGAAGAAACAAATCAAAAGTAAAAAAGAAACATAAAAAATGAACTGAAAAATAGTACACTTTAATTTGTGTTCAGACTTCATCAGTTTTTTCACTAGATGTGGATGGATTTTTCATTAGGAGTCCCTTCTCTTGGATCATCATATTGTTGAGAATAGCTAAGTCATTTTACAATATTGCTCTTACTATGTACACTATACTATTTATGCTCACTTAACTTTATAAATCTTTTCATATTTTTTTTTCTGAAATCCACCTGTTCACCATTTCTTACAACACAATAGTATTCTATTACATTCATATGCTACAATTTGTTTAACCATTCCCTAATTAATGGGCATCTCCTAAATTTCCAATTCTTTGCCACCACAGACAGAGGTGCTATTAAATATTTTTGTACAAATTGGTTCTTTTTCCTTTTTAAAAATATCTCTTTGGGATATAGACCTAGTAGTGTTATTGCCGGATCAGAGGGTAAGCATGGTTTGATTGCACTTTGGGCATAGTTCTAAATTGCTTTCTAGCTCCACAACTCCACCAGCAATGCATTAGTGTCCTAATTTTCCCATGTCCCTTCCAACAATTATTATTTTCCTTTTCTGTCATATTAATCAGATAGGTATGAGGTGGTACCTCAGATTTGTTTTAATTTGCATTTCTCTAATCAATAGTGATTTGGAGCATTTTATATGACTATAGATAGTTTTGATTTATTTATCTGAAAACAGCCTGTTCCTTTGACAATTTGTCAATTGGGGAATGACTTTTATTCTTATAAATTTGACTTAGTTTTCTATATATTTGAGAAATGAGGCCATTACCAGAGACACTTGCTATATAAACTGTTTCCCAGCTTTCTTCTTTCCTTCTAATCTTGTTTGCATTAGTTTTATTTGTGCAAAACTTTAGAATTATAATTTAATCAAATTTATCCATTTTACATCTTAAAATACTCTCCATCTCTTGTTTGGTCACAAATTCTTCCCTTCTCCATAGATCAGACAGGTAAACTATTCCATGTAGTCCTAATTTGCTTACCTTACCCTTTATGTCTAAATCAGGTACCCATTTTGATCTTACCTTGGTATATGGTATAAGATGTTGGTCTTCACCTTGTTCTTGCCACACCATTTTCTAGTTTTCCCAGCAGTTTTTGTCAAATAGTGAGTTTCTTTCCCAGAAGCTAGGGTCTTTGTCAAATGTCAGATTATCAAAGAGGAGATTACTATCATCATTTATTACTGTGTCTTGTGTACCTAATCTATTTCACTGATCCACCATTCAATTTCTTAGCCAATACCGGATAGTTTTGATGATTACCACTTTATACTATAGTCTGAGATATGGTACTGCTGGACCACCTTACTTTGCTTTTTTCCATTAATTCCCTTGATATGCCTGACCTTTTGTTCTTCTAGATGTATATTGTTATTATTTTTCCTAGCTCTATAAAATACTTTTGGTAGTTTGATTGGTATGGCACTGAATAAGTAAATTATTTTAGTTAGAATTACCATTTTTATTATATTGATTCAGCCTATATGAGCAATTTATATTTTTTGATTGTTTAGATCTGACTTTATTTGTGTGAAAAGTGTTTTGAAATTGAGTTGATATACTTCCTGGGTTTGTCTTGGTAGGTAGCCTCCCAAGTATTTTATATTGTCTACCACTATTTTAAATTGAATTTCTCTTTCTATCTCTTGCTGATGGATTTTGCTGGTAATATATAGAAATGCTGATGATTTGGGTGAATTTATTTCATATACTGTCACTTTACCAAAGTTGTGAATTATTTCAAATAGCTTTTTCATTTGTTCTCTAGGATTCTCTGAGTATACCATCATATCATCTGCAAGGAGTGGGAGTTCTGTTTCTGATTGCCTGTTCTGATTCCTTCAATTTCTTTTTCTTCTCTTATTACTATAGCTAACATTTCTAGCACAATGTTGAATAAGAGTAGCGATAATGGGCATTCTTGCATCATCCCTGATTTTATTGGGATGGCTCCCAGATATTTCCTAAGATAAATTTTTAAAAATCTTCAGGCTCTCATTTTTGAGGCTTTCCATAATCTGGATCCCATTTACCCTCCTAATCTTATTTTATATTGCTCTGCTTCACTTCTCTATTCCAATCAAACTAAAAAAGTATTGTTCCCCATATAGGACAATTTCTCACCTACTTGCCTTTGCAGATGCAGTCTCCCAGACCTAACAGGTACTCCTTTTTCATCTTAGACTCCCTGAGTACCTGCCTTTTTAAAAAGATAAACCTCAGATGGAACCTCCTACATGGGGCTTTTTTTCTGATTTCCTCCTCTCCTCCCTCCATGTTGTTAGTGGTCTTGCCCTATTGAAATTACTCTGTATTATATTGCTCTTGATATATATTGACTTAGCTGTCTAAGTATTTTATCTGCCCAGTAATAATAGGTAACATTCATATAGTGCTTTGAGTTTTGTGAAGTACATTACAAATATTATATCTTATCCTCACAAACACCTTGGAAGGTTGATTCTACTATTATCCCCATTTTCCAAATGAGGAAACTGAGGCAAACAGATGCTGAATGATCTGTCCAGCATCCCACAGCTAGCAAGAGTCAGAGACCAGATTTGAAGTTAGGATTTTCAGGTTCCATGCCCAGCATTGTATCCACTGAACCATCCAACTCCTCCTTATAGAATATGTATTTGACAGAAGTAGGATATAAGATTCTGTGGGCAGGAACTGTTTTCATTTTTGTCTTCATATCCTTAAAACCTTAAAAAGCATTGTCATGGAGAGAAAGAAACAGACTTCTTAGGCCCAGAGGACAGAATTTGGAACACTGGGTCCAAGATTCAAAACAACTGGTATTAATTAGATGTTAGGACAGACTTCCTTCTAGTTAAAGTAGACCCCAAAGTAGAACAGCCTTACAAGGTGGTGAGTTTCTCAGAAATGGAGACAGGATGGATTTATCCAGGAGATTACAAAGAAGATTGCTATTTGGAATGGTTTAGACTAGATTACCTCTGAAGTCCCTTCTGGAACTCTGAGATTCTATGATTCTGTGACAGATTCAAATGAAAAGAATACTATTAGTAGAGGCACTTAAGCATTGCTGTTTCAAAGGACATCCAAACTGGTTGGAAACAAAACAATAGATATGTCTAGTGCTTTGGAGAAGATGTTGTGGGAGTTATACTTTCCTTTTTTTATCCTTTTTCCATTCCCCTCATGCTTACGAGTGACTGGAAGGATAAGAAGGATTGTGACTGAATGTCCTGGGTACAAAGCTCACTCTTTTATAGTGTATGGAACAAAGATGATGTGACAGGGGAGAGCAGTTTGAAGCATGTCAGGCAGCAATAGGATTGAAGTAGGATTTATTTTTTGACTGGTGCCGTTTTATATCATTACCTTGAGATAGTGAGCTGTGGCAGGAGGGACAGCTTTTCACTTGGGTGAAATAGCACGTGTTGTCTCCCAAGGAAGGGCACTGACTGCCCATGGGGAAGTTCAGAGGCCTGAGACACATGGGCAAACATGGCTTCTGTTCATTCCTGATTAAAAGCAGTCAGGAAGGAGACAGGGAAGAAGGATACCTGCGAGGAAAAAATCAATAGAATAAATACCCCTAAAACTATCTGGTTGGATGTAATACTTCTTTATCATTTTTTTTGCTTTATCTTCCCTTTCATTTCTTAAGTGGAATATTGAATAAGTAGGCTACTAAAGAAATAAAATAAAAGGAATGACATATCCAATCATAGGAACATGGAACACTTTAAAAGAGAGCTGCCAAATTCCTTTTCAGGGCTCTCAAAATTTCTGAGTAGGGAGGGAAATATTTAAGAAAATAAAGAAAAATACAATACAAAATAGATCATTTTTATTTGTGGTTTTCTAAGTCAATATGAGGCCTGCAGGGATTTGTTTCTATTTGAGTTTGACACTACTGCTTTAAAGTGTTGGAGACATTAGAATCTGAGAGCCAGAATAGTATGTATTGTGGAAATGGCTTTAGTTCTGGAGTCAGAATACCTGAGGTTGAGATGTGACTGTATGACCTTGGGCAAATCACTTAATCTCCTTGCCTCAGTTTCCCTATCTGAAAAATAAGAAGGTTGGGTTAGATGGCTCCAGATGTTCCTTCAAGCTCTAAATCTATGATCCAGTGATCTCAAAAGCAGTAACAAAAGGAGACAGCAAGAGGGAAGTAGGAAAAAAAAAGAATGGTTTAGGGTCCCAAAGTATGGCATTCTCTGATTAGCATTCTCCACATCTATTTACACAGAGGAATAAAAGGTGACTGCAGAAGCCATTAAGTAGTCATTCCCTTCATTCTCCTTAATGAGACCTCAAAGATCAAATTGAATTAATACACATCACGTCCTGCTACTGTTAAATCAAACCTGCTGCATCATGTAGTTGACCTTGCAGATGGGCTATGCTTTGGAAGAGACTTCATTCTTTTTCACATATTTCTTATCATGAGGAGGAGGAAGGTCATGACTTGTTACCTTGGGAATTGTTGCCTAGTGATCTGCCACATATACTGGCATATATACAGTGGCCCAGTCCACTGTGCAGGGCAACATGCTATGCAGGTGCTAAGTATTAGCATTGACAATTTGGAAATATACAAAACCAAACAGGATTCTGAATCATTGGCTCAAGAATGGGAATGGCCCCAAGTATAGAGCCATTACTATTTGATATGTGAGAAAACAGGGTTAACTAAAGAGGTTTTCCAATTTGCCTAGGGTCATATAGCTAATTAGACTGTGTCAGGATTAGAACTCATGTTTCTTTTTTTTTAAACCCTGAGAAAATTTCTTTTGTTGTTATTTTTGTTTTTATATCACCTTTAGCTCCCAATATGTCCCTCCCATTCTCTCAGTGAGCCGTCCCCATAACCAAGAATAAAAAGAGAAAACAAAAAGCAGTTCAGCAAAATTAATTCACATATCAAGTTTCATAATATATTCAGTGTCCTACAATAATAAAAGAGAAGCAGGTGTATTCTGATATCCCTTCTTCAGGATCAGGTTTGGGTGGTATAATTACCTGGCATTCAATTTCAATTTTATTGATATTCCTATTTGCATTATTGCAGTTATCATGTATTTTGCTTTTTGGTATTCTGACTCCAGAACTAAAGCCATTTTATCATTTTATCATTTGATAAGTCTCTCATTGCTTCCTTGTATCAATCACTTTCACATACTATTAGACTACGAATTCTAGAGAGTAGGGACTGGTTTTTTTGACTCTTTTTATGCCCGCAGTGTTTAGCACATGGCCTGGTACATAGTAGGAACTTAATAAATGCTTATGGACAGATACAGCATAGTATTCCCTTAGCTCTTCTCCAATTTATGCTTATCTATTTTTTCTGGTTTTTTATTGTAATAATTTCCACAGTTAATATTCAGGTATAAATATATTGATTTATATTGGATCTTAATATCTCTTTTGCTTCCTTGAAGTTTCTAGGTCAAATAGCATGGACATTTTTTGTTATTTTGTTTGACTCATTCCAAATCATTTCCATAATAGTTGGACCAATTCTTAGGTCCACCAAAAAAATCAAGGCATACAATAAGCACTTATTAAGTGCCTACACTGTGCTAAGTACAAATAGAAAGAGCACCTGTTTTCAAAGAACTTTCATTTATTTATTTTTTTAAAGATAGTATTTTATTTTTCCCCAACTACATGTGAAGGCAGTTTTTAGCATTCATTTTGAGAAAATTTTGAGTCCAAATTTTTCTCCCTCCCTTGCTCCCTCTCCTCCCCTTTTTCCTAAAATGGTAGGCAATTTGATATAGGTTAGGTGTGTGTTATTATATAAAACATATTTTCATATTAGTCAGACTTATAAAAAAGAAACAGATCAAAAGAAAAAAATATGAAAAAGAATAAAGCAAGTGAAAAAAGTATGCTTCAATGTACATTGAAAATCCATCAATTCTTTATCAGGATGTGGATAGTATTTTCCCTAGTGAGTCCTTTGTACTTGTCTTGGATCATTGTGTTGCTGAGAAGAGCTGAGTCATTCCTAGTTGATCATCATGCAATGTTGCTGATACTGTGTGCAATGTTTTCCCGGTTCTGCTCATTTCACTTTGCATCAGTTTGTACAAGTCTTTCCAGGTTTTTTTCATGATATCTGACCTTTCATCGATTTCTATTGCACAATATTATTCCATTACATTCATATACCACAGCTTGTTTATCCATTCCCCAATTGATGGGCATCTCCTCAACTTCCAATATTTTCCCACCACAATATGGCTGCTATAAATACTTTTGAACATATAGGTATTTCCTCCCACACCTTTTATCTCTTTGGGATACAGACCTAGTAGTGGTATTGCTGGATCAAAGGGTATGAACAGCCCTTTTGGCATAGTTCCAAATTAGTTTCAGAAATGTTTGGATCAGTTCACAATTCAACCAACAGTGCGTCAGAGTCCCAATGTCTCCACATCTCCAACACTTATCATTTGCCTTTTTTGTCATATTAGTCAATCTTATTTGTGTGAGGTGGTATTTCAGAGTTGTTTTAATTCACATTTCTCTAATCAAAAAGGATTTAGAGCACTTTATATGCCTTTAGATATCTTTGCTTCGTCCTCTGAAGACTACCTGTTCATATCTTTTGACCATTTATCGGTTGGAGAATGGTGTGGATTTCTCATAAATTTGACCCAGTTCTCTATATATTTGAGAAATGAGGCCTATATCAGAGATACTTGCTTTAAAGAGTATTTTATAACTTTCTGCTTTTTTTAAAGTTTTGGTCGTATTGGCTTTGTTTATGCAATAGCTTTTCAGTTTAATATAATCAAAATTATCTGTTTTATATTTCATAATGTTTTCTATCTCTTGCTTAGTCATGAAACTGTAACTCACTTCACATTTAAGAATATGGGTGCTTTACTATTTGGTACACGTATGTTTAGCATTGACATTACTTCATTGTCTATTGTACCTTTTAGCAGGATGTAGTTTCATTCCTTATCTCTTTTAATTAGGTCTATCTCTGCTTTTGCTTTGTCTGAGATCAGGATTGCTATCCTTGTTTTGTTTTGTTTTTTTTACTTCAGCAGAAATATAATAAATTCTGCTCCAGCACCTTGGCCTGGTTCTGTGTGTTTCTCTCTGCTTTAAGTGTGTTTCTTGTAGGATTCTGGTTTTTGATCCACTCTGCTATCCATTTCTTTTTTATGGGAGATTTCATCCCACTGATATTCACAGTTTTGATTACTGTGCATTTCCCTCCATCCTATTTTTCTTCCTCTTTTTCCTCTTTCTCTGTTCACCCCTTCTCCGCTGTGTCTTGCTTCTGTTTACCAACTACCTCTCCTCATCTGCCCTCCCTTCTGTCAGATCCCCCCCTCCACCTTTGCTTAGTCTCCTTCCCTCCTATTTTCCTGTTGGGTAAGATAGGTTTCTATATTCAACTGATCATGTATATTATTCACTCTTTGAACTAATACTGATAAGGGTAATGTTCAAGTGATGCCCATCTCTCCCCCTCCTATCTTTCCCTCCATTGAGATAGGTTTTCCCTGCCTCTTCATGTGCAATAAATTAGATTTATCTGTTTGGAAGCAAATCTGTATCTTATTTTAAGGCTTAATTCTAAAATAAGTTCTAAAATAAGGGTATAATTGATTTTTTTCTTCACCCACCCCTCGCCATCATGCTTTCATTAAAGTACAAATGTCCCAGTGAAGAATTTCCTCTACCAATTAAGATGAGAAATTTCTTTGGAATTTTTAGCCTCAGAGAGCTGATGGTGGGAAATTAGAGGTTAAATGACTTTCCCAGAGTCAGCCAGCCAGTGTATAACAAAGGTGAGGTTTGAATTCTGGTCTTCCTAAATCTGAGGTCAACTCCTTGTGATACTGAAACAATAAAAGGACCATTCAGTCAAATATCACATGTCTTTTTAACAAGGTTTTTCCATGTAAGGGCCTGACATATTTTAAGGGTTTAACTATAAAGACACTACAGCTGGTACTTCATAAGAAATAAAGAGCCAGCTGTGCTATTTTACAATGATTCAAGGGGGAAGCTGAAGAAGCTTCTTTCCCTTATATTGTGTACATAGATTATTTTATAAATTTGAGTATAGTTAAAGCCCTTGAAGTTTGAAAGCAGAACAATATTAACATCCCCTTGCCAGTAAGTATCTAATACAGTAAACTCTATAGAAGACAATGACAAAAACAACACAGAATCTGATAGGTCTGACATAAATGATAATGATAATAGCTCAATCATCAGATTTTGCATGAGGCCTTTCTTGATTTCCTCCCAGCCATTACTTCCTCCCATTATCTTATGTTTACATTTTTATTTTATATACACATAAATACATCCATACTTACATATTTTCCCCTCCCAATAGAATATAAAATCCTTGAGGAAAAGGGCTATTTCTTTTCTATATTTATGTCTATAGCACCTAGTCAGTGTCTGGTACACAGCAGACTTTTCTTCTTGCATCTCCAGTGCACACTGTCTGACACAAAGGAGGCATTAATAAATGTTTTTTGATTGATTAATAAATATTTGATTGACTGATAGCCACTAACATTCAGTTGGTATCTCCAAAGTATTTTATATGAACTACCACTTTTGTTTTTCAAAACAACCCAGTAAGATAGGAGCTGTTATAATCCCTGTTTTACATACGAAGAAACTGAAGCTTAGGTTAAGTGACTTACCGATAAGTCATATATCTATTAAATATGTGACATGGGATTTGGATACACTTTTTTCTTCCTGACTCCAAAAACAATACCATACATATTCCTCTGGCTTTCTTGTATCCCAAATACACTGAAATAGTACTCAAGATTTCTTGTGGTGACTAGCCTTCTGTTACTCCATTTCATTTTTTGATCATGATAGGAATTTTATTTATTTTAATAAGGGTAAGGCCTAAAATCCAGAATCCTGTAATTTTATTGCAATCCCACCTATTTTCAGGTTTTATTTGTGCTGTTTTCTGATTTTTTACAAGGCCGAGATTTGAGGAGATGGCTAATAAACACCTTTGACCCTGAAATGCTGAGTAGGTCATTAGTATGCAAATTTGCTTTCATCTTTAAAAATGGTAAAATTATGTCTGTAGCAAAGAAGTGTTTCAAAATAAATTTATTTATGATTTATGATCAGTAAATGTTTGATTTGTATGCCTATTTTAAACATCTATATCTCTGGGGTTGCATAAAAATTTCTCAGGTGAAAAAGTGGTACAAGTGGAAAAAAAGTTTAAGAAGCCTTGTTCTATACCACACTTAATTAACATGTGAATTTTAGACAAATATTACAGTAGATAAAGCACTACGTAAGGAGTGAGAAAGACCTGTGTACAAATTTATTCTCAGACACTAATTAGCACCATGATACTGGAAAGATCACTTAATCTTTGTTTGCCTCAATTTCTCCAACTGTAAAATGTAGTAATTATAGCACCTACCTGTCAATAAGTTGGGATGAGCATCAAATGAGACATTTTTAAAGTGCTTAGCATACTATCTGGCCCCTAGTAAGTTTTTAATATGTATTTCTTCCCTTCCCTCCTCTACCTTTCCAGGCTATAGTACTTTCTAGCATTGAGGAGACTAAGAAAAAAGGATAAGAAAATTATTTTGCTTGGACTACTAAGTGATTAACTTTGATTATGCTTTAGGGATGGACCCTTTTTACCTTATCTTTTCCTAAAATTCAGTTGCATTCATTTACAATCAATCTTAGGTCCTTTTTGAAGTGATCCATGATTATCTTCCTATAAGTGTACGACCATTGCAAGTTAGGTATGTGGACAGAATAGGAAATTGTCTATTTCCTTTGGTATAAGAGTTTAAATCCAACAAGACTTTGAAGCTTCCCACATGCACTGAACTCAGTTTCCAGTATGTTTTGTATATAGTAGGCACTAATTAAGTATTTGACGATTTGGATTTCATAAGATATCATCAGATTATAGGGGCAGAGATTTAGAGCAGGAAAGGGTCTTGGAGGTCATCAAATATAACCCCCTTATTTTACAGATGAGGAAACACTAAAGTTAAATGACTTGTATGAGATGACACAGCTAGAAAATTTCTGATGTAGAATTTGAATCTTGGGCTTTCTAACTCCAAGGCCAATGTTCTCTCTATTATACTATACTGCCTTACTAGTTGTGATATATCCTTTCCATAGGAGTTCAAACCACAACTGGTGAGATGTGGTGGGATGCTGGGGCTTTTGATATCCTTGTTCTGGTTGTATAATAGAAGAGGCAGACACAATATGATTGATCAAAAGAACATAGAGCTCAGAGTCTGACTGTCTGGGGCTCTGTCACTTTCAGGCTTTGTGGGACTATAAACAAGTAACTGAATCTCTCTGCCTCACTTCCCTCATCTATGAAACAGAAATAATAACCTCACATAGCACTTGCGATAAATAAAGGAGATAATATATATATAAAGCAATTTGGAATAATAAAGTATTATATAGAAGTGAATTCCTGATATTAAAACACCAGGTTTGGTTAGAGAAATGTAGCACAAAATGTCATTTCCTGAAATTTCCTTCCTTTAGGGATTTATTCTAAAAAGAGTGCAGCCCAGCTAAATAATGTTGGTTGCTGAGAGGAACATTTTTATATCCAGCAGACAGCATCATTTTCCCTGGTTATGCTCATTGCATTTTTATAACCATTATATTTTTCTTTGCAAAGGATTAAAACATAATATTATCTAAAAGTTCAGTGACTGAAACTCTTTCTGCTCTGTTGCTATTTCTTTTTTCTCCTCCTGAGCTTCAATTAAGGTACAGTTTACTCTTCTGTCAGGAAAGGGGTATTTTGTTTCTCCATCACTAGAAGAATTTTGTTTTTAACCTCTATTTTTAAGTCATTCCCCAATATTAGCAATTCAAGATACATATAGTGAATTACATTATGTCTTATATCCAGGTAAGGTTCCCTCCTCATCAAGCTTGTTCTAGGGATTAGTGTTATACTGTATAGAGATATAGCATGTTATAGATAAATGGACAAGCTACAAATGTGCCTGAATATCATATTTAGACAGCAACATGAGTCAAGATAGCAGAGCCTCAAAAATGTAATCTCTGTTCTGGAGTTAGGTACATGTACAAAGCAAGACAGTGAGTGGGCCTAGAGAATTCTAAACTACTAAGTAGTATACTGGTTGTACATACCCAGAAGTGGTTGTTTTGCACATAGCGGGTATTTGATAAATGTTTTACTGGTGATAATAATGCTAACAAAGAGATTGTATAATAGTAGCTATGTTTTATTTCATTTTTATGCCAAGTACATTTTAGACTATGAACTATAGCCATGGAATTTTGTAGTTGGAAAAATCAGATAAAAATGAATGATATGATGTCAAAGAAGCACAAAATTCTATTTATCTTTCATTTGTCTAATACTTTGAGGTTGACAAGGTATTTTGGCCTCAGTTATCTCATTAGGTCCTTATGAAAGCCTTATGTGATGTGTAGGGTACGTATAATGAATTAGGGGTGCTCAGTTCTACAGTTTGAAAGCAGGCTCTCTCTGTGGTTTCCAAGAGTTTTGAAATTAAGAAACTCAATTAGCTTCCTCTACTTATTTCCATTCCTTTATTTGGCAGCAAGGACCTTTCCAAATGAATTATGATGTGGGCAATCAGCATCTGCACCAGAGAAGTGAAAAGAAAATGCTCATATAAAACTCATGAGTCAAAAGACATTTATTAAAGGATAATCTGCATAGTTGAGCAAGGCCACAGGAGAGCTGGAGTAAGTGAGAGGGTGCTGAGGTCTTCAAAATCTACATCCAGATTGGAGTGTGTGTGTAAGCTCCCAAGATGGCAAAGTAAGGGAAGGGTGGGGAATACATTTCCAAAACAAAAAGATTCTAACAGGGCAAAGATTGCATTTTCAGTTCAAAATTCTAAGAAACAAACATAACTTCATACATGGAAAAAGGATCATGGAAACCACAGTTCAGACCCCATCAAACAAATCACAAGAACCATAGGTTAATGGATTTTATGATTCTTGTTTTATAACTGAAGAAACTAAGACTCAGAAAAATTAAATGACTTGCCCAACCTTAGACAGGCTGTAAGTTAAGGATCTTGGATTATAACTTTGGTCTTCTGATGTACTCTACTTCTGGGACCACATAGATTCTAAGAGGACACTGAGCATGGTACATTAAAAAAATATACACAACCTTTAAAGAAAGGGATTTAAGAAAATTGACATAACCTAGCAATCATATGTTCACTCTCTTTCCCTTTCTTTTATCATGAATCTTTGCCTGCTTTATTGATTCACCACTACAAAGTAGTGGACAATTTCATTCCTCTAAAGTGAAAACCAATTCTAGGCCACATTTGACTCACCAAAAAGGCAGCATCATAGCAAATATTTGTCATTTTCTAAGAGGCCATTCATTCTTATGTTCAGTAACTGGAAAGAAGCTAAATTATGCTAACCTAATGGAGAGAAAAGGGAACCAAGCCAAAGACTGGGCTAACTGTACCCTTATGAGTGACCCAAAAGGGCTAAGCCACCTAGTCTGCAATTTGAACTATTGATTTTGAAATCTAACTATATTGGCTCTATCAGTCTTCCTACATTTTAGCAACTCAATAGTCCTTCCAGTTTATAGCTGTTCAATTGCTCCCATAGCTACAATTCAACATTCCATTAGATGGTAGGAAAGAGGGTGGGGGAAGCAAAACTTCATTCAGTGCAATAAAATTATCCAACACTCTAAAGTGAAACTACATCTTTTTCCAAAACTGTGATTGGCAGAAATATCAGCTCCAGGGAACCTATCCGTATCTAGACTCCCACAATTCTAATTTGATGACCTTTGATAGATGTGGTCTTAGATTGCAATAAGTGATGCTTCTAAATATTTTGGTCAAAGATTGAGGATATTAAAATTTGATCTCTATTTAACATTCATAAACAGTTAAAGATTTTGTAATTTAGCACAAATAAATCATTTTTTTTCTTTTCCATTCCCATATCTAAGTTTCATGCAGAAAAAAGTGAACTTTTAGATAAGATAGAGAGCAGGCAGATAATTCAAAGTTCAACTATTTCTGATAAGTTCATAACACAACCCCCAAAGGAAGATAAATATCTCAAACCTTCTGTTGTATTAGGTATCAACCAAAAATAGTACAACTGTCATGAAAAGAAGAAAACATGAAAAAATATTTTAGTCCAAGAACATACAAAGAAGCATTGACTTGTTATAAAGGTTCAGAGTTAAACCCGCACATACCAGGAAATTCATCTTTGGAGTTATCTCTCTCTCCCTAACTCATTATGTCATGCCTGGACATTGAAACTCATATCACAGTCATTTGTTGTAGTAGGGAACATTCAGAATAAAGCAATGAGCATGGGATTCCTTGCTGATTCATATACAGGTATATCATTTTCAAGCCTATTTTTATGTGCAGTGACTTTGACATTTGCTCAAAGGCTTAAGTTAAAAAATGTGATAATTCAGTGATTACAACAACAAAAGCAGCAGCAGCAAAACAGAATGCTGTACAAAAAAAAATGATGAAACTTGGAACCAGAGAAATGAGGGGAAAATGTACCTCCCTCATCTTTTGGCAGAGGAGGGGAACATGTGTATGGAGTATTGCATGGACTGTGGAACACAATTGAAGTGTGGCATAGTTTTCCTGATTGCTTTTTTCCCTTTTCTTTTAAGTCTTTTTTACAAGGAGTTGTTTATTTAACAAGGGAAAGATTTATTTGCATATGAAAATGATATAAATACAAAAAGATATCAATAAAAAGACAAAGTAGAATCATGTGATTTACTGGAGATAATATGTACAAAGCTCACTTTGGATTCAGAAAGACATAAGGTCATATCCTACCTCTGACACAAACCGTGTGAGTACAGGAAAGTCATTTAACATGTGCCCTTGACAAATTTCTAAGACTGAAAGTTTAAGAGATAATGCAAATCTTCCTTGATAGAGAGATTTTCCTCATCAGGGAGATTCCATTCCAAGGAAATCACCAGTCAAGTCTCTATCTATAATCTGTATTATATACAGGGATGAGGTTACTCATCCAGTAATAAAGCGGTATGTGCTTGGAATTTTTTTTTCCCAAGTAGTGGTTTTAGAAATGTGCCAACCTGCCAGTACTATTTTGCCCCTTCTAACCAAAGGCATAGATTTTTATCATGCCTGGCTGAAGGTTGGTGCTGTAGAACATAGCAAGACTAAATAGTCCAATGCAATGATTGTTTATGTAACCTAGGCATTATTAGCAAATTTCTTTAAGTGACAGAACTAACCATCCATGAAATATGTATATGCCACAGTCTCACTGTAAAGAGGAACAATTAGCAAATTCTTCATCAGCATTTTGTTTATTATTCTATTGGGAGGATATTAGGTAATAAAAACATATAATGGAAATTCAAGCAGATCATTTTTTTCCATTGGAATTGTTTTAATGAAGGTAGTACATTTTAAAAATAAATAAGTATTCTTCCTGATGAAGAGCAAATATCATCAAACCCAATTGTAAATGGTTCTTCTCTTCTGTGTTCATTATTGGGTATGCAGCCTTTAGCCAGGGGACACATACTTTTGCCAGATAAGTACCTGCATCTTAAGATATATATTTTTAAGTGCAGAAATTTTGCATGTGACATAATATAGAGGGTTATTACAAATACTTTATTTTTTCATTCAATATTTTATTTTCCTAATTACATATAAAATAATTTTACCATTATTCTTTCAAATTTTGAGTTTCAAATTCTTTTCCTCACTTCCCTCCTCCTGCATCATTAAGATAAACAATTTGACATAGGTTATACATGTGTAGTCATGGAAAAGAGATTTCCATGCAAGTCATATTGTGAAAGAAAAACACAAAACAAAGAAAAATAAAGAAAATAAGGAAAAAGTATTTTCAATCTGCGTTCAGGCTCTGCCAGTTCTTTCTCTGGAGGTGGACAGCACCTTTCATCATAAATCCTTCAGAATTGTCTTGGATCATTGCATTGTTGAAAATAGCTAAGTTATTCACAGTAGATCATCATAAAATATTGCTGTTACTGTGTACAATGTTCTGCTAGTTTTTTTTTATTTCATTTTGCATCAGTTTCAGGAAGTCTTTGGAGGTTTTTTTTGAGAGCATTCTGTTTATCATTTCTAATATATATCACAATAGTAATCCACCACAATCACATAAAACAACTGGATGAATCACTCCCCAATTGATGGACACCTCCTCGATTTCCGATTCTTTCTCACCACTAAAAGAGCTGCTATAGATATTTTTGTACATATAGGTCCTTTTCTTTTTTTGTAATCACTTTGGGATACAAACCTAAGAGTGGTATTTCCTGGGCACAGGATATTCCTGGTTTTATTACCCTTTGGGCATCATTCCAAATTGCTCTCCAGAATGGTTGAATCAGTATAGAACTTTGCCAACACTGTCTTAGGGTTTTAATTTTCCTATATCCCCTTCAACATTGGTCATTTTCCTTTTCTGAATTAGGTCAGAGTTCTTTTAATTTGCATTTCTCTAATCAATCATGATTTAGAGCATTTTTATATGACCATAAATAGCTTTGATTACTTTGTCTTTAAATTGATTGTTCACATCCTTTGACCATATGTCAATTGAAAAATCACTCTTATTTCTATAAATTCACCCCAGTTTTCTGTAAGAGTCTCTGTTCCCCTGAAGCTGTAAGCTCTGGAATACTAGTGTTCTTCCTCAACATGGGACTGAGACCCACGGTGATGCAGATCCAAAGAAGGTAATGCAGTTCCTTCCCCCAGTGCCAGCAAAGGGACCCCTTTAAACTCCTTATGAGCAGTTATCCAACCCCTTTAACATCTGTGTGCTGAGAGGTTCAGAAACTGCCATTATAGCCACTGATTCAGTCACTTCCATAATCAGCTCCTGGTTTTCTGGGGCTGGGTCTGTGCTGCTGCTGGCCACACTGGACTGTGCTCTACTCTCATCTTGCTGCAACAGAACTTTCCTGCTGACCTTCTAAGTTGTCTTGAACTGAAAATTGTTTCACTCTCTCTTTTTGTGGATTCTCCAGCTCTAGAATATATTTTTAGTCATTATTTGAAAGTTTTGGAAGGGTTTGGGAGAGAGCTCAGGTGAATACCTGCCTTTTCTCCAATATCTTGGCTCTGACTCTACTCACTGTACCTTTAAACTATGAAAACAACCCCTCATTATATTATAAACATTTTTATATAACACATATTCCCCTATTATGTTTAAAATCCTTTTTGAAGCAGAATTCAAAATTTCACCAAAAAATCCTAAAGTATACCCAAAATTAAGTGCATATATGTATATGTCTGTATATAGAGACATAGATTTCTGAATCTACTTTTCTCAACTCCAGTTAAACATGGAAAACAAAAACCAGAATTAAAATAAAAAATCACATGATCTTATGTCTGGGAACTTACATCACTATGCCTATATTGGGTAAGATACTAAATTAAGGAAGAAAGAAAAGGAGGAAATGATCATTTAGCCAGTGTCTATTATATGCCACATACTGTGCTAAGCTCTTTCTAAATGTCTCATTGAATCTTCATAGTGGGGGGGTGTAGATATTATTGTTATCTCCATCTACATTTGAGGAAATTAAGGTAGGCAGAGACTAAGTGATTTGCTCAAGGTTATATAGCTAATAAATATCTGAGGCTGGATTTGAACTCAAGTCTTCCTAACTCTTGACCCAGCCCTTGATTCACTGTGATATCTAGTTCCCTTTAGTCATACACTTAAAAAATGTTTATTCAATCAAGTTTTACCCAAATACATCATTTCCACCTAGATGTATCATGCAAATAACTTGTCTCCATTTTGTCAAATATGATATCATGATATATTTAGTCAAAAACTCAGCTAAAATCACAGTGTACTATATGTACTGTGTTTACCTCATCTTCAATGTAACAATACTGCTAAAAAAAGGGTGAAGTTATTCTGGCATAATTTTTCTCCCTGACTACTGAGAATCACTTTCCCTTTGTAACAATACTTACAAACCATGCATTTGTTTTTTTATAAATCTTTTTTCTTATCAACCTTCATTTATTTCAGGAGTCTATAGTTTTAGTCATGCTTAAATTTATTTTTTTCTTTGGTCCTCATGTGCTTTGGAAATAGGTGGTATTAGTTCTGTCTCAAATCCAGCTTGGGAGCTAATTCTCCTCATACTTTGCCAAGTTGGCCTACTTGGCTCACTAGTGAACAAATGCCTCTAGCTCATCAGATGCTCTTAACAACACTCATAGAACAGGAAAGTTCTACAACGGAATCCAGTCATTTTATTTTCTCTGACATGAAATCTCTGTTCTGATATAGTGGCTGAGAACTCTTATCCTGAATAAAACACATGTAATTCCCACAAGAGCAAGGGTAAAAAGTGGCAGTTCACCAAATGCAGAAAATAGGTCAGTCGAATACGTCAGTCTTGACACAGTACTAAATTGCCACATCACTTCAAGCTCTTCCTATACTGAAAGAACCCACTGAAATGACAGTTGAAAATAAAGAGAGTCACTCTACTGGCCCTCCTAGTGTCTGCTGTTATCTAAGTGAAGAGGTACTTTTTCCCTGCACCCACTGCTAATTGGAAGGTGTATAATTATTAGTGCAGGTGGAGATACAACAACTGCTGAGTGGCTGATAGACAAGATAATGGGTCCCACATCAGTGACAGAATGAAGTAGTTTGCAAAAAGTTGTACCTTTATCACATTTTTTTTGAAATTAGAGTAGAATTTGTCCATCTCTAATTTCCTAGAACATCTTTCATTCCCCACAATTATAGCCAGTGATTCAGTGACAGCATTTATAAGTTCTTTAAATATCCTGGGACATAACTCATAGAATATAGAAGACATTAACTCACCTAGAACTGCTATTTTTATATATTTTTTTTCTTGTAAATGGATCATGGCTGCAATTAGGAGCATTGTGGGTTAAACAGATTATGGTTGCAGTTAGGACGAAGAAACTTCATAAATATTCTCTCTAGGTCAAGAATGATATATGGCTAGCAGCTAGCACCATCTTTGTTGAACACTTACACATTCTGCTACTTCAGCCACATTCTACATGTTTCAGACCACTCTCTTCTTAAGCAGTTTCAGTAAAGCACATAAGGACAAATCCCTAGCATGGACTTCCATGGATTTGTCCTGCTTGCTTGCTGTTCATTGCAAGGTATTAACTGTACTGGGCTCCTGCAAGTAAATCTCTCAATGAAGTTTGCACTGATCATGCTGGCTCTTTGGGTCTTCTTCTTCAGAATTCCTGACACACAAAATTGTTCCTAAAAGTGTTTGTTTACTTAAAGATTATTTTCTTGGCAGAAGAAACAATTAGGAAAATAGGCTTTGAATAGTTCTACTAAGTTTTAGTTTTCCACGAACATTACATAGTAAGTCCAAAGTAAAGCACTTAGCACTTTTTTGTTCTTCTTGTACTAAATATACATTTTAAAAAGTACCCTTTGTGCCACTCTTTACTATTTTTATTGGGGTATATATCTGTGTTTCCAACTTTTATGCATCTTTTTTGACCTCATTAAAAGCAATCCCTATGAAGTTACATTGTATTTCCTCACTGGGATCAATTGTGATTGTAGGCTGTGTGTGTGTGTGTGTGTGTGTGTGTGTGTGTGTGTGTGTGTGTGTGTGTCAGAGAGAGAGAGAGAGAGAGAGAGAGAGAGAGAGAGAGAAAGAGAGAGAGAAACACAAACACAGACATAGTGACAGAGAATTTTATTTTAATACTATTTCCTGCTTCCTTTTAAGTCATTGTCCCTTTCACTGTTTAAGATTACGGGATTAGATTATTAATTTTTCTGACTTGTTTATCCCATTTATTACCTAAAATCTAGGGTAAGTATTTGATTCTGTCTTGGTGTACTCATGGCATTTTCTTACTAATATCAATTATATTACATTTTACCAACAGATTGTTCTTTGTAGATAAGAAATAGGTTGTCATGATTTTCCTCATCACTTCCTCTACCTTCTGAATGATGAAATTATCAGTAAACCAAGACAAGAGTTTATTAGGAATCCTCATCTTTGTGAAATTAATCTCCTAGTTGACATGTAGGCAATTGAAGTTTTCTATCACTGCCAATTTTGTGATCCATGTTAAAAATTTGTAATGCATTTATTTCATTTGGCTATGTGATCTGTAATGTACCCCTAGAATGTCACCTCTGTTTCATTTCTTTTATTGTCTGCCCAATGCTTTATACTCTACTTCTTTTATTCTAATTTTTTCTCTGTAAAGAATACTTTAACATTGGAAATTCTCAAAAAATATACAAACAAAAGCCACAAGTGTGTTGATAACCAAGTTATGGTGGAAAGTACTAAGAAAAGATGAAACTCCGTAATATATTTAGTCATTTTGAACAAATGAAATCTTGGGTCTTGAGAAACTGAAGATTATGATTGCTGATGCACTGACCATCATATTTGAAAGATTGTGGAGTAGGGGAGAGGTATCATAAGTTTAGGAAAGGGGAAATGACTCATTTTTTAAAGGGAAGAGAGAACATTTTGGAAACTGTGGGTGATGAGCCTGATTTCCGTTTCTGGGTAAATTATTGGATGGATCATGAAAGAACTTGTTCGCAAACCACTAGAAAGGGAAGCAATATTTACAAAGAGCCAGCATGTCATCATCAAGAACAGATACTGCAAGACTTATCTTACTTCCTTTTTTTGGACAGGATTACTAAATTAGTAAATGAGGAAAATATGGATATTTTTTACTTAGTTTTAGCAAAGCTATTTTTTTTAGATAAATTCTCTGATACTGTGACTGTGACAAAGGTGATCCGGATTAAGTCATAATACAATTATGTGGGTTTAGAACTGGTTGAATAGCATACCTTAAAAAAAGAGTTGTTAATATGTCAGTGATATTGTGATAAAAGTTTACCAGTAGAGTACTCTTTGGATCTGTGCTTAGACTTGTACTATTTGATATTTTTATTATTGACTTGGATAAAGGCATAAGTGATATGTTCATTGAATTTGCAGATGACTCAAAACTCGAAGTGATAGCTGACTCAGTGGATGACAGCTTAAGGATCTTAAAGGATCTTGACAGGCTAGAACAATGACCTAATTCTAATAAGATGAATTTCAACAAGAGTTAGTGTAAAACCAGGCATTTAGGTATAAAAATCAATTATATCCATATCCATATCAATATATGCCTATATGTATGTATGTGTATACATGTATATGAGTCCATATCTGTATATACACATATACTCATACACACATATGTGTGTGTATATACCCATATATACAATATATATTATATATATAATGTGAGGGAAACATAGGTAGATAGCTTTTTAAAAGATCTTAGGAATTTAATTGATTTTGATTTTAAGTTCAATATGAGTCAACTGTATGATGCATTATTTAAAAAAGCTAATGTCATCCTGGGCTCCATAATTTCTAAAAATAGGGAGGTGATAGTAATTCTACTCATCAGACTTCATCTAGTAGGCAGATAGATGATAGATGGTATTAAGATATGTAGAACATTGTTAAAACTATACTATGTGCCAGACCCAATGCTAAGTAGTAGGGATTCAGATATAACAAGAAAGACAGCTCTTGCCCGTAATGAGCTTATATTCTAATAGATGAAGGCAACACAGAAAGGGGTGCTGAAAAACTGGCATATGGAGGAGGAATGATGCACAAAGAGGCAATTGAGTTGCCAGGACATGGCATAGAAGCCTGGTTCCAAGGAAGTTAAGTCAAATTTCATCCTATTTCTGAGAGCCAGTGTATCCAAAAGTATAATCCGAGTTTCTGATGGAAGGGAGATGAGGATGAAGGCCAGATATCAGTGGTTGTGGTGAGGAGACATGTTCAGTTCTGCCATCATGGTTTAAAACAGACATTGATGAACTGAAGGGTATTTATAAGAATGCTATATGCATGCTCAGGTACTTTGAGTACACAACCAAAGAGCATTGGTTGAAGGGACTGAGCATGACTAACCTGAATAAAAGATGCTTCACTGGGACATGATGGGAGTCTTTAAGTATTTGAAGGGCTGTCATTCATTGAAGGGATCAGATTTGTTCTGTTGAGGCCCAGAGGGAAGAAGTAGGAGCAATGGGTAGAAGTTGCAGAAGGATCAATTTAGAGAAGTTGCAGAGGGACCAACTTGATGTTGGTTGTGGAATAGGAGGGCTGCAAAAGGGAAATGTTAGTCACTTTGAGAGGTGGTGGATTCCTCCTCCTTGAAGATATTTAAACAAAGGCTGGATAAGTACTTGTTGGCTATGCAATATTAGGGATTCATTAGGTATACATACTGGGCAAGTTGAAGACTCTGGCCTATTCCATTTCTCAAATTCTGTGATGCTGTTCTGCAATACTTCACAAACAGATTTATATGCTATGGTAAACTAGACCCTCTTTTCAGCGCTTTCAATTCAACAAGGCCTATCCTTTCATTACCAAACTCCAGCAATGTCTTGGATTCCTTCAAGATCATATATGTCATCTTGTGTTAAAGTTCTCACCTTCATTGTTTATTGCCCATATTCTGTTCATTGTTATATAGACTTCTGAAGCTATAAGTTTTGTTATTGACTTCTCCAAGTTATTTTTTTTCTATAATTTACTGAAGACCTCCTTCTACTATAATTTTTCTATTTCATAACTGATGTTCTCCAAAGTACACAGATTTACAGTTGAATCTGGCCATTTTTCTCCCTCTTCATCCATTTTATTCCAAAGTTCTCTTGATCAGATGGCTTGATATGTTTCCTATTATGCTCTATAGACATTGAAAATTTATAGCAGACAAACTAAGCTGTTTTAAATACAACTTGATTTGGGGAGGAGAGCAGTACTGTGGTATTTTAAATGATTATGATTTGACTATTTTAAAGAAAAAAAGTTATAGAAAAGTATATTTACAAAAGGAAGAAATGAGAAAACCAAAGAAGAATTGGAAGAACAAATATTTTGTAAGAAGACAACCTCATTTATTAGACCTAAATGATCAGGTTTCTTTGATTTATTTTTGGCATTTTTGCTAGGCAAATTTTCAAAAAAGGGTTCTCTTCCCAATCTCATCATTAAGGTAGAGTTTACCCTTTTAGGAGTATTTACATGCTGTCAGGATTCATGTGTCTGCTCAGGCAGAACAACATTTTCTTACTATATTCAGCTTCCCATCTACTGTCTGTCCTCTGATGGATGGGGAAAATGGGTGGTAAATCAGGAACAAACATTTTTTTGGACTTTCCAGGTTTTTATTCATCCAAGTTATGTCTGATCCTCATACCTAAGCTTGTGTTCTCTGTATTTCTATGCAAGAATTCAAGAAATGTAAGTTTTTAAGCCAAAAAGAAATGCAGACATTTCAATGTTACATTATAGATTGAGAACTTCAATAATTTACTAATCATTGAGGACCATTAGAGCTATTAATGGAGAACATGCTTAGTTTCCAGCAGAGGGATTGTTTTATCTTAATGAGAACATGTTTATTGAACTAAATCAAAGCAAATATGTCACTATAAGATTTAAAATATTCCCAAAGGTCATAGAATTTAAGATATTTTTAAAGGAGAGGCAAAACTTCAATGATTTTTATTTTGCTAAGAGGAAGAAAGTGCAATAATTAATAATGATGGAGACATTTGGAAATTTATTTATTTTTCATGTTAAAATGATTTCCAATCATTCAAACATTTTAAAACCTCCTGTCTTAAAAAAACTGACAGTTTGTAGGAAGTTCTATGCTTTCCCAACAGATGGCTGTCTAACCTGTAAAAACAATTTCTTCACATAACTGACATTTCAATTATTTACTTTGTATTTGGGGTGATGTCAATATTTGTGAACATTCATGACTGTAATAGTTATAGTAGAATCCATTTTCATTTGAATGTTTGCTTTCCATATCAATAATTAAACATGTATTCCTTTCTAAGAAGAAAGACCTTAAACATTTCAAAGAAAGCATAAATCTGTACACTGAGATACCTACTTAGAAAATATCTCTGGATTTTAAGAGAATTCCCTGACATTGGCTTGATCATGTCACATTTTAGAGGTGGAAATGCGAGAGGGTTAAGAATAACCACAAAGGAAAAGTACTAAATGGAGATCTCAAAGTAATATGGACATTTGGTGTTTGAACTATGATTTCTAGATATAAAAACAGACATCTATATATCCTCTTTACATTTAATAAAGCACTTTACTTACATTATCTCATATTAATTACTCTTAGTCCTATGCATTCTAAATATCTTTATGAATAGCATGGCCATACTTAATGAGGATTTTTCATAAAATCATAATTTCTTGATCCCACATATAAGAAGTCATCTTTCTTTTTTCTAATTTTCCCATCATTTGCTTCTCTCTACCCTGTGGATCACATTCTACATTCTATTACATCTACTTGTATGTGTTATAATTCTCCCAGTAGGATCACAATTCCTTGATTGCAGAGAATATATTTTATGTATTTTCTATCTACCTAGAAGTAGCCTGATATGGATAGGCAGTCTTATTCAAAACTAGGGAAAATTGGATTTAAGTGCCGCTTCAAACATACAATGTCACTCTGACTTAACTGCTTAATGCTCTATACAACTAAGATTATAAGTTGCAGAGAAGGATCCTACCTGTATCCTGAGTTTCTTCACTGCAGATTTCCCTTTACTAATAAAATTTCTGGCCCATTCACTATCCCTGCTTATCTTGTATATATTCCTTAGTATACCTTTTGTGGTTTTTATTTTATATTTGCCTATAGTCTTACCTAATAGACCATAAGCTCCTTTATTTGTTATTTTTGTATCTCTAGGATCTAGCTCTATAGCTGGCACATAATAGGTGCTTAAAAATGCTTGTTAACTGATTAATTACATATAATTGATTCAGTGTTATAGTCTGCTCTCATCCCTAATCACCTATTCCCCTATATCATGGGTACAAGATACTTCACTAAATGTAGTCTTGAACAGAAGACCCCGAACTAATGTTAAGTTGTTGTGCTGCATGACTTCTAAGACTTGGGTTCAAGAGCTAGATTCAAATTCTACCTTAGACTTAAACCATTTGAGTGGTCCTGCAACACTTAAGTCTTATGGGTTTCAAGACCTATGTCATATTTATCTACTAATACATAAAGGATCAGATTTGTGCTGAGGTTCACATGTGCCCCTGAGTAAGTCTTTAAGACTTATTTACCAGGTTAGAGAGTTTGACACATATATATGCAAAGGGAATTTCCGTGGGAGGAGGTAAACAGAAACTGCAAATCATTTATGTAAGACTTATCAATTCTATATTGGAGTAATTTTGCTACAAGGATTATGGTTAAAATAGCTTTATGTCATTCAGAAATACCTAGACTAAAGAAAAAAAATAAGCATTATCATTTATAATTTAACAACAATGCAATGGAAAAGCTTTATGCACCTGACTTCACTTTCCAATCAGCAACATGTGAAATTGTTAAGCAGTGATTGATAACATGCTAAGGCATCTGTACCTTATTTAAAGAGTGAAGGTCAAATGATTTAATAGATGTAAAATGCTTTGTAATTTAAATGCATATCTATACATATGCCTATATACGCATATGCATTAATATCAGTTATTAAAACAGCATAATGTATATGGAAAATATTTACATAGTAGCAAAATAATTATAGATGGTTTAACACAGTTCTTTAGAACCTGAGAAATCAAACAAAAATAATAAAGAAGGGAATTATCAGTACAATGTTGGAAAAATCAGATTTGAAAGATTTATGGACATTATTGGATGGGAATCTTTAAGAGAATATCTATACTTCAGCATCAACATCAGTGATGCAAAAATAGAATATATCCTCAATCATAAAGAACACATAATTGTAGAATGGAAAAACAAATGTTGTGTTTTTTAACAGCATATAAATGTACAAAATTGTAGCCAAAAATGAAATACGAACAAATGAAACAAACCTAAATTGGAGAGAGGGGAGGTACTTTAACAATAAGTGAGTCGAAGAAAAAAATCATTGTAATAATTATTTTAGTTAACATGATAAAAATGACAAAATATACCAAAATATGTTTTTGTCAGTTACTGCAGTCCTTACAAGAGAAATTATGCCTCTAATAACATGCTAAGGGTGGAGAATAAGAGAGGATTAACACATCAAGCATATAATGTAAAAATAAAAAATAATCAACCAAACCCAAACCTAGTACAGAAAGAAATTTCAAAAGTCAAAAGAGATTTTAACATTTAAAAACCTAATGATTGAACTGACATAGCAAACAAAAAGCTAGATTTCTTTAAGAAGCCTAAAGAAGTTAGTCAATCATTAAGTAACATTCTGCCCCCCCCAAATAAGAGAGAAAACAGATACTATTGAGATATAATATGAGAAGTAAGACTGACAATGAATGGAGGAGAAATAAAGACAAGTTATCAGAACACTTCATATCTTACTAAATGAGTAGGTAAAAGATTTGCCATTTTTATGAGCTTTGAGAATCTCCTCCTAAGAGAATTTCTTCTACTGATGAAAATAACAACCCACAAAAACTACAAAGTTATGTGAGGGTCCTTAAAGTTGGGACTTGTTCTGGGTCATATAACTAGTAAATGTCAGAGACAGGGTATGAACTCAAGGCTTTCTATAGACTCTAAAGTATGTGGACCCTAGTATATGCCAACAAAGCCAAAATGTTTATTAAATATACACATACGTTTTATCCAATATCTACTCAAATATAAAAATTGTCTAACTATGAAAAATACCAATGGCATAGATAAACAAGTTTAAAAAGACAAATCAAACAACGCATCAGGGACCTGGTTGTATAATGGAAAGAGCCCTAAGACTAGAGTGACATGATTAGGGTATAAATCCTGCCTTTGATACCTAGTACTTGCATGATATGGAGAAAATTGTCTAACCTCCTTGGGTCTCAGTTACTTCATCTACCAAATGAGGTAGTTGGACAGACCACTAAGTCTATGGTCCTATGCCCTCCCAAAGAAAAAGAACCCTTGGCCAAGTTGGTTTTCCAAATGATTTAAATTGAACAACTTATAATCCTTAGTGGGATCCTAAAAATATCCCATTAGATAAATGTGGTCCTGATAACAAAACCTGGTAGGGATAAAACAGATGTAGAACTATAGATAGATTAATAAAACTTTTGAATAGTGTGTTTTTTAAGTAGAATATTGAGAAGTAAAAATAAAGAACCAAAATTTACTCAGTTTGACAAAATTGATTTCATAGGAGGGATACACAGATGGCACTGGAATAGCAAAACTATTTAAATTTTACTTAGAAAACCCAAGAACAATGCTTTCTACATTTTATTTATTGACAACTTTGAAAAAGTTGACCTATTTTTCATAAAATAATCTTTGTATTTCATCTTATTAAATTATATGGCTTAAAATTTATTCAAATAAAATTAAAAATAATGCATTATCTATAATTGTTTTTAGTTATTTCTTTTTTTTACATATTTATCTTTTTCTTAGTTTTCAGCATTCACTTCTATAAGTCTTAAATTTTATCCTTCTCCTTTTCCTCCCCCCTCCCCAAAAGAGTATGCAATATGATATAGGCTTTACATATGTATTCCTATTAAACATATTTTCACATTAGTCATGTTGTATAGAAGAATTAGAACAAATGGGAGGAACCATGAGAAAGAAAAAAACAAAGCAAGACAAAAATAAAATAATCTGCTTCATTCTACATTCATACTCCATAGTTCTTTCTTTGGATGTGGATGATATTTTCCATCATGAATCTTTTGGAATTGTTTTAGGTCCTTGTGTTCCCAAGAAAGGCTAACTCTATTAAAGTCAGCCATAGCACACTGTGGCTATTACTGTGTACAATGCTGTCCTGGTTCTGCTCATTTCACATAGCATCAGGTCATATAAGTCTTTCCAGGTTTTTTCTGAAGTTGTCATGTTCATCATTTCTTATAGCACAATAGCACACTATTACATTCATATACCACAACTTGTTCAGCCATTCCCCAATTGATGGGCTTCCCCTCAATTTCCAGTTCTTGGACACCACAAAAAGAGACGCTATAGCACTCTAGTGCACATAGCACATAGTACTTTTTAGTTATTTCAATTTTTGCAAGGTTGATTTTTAAAAACTTGATGAAATTGTACTCATTGAATAAAAGAAAGTGAGAAGTATTACATAGTATGGTACTTCCAGCTTCCACACAAAGACTATTTAACTTCAAGTTTACACATTAAATGAAGTGATGAAGAAGAGTCAAAAAAATAACATCCAAAATTCCTACAGTAGTATGAAAAAATGATGCTGAAGACAAAACAAACAAACAGTCCCCCCCACCCAGGTCAAAGACAACAGGCAATATTGGTTCCAAATAAAAAAAATTAAGGTACACATGGTTGCTTCTTTGTTAACAGTCATTAAACAACGCAAACAAAAAGTGATTTGAAATGTCCTTTAAAATCAGTTTGTTTTGCTGTTTTCCTTTACTCATTGAGATAGGAGAAGGAGATGTGTAGTTTGTGGGTGTCTGTTGGGAAATATCTGAGGTGTTTTTAGTGCTTAGTTATAAAAATTAATTGTTTTAAGCCTGGGAAAGGCAATGGTATGATGCTCTCTAAAGTCCAAGTAAATTCCTTCTCTTCAGAGAATTTATGTTAAAGAATTTATTTTAAAGAGAAAATTCTGAGCCCTTAGATGGGAAAATTTATAATATTGTGGCAGTGGTTGGGCTTTAATTTATATCTATCTCTAGTTAACACTCTTCTTAGTTGAGGCAGAATTTAGTTTCCTGGGAACATTTGGACAGCAAAGAAGCAGTTTCTAATACCAGGGCTATGGATAGACAAGCACCAGAAAAGGAAGTTTGCAGAAAGAGCTACTCTTTCTTGGGACTTTCCAAAAAGTTGATCTTGTACCACATGTGATGCCTTCAAAGTCGGAGATCCTTCTCAATTATCTCCCTTCTTTGCCACAGCTCAATACTCCATTCCTCAAGAGTTTATTGGAATGCCAAGCTTCTTCTAATTTTATGAATTCATCCTTTCAGAATCACTTCCTCTTGTTCTGAGATAGCTACTTCTTTTAATATAATTTCCTTGGGGATTTTACTGTCTCTAACACAGTGGTTTTAATTGGATAAAGGAGGTGTCCAAGTACTGTTCACACTTTGTTCAGTTTGATTCAACCAATAAAATATCCTTACCTACAAAGGTCATTACTTTTAAGTGAGTAAGACCATCAATTGAATCCTCCACCATGTGTAAAAATAATGTATCAGTAAAATTATTTTTGAACATTCTACAATTTACCATATCTCTGAACAAAAGATTAAGATACCAGGTGGTAGGCACCTACTCAAAACCACTTGTTCTCTCAAAGAGAAGTATGGTGTTACTTACTGATCCCTTTAACACAATCATCAGAAAGAAGAGCTAGAGGAATTCTTCCACTAACATGGTGTATCAGTAAGGCAATACTAACAATGTAGATGATAATTGTCAAAATGCCTATGTAGTTTTGTATCACAAAGTATACGACACTCTCCACATATAAGGTAGAAGAAGTAAACCATTTATTCAGACACCAGAGAATCATATTCCATAACCAAATGTTCAGCTCCCACAGTCAGTTAGTCTACTTCATCATAACAGCAAGGAACCCAAAACACAATAGCACAACATGAAGCCTTGCCATCAGAAAACCTCTCAGACCCCTGCTGGGGTCTTGCCCAAACACAAACTCACAGTACAGCTAAATCAGCCTGTCTCAGTTTTAGCTATCATGAGGGCAGCCATTAGCAGCTATTAGCAGCCATAACTGCTCTCTCTCTCTCCCTCTCAGCATTCCCTGTGACATAACTTCCTTTTTCTGTCAGGAAGCTCTTCCCAACACATGTAACTTAGGCTTCCTGTGACATAAGCAGGTCACATGGCCTAATAATGGGTGAGAAAGATCTTCAAATGTCAATTGCTACTACACATGGTCACCAAAAAAGGTTACTCAAGGGAGGAGATGGCTGTTGTCAACTATTTTTCTGTCAGTCTTTTTCTTCTCCTATCCCTACTCTGAAAAGAAAAGAAAGAACCAAAAGAAAGAATGAGTGCACTCTGTAAATCTTTCCTACATCTCATTGCTTGTCATCCAGTTTCCTCTTGCACTAGTATCCCTAACATATTTGTAATTCCTTGAAATCATAGCTTTTATATATTCAACTGTATGGCACATCTGTTGGTTTCTTTGGGCTACTGACTTGTTTATGCATCAGATCAGTTTTGAACAGAAAATTTGATCCTGTTAAAAACAGGAAGCTGCTGCCTTCCTTAGTGCAATCATTTGGCCTATTTTTACATCTATTTCAATGATTTTTTTAAAAATTAACTTTGGATGAATGGGGAAGAGTAATATTTTTTTGCCTTTTTCCACTTCCAAAAGAGGCAGAGAACAGAGTGGATGGAGTGCTAGCCTTGACGTCAGGGGCCCCTGGGTTATTTCTGCCACATATTGGCTGTTTGACACTGAGCAACCTGTAAATGGCCAAGACAACTCTTTAAAACTCTGGCATTTATCTGAATTGAGAAAGGGAATTTTCTTACTGGGAGTCCAGCATACCAATAAAATCATAGAATCAGTCCTCTACTATCCATTTCCACATAGCTAAAAGTTGGTTAGTTGTCAGTTAATTATATTTCAAAAAAAAGCAAA
This sequence comes from Trichosurus vulpecula, assembly GCF_011100635.1. NCBI lineage: Eukaryota > Metazoa > Chordata > Mammalia > Diprotodontia > Phalangeridae > Trichosurus > Trichosurus vulpecula. The sequence continues at coordinate 122,770,854 of NC_050577.1, read as the reverse complement.
TAAACTGGCTTCTTAATACTATATAAAGATAATAATTGTAGGAAGATAAGGGGATATCTGTGAAATTTTGGGGAAAATTGATTGAAGTTTAATTAACATTAGTTCACTATATCCTAATGCAATGTCACATTTTGGTGCAGAGTAGGACGTATGCCTTAAGGAAGTCTTACCAAGTTGGAAAGGCTTCAAATTCTACTCAAGGTTGTACTCTGTGTCCTGACCAGGCTTGCCTACATCTGGAGAGGATCAGCACCAGAAGGTTGGGCCAGAGGCATCAAAGCTCTTGAGTTCCATGAAAATTCTTCTGAGATGAGGGGTTCCATATACATAGTTAGAGGACCTATACTGATGAAATCAGAAACCACTGGAAATATTGAGATTCAACAAATTTCCTAAGTAATTTCATTGGAATAAAGATATTATGATAAAAGTATGGAATGTTAAGGCTGTAAGGTAATTTTGAAAACATTGAGATCAATCCCTGTCCAGACAATTTTATGAGTGAGAAAAATGTGGGGCAAAGAGGTTGAATTACGTTCCCAAGTTAGTACCTTGAGTTAGTAACAGAACTGGGATGATCCACATATCTCTCTTTTACCCTCTAGGCCAATGCTATTTTTTACCACAAATGTCATAGAACATTACTTAGTAGCAGGAAGCACTCCACAGTTTTCATATTGTAGAATGTTAATATACCAAAAACATATGATGTTGTGAGTTTGGGAACTTCTATTACCAATATAATGCAAATCTCTTTAAACTTCACACTTTGAGAATTGCCTGAGAAGAGTTAAGGGACTTTCTGTGCCCACATAGGTAAATATCAGAAGTGGGATTTACATATGCCTTCTTGATTCAACTCATGTGCCCTCTCTACTACCTAGTGTTGTTTCCTCCTCTCTGTAGATGCTATATCATAGCATCATTATTTTTTTGTTCTGTGATTGGTATATGGAGCCTTGTATATGGAAACTCATTTTGCCAAGATAGATAAGCAACTGTTCTGAAATTTGTATGATATTTCCTCAGGGAATTAAAAAATTGAGTGACTTGCTCAGGGTCACATAGGTAGGATTTTCACAGAAAAGACTTGATCCTCAGTCCTCTTGATTTTGAAACTGTGTCTCTGTCTACTATAACCTAAAGCCTCTATAACAGAACAATGTAAGATACACTCATACACAAGTTGTATATGCATTTATGTTTTTTCATATTGATATATTTAAATCACTAATTCAACTTTAGAGCTCTTGAATGGAACTTATGTAGGGTACCTGGAAATGAATATTTTCGTGAGGCATCAGATAGAACAGGTAAATAGAACAAGGCAATTACTGAGAGTGTGGAGAAGGAAAGTGCCATTGCTTCTAAGAAAATGGGAAGAAAAGTCCTAAGGACTTGAAAAACAGACATATATCACATGCCAGTGTAAATGCACATGCATATGTGTGTGTGCATGTATGTGTGTGTAGCATTTACAAACTCCCTTATTTGGCTTTCAAAGGCCTTCGCAATCCAGCCTCAAACTACCTTTCCAGTCTTATCAAACACAACTCACTTTCAGGTGCTTTGTGGTCCAAGCAAATTGGTCTCTTTCCTATTATTCTGCTTTGCCTTCATACTAGCTGTCCACCATGCCTAGAATGTACTTCCTTTCCATTGCTATAGCTTTGAATCTCATTTACTTTGAAACTTAAGTAAAGAGGAAGCTTCTAGTGCCTTTTCCCCAAATTACTCTATATTTCTTACTATTTTCTATATTCATTTAAACTTTCTTTTCATTATAAAATTAACAACCATTAATAAAAATGAATACTTCCATATAAAAAGACTAAAAAGACAACAGTAAATGAAATTATGAACTTCTGTTAGATAAAATATTTTAAAAGTATATATACGTATATATATATATATATATATATGTATTTCACAATAGTGACAAAAATACCATGCCTGTATCCCCTTTGAACTTTATTTTTTATTATCTGTACTTTAAAATTGTTTGTTGAAGCCATTTTTCTATTCCTAGATGGCTATGTGATGCGGTACCCCTGCCTTTCTTTCATTTTTTGGACTGACTCATTTAACCCAACTTGCACTAATGCTGGCAGGTCAGAGGGCAGTATTCTAAGAGGTGGCTGTAGGAAGCTACTTTGCTACAATTCCCTCTCACGTATGGGAGGATGTATTCCTACTATTTGCCATTTAGCTTCTGAGGGGACCCAAATTGTATTTCTCATTTAGACAAATCAGTTATAGTGACCCCATAAACACTTTATCATGGAACATTTGCTAAAAAAGGCAAAAGCAAAAATAATAATATAACATCTGCTAAATAGAAGGTAAATTAATAATGAAAACATAATCACTCATGTTTAAATTAACTCTAGGTTATGCTCACAGCCATATCCCAGGTGGAGGGTAGGATGAAGAGAGTGGGTCAACTTAGAAAAACTTAGCATTGAGATATATGCATAAAGAAACATGAGGCTGTGTCAACTTATGGCTTTGGCCTGTAGGCCTGGACATCGAAGGTCTTTTTGAGGAAAAGTCTGCAGTATACCTCACCTGATGAGAGAGACTGCTCATTTTCTTTGTCTGTTCTGCTGCTGGTTGAAAACTCTTTTCTGTTACTCTGTTACTCTTCAACATCTCAGGATGCTGAAGCAGTGTTAATGTATTTTAGACATCAAAAGCTTTAAACTCAGATTCTTTAGTGATTCCTACATCTGTTCCCTTGTTTAATCACTGAGGTAGCCATGACATTTCTTCATTGAAAAATTCCCTTTACTCAGGGGATCTGCAAGACTATTCAGGTTTTCTTCTCTATGGGTTTTATGGATTTTCCCCTGTAAAGCCTCAGAGGGCAATAGAGAGAAACAGAAATATGTCTTTCTGGGGTTTCCTCACTCTCAGGATGTGCATCACACTAGAGAGAAAAGCAGCCTTTCCTCCAGCCAGCTCTTTGCCAGCTGAGAGGATTCTTGTTTCCTCTAATCAGTATTTTCAAACAGCAGAGATTCTCTCCAAACAGATTAGATTACCTCCACCAATAGTAGAAACTTAAGTCAGCTCTTCTCTGCTTCTGCTTTCTGATATTTCTGATTCCATAAGCATTTCTCTTAATGGCTTTTGTGCTTGCTTTTGCATCCAGTTTCTTTGGCTATTGACTCTTGATCTGGCTTCTGACTTATATTTGATGCTTCAAATCAGGGCCTCCTCATGTTTAGGAAACCATCTCTTACTAAGATTGAGGAATTCACAATCTATCTCTGCTAAATATGATTTAAATATAGTATATAATAGTCCCCATTGTACCCAGAGAATTCTTTAATGTAGTTTCTTCAGCAATAAACTCTGAACTCAAACTAGTGGCTAGCAAATGATATATTGTAGCCATCTCTATAATTTACTTTTTCTTTTGAGGAGTGTACTTTCACCCCAGTCCTTCAGAGCTGGGGTGCCAATTTCCTCTTTCTAACATCTTTAGTAATAAAATACTTTTATTACTTAACAGTAGTGCTGGGCCTAGAGTCAGGAAGACTCTAGAAGTCTCTAGAAGACTCTAGGAAGACTGGTCTGAGACATTTACTAGCTATGTGACCCTGGGCAAGTCACTTAACCCTTTTTCCCTCAGTTTCCTCTTCTTTAAAATGAGCTGGAGAAGGAAATAGCAAACCACTCCATATGTTTGCTAAGACAACCCCTATTCATGTCATGAAGAGTCAGACACAATTGAAATGACAAAACAACAAACTGAGAGTATCAGATATGTTGTTTCATCCAACAGAAAGACTCAAAAGAAGAGCAATCTTATTCATCAGGTGATACATGCTACAGAGACTTCCCTAAAAAGACCTCAGAAATCCAAGCCTATATCCCGAAGTTGTAAGTTGGCACTAGAACATAAGTTTCCCTACTCATATGCCTCAAAGTTGGGCTTCTATAAGGTTGTATCCACTCTCCCTATCCTACCTGATTCCTAGGATATGTATGTTAATATAACCTAAGGTTATGGAAGCATGGTTATGTTTTAATTATTAATTTTTCTTCTATTTAGTCAATGTTATTTTATTATTCTTGTTTTTGTATACTGTATTGGCAACCAAAAATGGTCTCCTTAGCACTTAGTCAACAAGTGCCCTTGACTAGTTTGGCTTTTTCCCCTGAACTGAATGCTGTTTGTATGTTGGACTGGAGTAAGCTTGTCGGCCCCTTCACCTTGCTTCCCTTGCTTAAGCTGATGGAAAGAACCTGTGCTTTCCCGGTCAACCCCTTCACCTTGCTTAAGCAGATTGAAAGAACCTGTGCTTTCCCCGGCATACCTTACACCCCCGCAGAAGCTGGATGGTTAAAAGCAGCTCCCATTGGAGCCAGAGGCTGCTACAGCTACAGCCGCAGCCGCAACCACAGCCACAGCTGAAGCAGGAGCTGCCAGTAGCAGAGCTGACCTACGGGAGGAAGCTGAACAAAGACTTCAGGCCAGTGGGTAATCTTATTACCATAGAGGGGGAAGCATGATTTTGCTTTACGCAATCATGCTTCTCTGTAGCCTCCTGGTTACTCTTTCAAGGCGTACTTATTGGGCCTGGAAGCTCTTGATCAATATATCAAAATGGGGTTGCTGGTTCATGGGTTGGTTACTGTGGAGCCTAAATATATGTTTTGATTCTTCTGCCTTCTACTTTGAGAGTTTCTTATATCCGGCGGTTCCGAACCTTTCAGACATGTTTATGATCCTCTTTGAGATTATAAACTCTGCCCTCCTAATTTCACACCAGGCCTTCAGAACTGTTTCTCACATTGATTTCCTTTTTCTGACACTTTCAGTAATAAAAGACTACGTAAGAAAATATTTATACTCATATAAATATGTTCTCTCCCCCAATGGAATGTGATAGTTCTTGAATAACTATTTTTTTTTCAGTCCTTACAAGCAGTTTGGTATTCCTGGATTCAGAAAAACTTCAGTTCAAATCCAGCCTCATGGCCATGGGCAAGTCACTTAACCTCTGCCTCACTTTCTTCAACTGTAAAATGGGGGATAGTAACTACACCTGCCTTGTATGGTTTTTGTCAGAATCAAATGAGAAAATATTTTAAAGCAGGCACTTTGTATGGTGCCTGGTAAACAGTAGGCACTATATAAATGCTTATTCCCTTCCTCTCCTTTGGCACATAGGACAGGACTTGGTACACAGGTGGTTAATAAATGCTTATTGACTGATTAAATAAAATAATGTGAGATGACCTCATGCCCCTTAAAATAATTTATTTCTTGTTGCCACCTTGGATATATATTAAAACCAACATTAACAGAAAGAACTCTTTTTTTTGCCTTACCAAGGAACCTGTGAGTCATCTTTGCAACTTTATTCTTCATTCTGCTTTGATTTTTATCAAAAATGTCAAGATTTACATAAGTCAGATTCTCTAGTAGTTTTTCACTCATTTGGCATTAGAAAAGGGCCTAACATTTGGAATATCAGGCATCAAATTGAAGTATAAAAATGGTTTAAGAAACTTTAATGTTTAGTACCTTTTTCTACCATTTCTTCTCCTTTGCTACTGTCACTGCAGGAATGAAAGAGCACTAAAATGAAATAAGGTCAGTTTGTGTTATTCTTTGATACATTCATTGCCATGGCTAAATAATTCATCACTAAGTCAGTGTGTCCCATCTATGTATTCCAAGCACTTAACATCAAGCTTTGTAGGTAGTAAGTGGCTAAGAAATGTTTTTTAATTGAGCTGAATTGCATGACAAATCCCAGAGCTATTTATATGCATCTTTGGAACACATTATCTTTCGAAAGCGTTCTTACATGTGCCTACAAATCTGATACGATGAAAATTCAGAACATTAAACAAAATAAATAATACCATGCACCCCTCACTCAGTCAATTCCAGTGACTTCCTAGTGCTTCTGAAATCAACTGTAAATTCATTTGTTTAACTTGGAGAGTTACTACGCAAACTGACCGCCACCTATCTTTCCTGCCACACTGGATTCCTGTACTCTATAGTCCTATCAACCTGAGCTCCATTCTGTTCTTCACAAATATCATTCTATCTCTTTTCTCTTTGCTTGTGCATTTGAATGCACTGCCTTCTTACCTCTATCTCATAGGGTCCCTCTTTTCCTTAGAGAAGATGCTCAAGAAAAGGGAGGCTGGGGAACTATGCTTATTTTTTTAATCACATTATCTGACTACAAATATTCTGATCACATTAATTAGTAAGCGTACTTTATCTTCACATTTGGAAATCCAATCTAACACAAGCAAATGTCTCAAGACTTCCTGTGTCTATTTTCAGCCATATCTTGAACTTGGTTCATTCAGATTGTTCCTCTCATCAAAAGCTAATCTCGCTTCCATCTTGCCAGAGCACAATTAACTGAGAAATTAAAATAGATACAGTTTCTGTGCTGCTTACATTTGTAATGGAACCTTGATGTTTCTTTAAAGATATTTTAATTTATGTAGATATGCTACCTGATAATATGACTGTCATTATATGATATCCATAAAAAACCTAAAAGAGTGTCTCCACAGGAAATTTTAATCTCCGTTTTAAGGAAACAGAAGTAATTGAGAGTGAAACAAATTTATTTTGTACTACTATCATATTGAAAACAGAAAACAAATTCTAGTCAATATTTGGATTTGCCATTTCTATAACATCTTACTCATGTTCACTGCACCATTTATTTAAAATTGTCAGGCTATTTCATTATGTCCCATTCCATAGAACTGGTTTGGTTGGAAGTGAATATATAAAATATTTTGAGAATAAAATTCCCTTCTGGCATTATAAAAAGCAAAAAAAAAACTATTAAGGCAAAAATATTTTGTACCAAATGTAGTCCAAGATAAACACCTAAACAAATTTTCACTTAAGTTCTGGTCAAATACAACTATAAAACCATTTATTCTATTCATTTTGTCTTTAAGAATTATTTGTCAATCATTGAAGATAATTGACATTCTATTAAGCCTTTCTATTGTCTCTAACATTAATTGCAAATTCTCAGCCTTGTATTTAAAGTCTTTCATGCTATGGACCCAGCCTACCTCTACAACCTTCTTTCATATTTCTATTCTGGCTCCCTTCATTTTAGGCAAATTCAATTACTGGCTGTACTGGCTAAGTTCACTAACTTAGCATTCCATCTCCCATGACTCTGCCTTTTCACAGCCTGTCTTCTGTACCTGGTATATACCACTTTTTCAGGTGCATGTCATAGAATCATTCACTTCATTGAAGGCTTAGTTCAAGTGTTGCTTCCCAGAGGAAAACACTTCAGATCCTATATTGTTAGTATTCTTTTCCTCCGCAAATTACCTTGTACTCACTTATCTGCATATTTGTTATATCCTCCCTTTTGTACCCGCAGCAGAATATAGCCTGCTTCTTGGTAAGAATTACTTAATGATTTACTTTGTAACTTATAAAACCTAGAATGATATGCATAATAGATGTTGAATGTATATGTGTGTGTGCATGTGTGTGTGCATGTAGACACAGAGATGTGTGTGTGTTGCTGAATGGAAAATTGCCAGTTTCTAGTGAAGTTTTTTCTTCTTGGGAAAGAATATTCTTATTATTATTTTCCATCAGCTCCTTTATGCTTTTTTCTTGTAACAGGAATTGGCACATGAACAGGGTTTCACTAATATAAATCCCTACATGGAAGAACATGGGAAACATTTTTCTGGGAAAGTTGGAATGATATGTAATAGATAGAAGTGATTTTGAGAGCCCTTAGAGCATATGTTGAGGAATGTAACCAGTTCCTATGGTTTAGTTGCTTATGTTGTGAACAGCATCCCCTTCAGCAACAATTTCAGAATTGGAACTGGGAGCACGTTCCAAATGCTTTAGCTAGCTTTGGTTCTCTGGCATGGTATATAAAATGCGTGCTTTAAGTACATTCTTTTTTTTTGCATTGTATTTGTATTTATTCAGTCAAACTTTTCCCAATGTCACTTTTGTGGTTGAATTCCATACTTTATTATTTAATATTTTTTTAGTTTTCAGCATCGATTTCCACAAGATTTGGAGTTACAAATTTTCTCCCTATTTCTACCCCCCCCACTCCAAGATGGCATATATTGTGATTTCCCCATTCCCCAGTCAGTCTTCCCTTCTGTCACCCTCCTCCCCCTCCCCCCATCCCTTTTCCCCTTACTTACTTGTAGGGCAAGATAGATTTCTACACCCCATTGTCTGTATATCTTATTTCCTAGTTGCATGAAAAAAACAACTTTTTTTCAGCATCTGCTTTTAAAACTTTGAGTTCCAAATTCTCTCCCCTCTTCCCTCCCCACTCACTCTCCCTAAGAAGGCAAGCAATTCAACACAGGCCACACATGTATCATTATGTAAGACACTCACATAAATAGTCATGTTGTGAAAGACTATGTTTCCCTCCATCCTATCCTGTCACCTTTTATTCATTTTTCTCCCTTGACCTTGTGCCTTTTCAAAACTGTTTACTTTTGATTACTTCTTCCCCCTATCTGCCCTCCCTTCTATCATCACCCCTTTCTTATCCCCTCCCCACTACTTTCCTGTGAGGTAAGATACCTAATTGAGTGTGTATGTTATTCCCTCCTCAAGTCAAATCTGATGAGAGCAAGATTCACTCGTTCCCCCTCACCTGCCCCCTCTTCCTTTCCAATGAACTGCTTTTTTGCCACTTTTATGTGAGATAATTTACCCCATTCTATCTCTCCATTTCTCCCTCTCTTAATGTATTCCTCTCTCATCCTTTAATCTGATTTTATGTTTTTTTTAGATATCATCCCTTCATATTTAACTCACCCTGTGCCAACTGTCTATATATATATATATATATATATATATATATATATATATATATATATATATATATATATATATATACATACATACATACATATACATATACATATATGTATATGTATATTCCCTTCAGCTACCCTAATACTGAGGTCTCATGAATTATACACATCATCTTTCCATGTAGGAATGTAAACAAAACAGTTTAACTTTAGTAAGTACCTTGCAGTTTCATTTCTTGTTCTTTTTCTTGATTACCTTTTCATGCTTCTCTTGATTCTTGTGTCTGAAAGTCAAACTTTCTATTCAGCTCCGGTCTCTTCATTGAGAAAACTTGAAAGTCCTCTATTTTATGGAAAATCCATATTTTGCCTTGGAGCATGATACTCAGTTTTGCTGAGTAGGTGATTCTTGGTTTTAATCCTAGCTCCATTGACCTCCAAAATATCATATTCCAAGCCCTTTGATTCCTTAATGTAGAAGCTGCTATATCTTGTACTATCCTTATTGTGTTTCCGCAATACTCAAATTGTTTCTTTCTGGCTGCTTGCAGTATTTTCTCCTTGACATGGGAACTGTGAAATTTGGCTACAATATTCCTAAGGAGTTTTCTTTTTGGGATATTTTTGAGGAGGTTATCTGTGGATTCCTTCAATTTCTATTTTACCCTCTGGCTCTAGAATATCAGGACATTTCTCCTTGATAATTTCTTGAAAGATGATATCTAGGCTCTTTTATGATCATGGCTTTCAGGTAGTCCAATAATTTTTAAATTATTTCTCCTCAATCTATTTTCCAGGTTGGTGGTTTTTCCAATGAGATATTTCACATTGTCTTCCACTTTTTCATTCCTTTGGTTCTGTTTTATAATATCTTGATTTGTCATAAAGTCACTAGCTTCCACTTGCTCCAATCTAATTTTTAAGGTAATATTTTCTTCAGTGGTCTTTTGGACCTCCTTTCCCATTTGGGTAATTCTGCCTTTCGAGGCATTCTTCTCTTCATTGGCTTTTTGGAGCTCTTTTGCCATTTGAGTTAGTCTGTTTTTAAGATGTTATTTTCTTCAGTATTTTGGGGGTCTCCTTTGGCAAGTCATTGACTTGTTTTTCATGGTTTTCTTGCATCCCTCACATTTCTCTTCCCAATTTTTCCTCTACTTCTCTAACTTGCTTTTCCAAATCCTTTTTGAGCTCTTCCATGTCCTGAGACCAATTCATATTTTTCTTGGAGGCTTTTGATGTAGGCTCTTTGACTTTGTTGACTTCTTCTGGCTGTATGTTTTGATCTTCTTTGTCACCAAAAAAAAAGATTCCAAAATCTGAGGCTGAATCTGAGTCCATTTTCACTGCCTCTTAATGTTTCCAGCCAACTACTTGACCCTTGAGCTTTTTGTCAGCATATGACTCCATATATTGTAGAGAGTATTTTGCCTCAAGTTTTAGGGGCTGCGCTGCTGTTTTCAGAGCTACTTCTACACAGCAAGCTCTGCCACACCAGCACTCTTCCTTCCCCAAGAACAGTCAACCTGGACTACGACCCAGGTCCAAGCAGGCTTTGCACTCCCACTCTGATCTGCTGCTTAATTCCTCCCACAGGGTGGGTCTGGGGCCAGAAGCAACAGCATCTGGTGCTCTGGAAGCAGCCCCAGAACTGCATCACTTCTGCACCCCCAGGGCTAGGGCCGACCTTGCACTCCTTTCACTCAGATCTAGCATTTTCCCACTAACTTTCTCTGCTGTCTTTGTTGTTTGTGGGTCGAGAAGTCTGGTAACTGCCATAGCTCAATGATTCAAGGCCCTACTGCTTGTTCTGCCCAGCTCCTGGTCTGGTTGGTCCTGTAGTGGCCCATGCTGGGCTATGCTCTGTTCAGCTCCCAGCTCCATGCAATAGACCCTTCCCAGTGACCATCCAGGCTTTCCTGGGCTGAAGCCCTGCTTCCCTCTGCTGTTTCATGGGTTCTGCAGCTCTAGAATTTGTTCAGAACCATTTTTACAGGTGTTTGGAGGGACCTGGGGGAGATCTTCAGCAAGTACCTGCTTTCCAGCTGCCATATTGGCCCCGCCCTACCCTTAAGTACATTCTTAAGGCATTCAGTGAGAGACAGTGCTGTAAGTGGAGAGGCCCTGGTCCTTCTCCCTCTGACACCTACATTTGGCTCCATGAAAATGAATCTTAGTTCTTTGCCTCAGTATTTGCTCTTTAATTTTAGAGGGAGGAAATGAAGGCTATAATCTTGTGTGTTTCAATAGTTTAGGAACACAAGCCATCTTGGCATCCAAAAATGTGGGTAGCCTAAAAGTCCAAGAATAGAGTGTATGGCAGGTTTTGCAGCCAGCCCTGCATTGCTTTCTTGAAGAGCAAGGGAAATCCTTTAAGACCCAGTCACATAATAAATAATATGAGAACTCATCTATCATTAATATCATGTTGAATCTGGACATGAATTTGCAAGAACCAATGATATATTGAAATTATGCAGTCTGAGCCAGAGACAGAGGTGGAATAGGGGAAAGTGTACTTCCTGCTAGACCCTCCAAGGCATATATGGGAAAATATTTGTAATTTTGTCATTGCTATGTCTTTGAAGTTAATCTCTCTTAGTAAAAGTTAATTGATGCTAATTCATTAAATGGAACTGTGGAAGTACTGCTGGTGAGCATTGGAAGACTGGGACTTCTGCTATTAGATAATGATACTTCTAAACTCTTAGGGTTCTCCTGCAGTCCTAAGGTAGCAATGTAGCAGGCCTTACTCTAGCAACAGATGATATACAAAAACTTATTTTTTTGAAGATTAAGTATATTATAAGCAAATGTTTCCACTGTTGACTCTATAGATTAACTTGTTCATTCTTGCTTTAGAAAAGGGATTGCCAACATGGGGTACAAGTACACTTAGTGGATATGAGAAGCTTATTAAGAATATGCAGAGAATACTGGTAGAGAACTATAGCATCCTATAGGAATTAATCTATTTTGTTTCTTACATACATAATAAGCATGGTAGATGCTAGAATTTATTTCTCTTCACCCTACATAAGTATGTGGGAAGATTTATTGCAATCTAAAGGATATGGGAAGTAAAATGTTGGGAACCCCTGATTTATGGACTAAGTACATTGTTAGCCAGTAGAAAGGATGTCTATTCTTTACATATTTGCCATTTTCCCCTATACTGTCATGGAATAACAAAATCTTAGCCCTGAAACTGATCATAGATTTCACCTAGCCATGACCTAAAATGAATCGCTTACTGTCACTTGATCACATTTTTCTCATATGTAAAATGAAGTTGGACTAGATTTTCTCTAAGATACCTTTAGCTCTAAGTCCATGATACTTTGATACTTTCAGTAACTTGTTTAAATCATTCATGAAAATGAGCGGACCTTCATGTCAGTTGCTCAGTCTAAGAGACTCTCAAAGGAAATAAAATAGGGAGGCAAGGAATCACATGATAGAGAATTTGAAGGTTCAGTTAGTTAATTTTATCAGTCATAAATCATGTACTATAAATAGAACACATCTTATAGTTATACTTGAATAATAGTATGATTTTTTCTTTCCTTTATTGCAATTTGCTTCTTTCAAATGGCATTACTTGCTGAGAAGGCACAAAGCAACTCACTTATCAATGTTGCACTTAAAAACAACTCCATCTCTCTTGTGGGCTCCTAAAAATTGTTGCCACAGGTTTAATGTATTCTGTATGTCTTCATCCATTCCAAACCATATTTCATGAGTCACCATTAATGAATTTTCTTTTTTCTCTAATGAGAGGACTCCAAGTTCCATCAAATGTAATTTAATAAACGAGACTATGAGAAAAAAGTTGCAACAGGAAACTGCATCCATAAATCTGGAATGTACCCTTCCACCAATACATATACCATCAGTAGGGAAAGTGGAATGCACAGGAATCATGCATGAGAAAAGCAAATGTAGGGAACACGTATTGGCAGAACACATGCATTCAGGTGCAATTCACACATTTAGTGCAGCTAATAATGGGAAGTGATTTTCTGTCATTGTTCACTTGTGACTGACCCTTGTGGAGTGTGGAATCTATATTGCGATCATTGCTTCTCCTAGTTTCCTGGTTTCCTGGTCACTGCTATATAAGTAGTCTCAACTAGACATGAATTTGCTAATACCATGGTGGCTGCTGGGCACACATGTTTGCTCATCTGGCCTCAGATGATCTTATTGAAGCTGATGGCTACTGGCTAGAAATGATGGGTGTTGAACCCTTCTAATCACTTTTGAGTATATCTCTTTGGGGACACCAATCTGTGTTGGCAATTTTGGTTACCTAGAATTTAATGGCAAGGAACATTTAGATAGAACCACAATAAATAGCCAATAAAAGAAAGGTGGAGTGCCTCCAGGCAACAATTAGGCCTTTTCTTTATTTTTGACTCTTAAATTTATCCTCCAAGCCTTCTGTAGTGAATAATTAAACTGTGGTTAGACATTATGATACTCTGTGACTTAGCATACAAATGTATTTGAAATATAACAAAAGATAAACTAAGGAGACAGATTTGTTTTCAAAGAGGTTTAGAGGTTGTACTGTGTGTGCCCAGGTACAAGCTAATATCATAAAAATAAAGAGGAATGTAAATTTAAATTAAATTTAAATTTAAATTAAATTAAAAGTTACGTTAAATTAAAATTTACTCACATGATATACTCTTTTGGTTTTAAAATAGGGATAATTACATCAGCATTAAGTGTTTAATTGTATAGTATAGATGTGGTAGAAATGAATGAATGGATGGGTAGATGAAAAAGCATTTTAAAAACATTTATTATTTACCAAGAACTTTGCTAAGTGCTGCAGATTAAAAAAAATACAAGAAACAGACTTTGACCTTAAGGTATTTACATTGTCCTGGGAGTTTGGGAAGGTTGCCTTTGAATGTCATAGAGATAGTGATTGGAGCCTTAGGGCAGTAGATTGGCATATCCTTTTTGAAATTAAGCATCATATTGATTGCCCTATTGTTCCCAAAGTAAGAGGGAGAAAAATATACTAGAAAGTGAGGTGTTACATACATGAGGAATATAGGAATATTCAAGCGTCTAACTACAAGTAGATATACAAATGGTAGGCTCTCACTAATAAAAACATCAAAATTCAAGTATGAGAATTCCAACACTAAATGCTTTACTTTTCTGGGACATGGTCTCTGGAGCTCAGGTTAAGAGGATACAGCAAAAGTAGTAAAAGACTGGTATGATAGGAAGATGACTTGAGTAAGGAAATTCATAGAAAACCCATGTTTGCTGGGTGCATGCATCCTCCATGGCAGTGGCTGGGTGGAATTCTCTGGGGTCTGTGTCAGTGGAGTTTGATGCAGCTTTTCCAGGGATACTGCTAATTTTCCAATAAGATACAGGGAGTGATTCAAGTAGATCATTGTCTGATGTACAAATGATGCATTGGTGGTATCACAATTATAATTGTTAATTTTTAAGTTAATTTAGTTAAGTATTCATTTCTTTAATTTGATGAATAAAAATAACTTCCTTTATAATTGCATATTCAGCAAGTGTCCCCCTTTTTAAAAATTCTAAAAAGGAATTCTAGTTAAAATGATGACAGGAAAGGTCATAAAGGAACTCAGCTCTCTCACCTATGCTACAGCAAAGATCTGGAAAGATAATCAGATGAAATATTGATCAAGAAATTCAAAGAGAAATAAGAGTAAGTGAGGCTTCCGGGTACTTGAAACCTACGATGCTCTATTCCTTGGTGAAGGCAGAGAGGACAGCATCAGAACAGTATAGAAAAACAAAATCTTTTAATGAGGGGGCTCTAGGGGAAAGAGAAACCTTTGGTAACTTCCCATATGTGCCCTTGATAGGACCTGAAACCTGCAGTGCTATGACTGAGTCACTACAGTATGTGTAGTATTCCATACCTGTATGACTGAGGATACTCCAGGGGAAAATTAAGACCACAGTACTACTAACCTAGCCTGAAGAATGGAACCATGGGAATTAGGATAAGTAAGGGTAGCCTGAAACCTGCCAGTGTTCCTAAACATATAGAGGAGATAGAATCCAGCAGCAGGATCCTAGGAAATTGAGGTCAGACCAAAACAGGTCTTGACCAATCAATCCAGGAGTGTGCAAGGTGGAAAATGCAGGCATTTGAAAAAAATATGAAGTCATAATCTGAATTTGGAGATTTAGGAGAGTAATGCATGTAACAAAATTGATAAAAAAAAAACACTATGGGGCAAACCCAGGAAAAAACTGTCTCCATTACAAGTGAAAGTAGAGTTTCAGGATGAAAATGGTTTGTCCATGAGGAATAGAAAAAATACCTAAAAGAACAGAAGACATAGGTTAAAAATGAAATAATATGTAATAAGGTGTGAATTGGAAGGAGATTATAAAGGGGAAGAATATCCTACCTAAGTATGACTCCCTGAAAATTAATTATGGACAAAGTAGAAATCAATGATTCCAGGAAGAAATGAATGTATTAAAAAATAAATAAAATTCAAGTTGATTGTATCAGAAATGACTCACCTGGAAAATAGATCAAGGAGAGATACTTTAAGAATCATTGTATACCTTGAAAACCACAACAGGAACAAAAGCCCCCAAATTTCTGAGTACTGTATGTCAAGAAATCATAAATAAAATGTTTTAAGATCTATTAGAACCAGATAATATGGTAGGACTTAAGAGTCCACTAGTCACCTCTTAAGAGAACCCCACAAATGAAAATTCTAACTGCAGTTAGGGGGTACAGTGAGTAGAGCATCAGCCCTGGAGTCAGGAGGACCTGATTTCAAATTCAGCCTCAGTCACTTGACACGCTAGCTGTGTGACCTTGCTCAAGCCACTTAACCTCAATTGCCCTGTTTTCCTCTCTCTAAAAACAAAAAAAAAAAATTCTAAGAAACATAATAACCAAAATCCAGAGCTTCAGGTCAAAGAAAAATAAAAACAATACTCCAAGCAGCCATAAAGAAAGAGTACAAGTAACAAAAAGTCATAATAAGATCACACAAGATTGGACAGTAAATATGCTTAAGAAAGGTCTTGGAATATGGCATTACAAAAGGCAAGAGTTCAAGGCTTACAATCAGGAATAACTGAAAGACAGTATAATCTTACAGGGAAGAAAATTAGACCTTTAATAGCATAGAGTTTTAAATGAAAGATAAGCGCAGAGCACAACTTTGAAATATAGACACAAGAGTCAAGAGAAACCTAGAAAAGTAAAGGGATAATTGATAGGAGCTAAAGGATGGTGACTGAGTGCGCACATAAGAGTAGAGGGAGTAGTAAGAACCAAATCCTGAGGTAATCGAGGATCGAAAAAGGATATTAAAAAGAAAAACAACAACAGCAAACAGCCTTGAGATGCTTTTGTTTTATATAGATAATCATAAAATACAAAAGAAAAGAAGGAAGAAAATTGGCTGAGGAAGAATAAAGATCTTACTGTTTCACATAATTGGTTGCACGTAAAGAAGAGTATACAAACATAAAGGAAAGAATGGGCATGTCATACAAACCTGACCCCTACTTGATCAAGAATAAGGAGGGATGAACTTAAACTACCATAATACACACATATAAAAATACTTCAGTGTAAAAATCCATTAAACTTAACAGGAAAACAGGAAAGGAAAGCAAGATTGAGGGTAGAGTTTGGAAATGAAAAGTCACAACACAACCAAAAAACAAAAAAAAAATTTTAACTTCACAGTGTGGATAATAAAGTGTAGATTAAAAATGAAAGAAAGTATAAGAGTTGGTGAGTCAAAAAACAAATCATAAAAAGAATAATATTTTCAATGAAAATGACAATGAGATAATACAGCAAAACTTTTGAAATACGGGCAAAGTAGACTTTAGGATGAAACGTGTTTAGATACATAGATTGACAGAATGAGTTTCACCTTCAAAAAGAGAAGAAAAAAAACTTCATTCAACTGGACATACAACTTTTTTAAAAAGTTATGAGCAACATTTTTAAAGAAGTCTTTAAATACAATATCAAAATCCTGAAAGTATTAATGCAAAAAAGTTGATTGTCTCTGTATTATTAACATAGGTAGTTTAAATCAATTGATGAGGCATGAGAGAATTTGGATCTAGATTTATAAATTTTACTTTTTAAATAATGTTTATAAATTTTTATTATATTCTCAATTTATTCAGAACCCTAGTCAAGAAAGATTTCTTTCCTGCTAGGATTTGTCTGTATCCAATATCTTTGCAATGTTGGAATGCTTCTGGACGCATATTGAAGGAATATTTTGCTCATGTGTCAAGGGATACTAAATGGGATTAGTGAATTGGTACCTGAAATAGAAGGCCAGCTGTTAGGAAACACAAAGTACATTTACATCCTGGTTAACGATAATTAAACTCTCTCTCTCTCTTTTTTAACAAATCTTTGGGAAACAGGTAATAAACCAAGTAGAGGCTATGATTACCTATACAATACCTCCAGCACGTAGCACAGTGTGTGGCATGTAGTAGGAATTTTATAAATGTTTATTGACTATTGTCACAATAAAAATCTGTGACAAAGCGAAACAGAGGCACAATGTTCTTAGCTTGATCAGCTTATTAGCAAGGCTAGAAATGGCCAATAAATGAAGTCAATGGATCCTCATTGGCCAAAGACTCCTTTGACAAGCAGAATAACTCTTTCATGAAATTGGTTACATACGGTCCGGTGATACAAAGTAAACGAAGATTGTGATTATTTTAACACAAAGGTAGGGGGTGGGTTTATATTTGGCATAACTTAGAGAAGAGATTTCTGGAACCCATGGCAAGGGGGGAAACATAAGAAGAGATTAACATCTTTTGTAAAGTCTCAGGTGGGTGAACATCTTATGATCAGGTTAACTCACATCCCACAATGGTCAGCAAAAGCTCACAGATTCAAATCTAGTCAGATCGTAGCCCATAGGAAGATTAAACTCTTACAGACTCTTCCACTGAAGCCCATCAAGTCCAAATCTGATCCATAAATTTTGATTCCATTGATTAGAAACAATTCTCAATCAATAATAAATGACACAGAATAAAGTGGGGGGTATTAATTTTCAATTCCATACTATTAAGGGTTAACTAGGATAACCAATTGCACATGTAGTATACACCTATGTCCCAATGTTTTAAAATGAAGAGGGATAATTTTACAGTCAAAAAGAAATGGTTTTGCGGGTTAAAGGGCCTGCATTTGAATGAAGCCCTGCTACTCATGGCACGTAAGACCTTGGCAAGTTACTTCATCTATATGAGCCTAATTTTCTCCATCCATAAAATGACTAGCATTGCACAAATTAAGCAACTCGTCCATATCAAAACCTCATGTTTTTGTATTTTCTGCATTAAGTATAGCACAGCAGAGTGGAAAGATCTCTGACTTTCTGCAATATGACTGATCCTTTGGCTCTAAATCTTGGCTGTGTCACTTGCTCCCTATGTGACCTTGGGAAAGTGATTTCACTACCATGGGCCTCGATTTCCTCATTGGTAAAAATGAGGCAGTTAGAATAGATGATCTTTAAGAACTCTTCTAGCTCTAAATCTGGGATCCTATGACACTAATTTTGATTTAGGAGAAATGCACATTTATTTCCTTCTAAGGTTTATGTGACTTTCATGTCAGTTGATTTTTTACCATGTTGTTCTAAATGCTTAATACTGTTTTTAGAGTTAGTCAAATATTTTGACTAACCCTAGATGTAGTCCCTGATCACTCAGTTTTAAGCTACCTCAGGTGCACAGCCTCTCTTCAGGGAACACATTGAACTGGAAACTTCAATTCTATCTCATTAAGTGTTCCAAAAATAATTCCACAAAACTGTTGGCAAGCTGCACAACTGAGAAATAATTTACTTCAAATATTCACTAATATGTTTCAGGAATAATTAGCCTGTTTTATATGCAGTGAACATTGAATTTATTTTTCTCTATTTTTCATAGAAGGTGCTATAGTTCAGGCATCATAGAAACCATTTTTGACATATTATTGTAGCACTGATTCCATCTTTTTATGAATCCATCATTTTAGAGATGTGAAAGAACTTGACTGTATTGGCACAACGAGTCCCTAGTTGTAGGGACTTGTATCTCCTGCCTCCTAGTCCAATGTTCTCTGCACTACACAGTGACAGTCAAATCAAGTTTTTATTATTATTATTATTTTTAAAAAACACACTTCAAACTTTCACTTTCAAAAAAAAGTTTGTAATTGGCTTTTGCATTCTCCTATGCCAGCAATTGTATACCCCAACAGCTATATACAGAGAAAAAATAGAAATCCTGTCCCTTTACTTTATTGAAAAGGTCATGGCCATAGAATATATAGAAATCTCTCAACCACTCTATCTTTTTTTAAAAATTTGTCATTAACCACTTTCTTCCCATTTCTTAAACCACCCATTCCTTAACACCTTGCAGTTGAAATTGTACTCTCAAATGAACATCTAAATGTTAAATTAAGTGGTCTTTTTTCCAGCCCTTATCTACCTTCTTAACTCTGACATTTAATATTGTTGACTGCCCCTCCCACTATAACCTCTTTCCTTCAAAAACACCACACAACTGGTACTTTCAATTTTTCTCTATCTTCTTCATTGGGTCTTATCCTTTTCTCACTTTATTAATGTGTTTTCAGAGGAGGATCTGCCCATGGTCCTTTTCTCTTCTAGGTCTCTCTCAAAAAGTCTCATTGCAAAGACTTTGAACAACACTTTTAAATGACAATGACAAGAATAAAAATGAAAACAATAATAAAGGAATAATTTCACTTAAGGAATACAAAACACTTTCTTTAATACTTTATGATGTAAGTTGGTCAAGTATATTTATCACTATTTTATACATAATGAAACTGAGACTCAAAGAAACTGACTGAATGATTTAATGAGAATCACATAGCTAATAAGTTCTCTAACTGGAATGATTGCCAAATATGGATTTCCTCCCATGCTATCTATATTTAACACCTGCTTATTAGTTCCTTGATGGATTGTTCTGAATTCTAAACCTGTCTCTCTGACTTAGAGTCCTAGTGGTATCTCAAATTAAAATTAGCCAGAACCAAAAATCTTGTCTTTCACCCAAATCTTCTCCTTGTTTTGACTTCACTATTTCTGTTAATAGTACCATCCAGTTTCTCATGTTCCAAAATTACCTTTTTGATGATATGAGATAAAAATGACAAATGTTGGAGAGATTGCAGGAAAACAGCTATGCTGGTGAACTCTTGGTGGAGCTATGAATCAATCCATCCATTCTGCAAAGCATTTGGAACTGCACAGAAAATTAATAAACTGTGCATAGTCTTTGCTCTACCTATACCACTACTGGGCCTATCCCCCAAGAAATTAAAGAAGAACATACATAATACATGCATACATACATACATGCATACATACGTACCAAAATATGTAAAAAAATATTTCCAATCGTTCTTTTTATAGGTGCCCCAAGGGGATTTTGTCCAATTAGGTAAAGGTTAAATGAATTGTGGTATACAAATACAATGCCATAAAAAATTAATAAATGATGAAATGGATGGTTTCAGAAGAATCTGGGAAGAACTTTATTAATTGATAAAGAAAGGAGTCAGTAAAACAAGAACAATTTGTATAATAACTTTTTTTTAAATTTTTATTTTTAGTTTACAACATTTGGTTTCACATAATTTTGAGTTCCAGATTTTCTTCCCTCCCTCACCCCTCCCTCCCCAAGATGGCATGGAATCTCATACAACTACCATGAATAACTTCGCATTGAAATAATTTATACACTAGTCAAGTTGTGGAGAAAAATTATAACCAATGGAATGAATCATGAGAAAGAAGAAACAGAACCAAAAAAAAAAAACAACCACCCAAAAACAAAAACAAAAGAGAAGAAAAAAAGGGGGGGGGGGGGAGAAAAAGGCAAGCATGAAGTGTGCCTCAGTCTGCATTCATACTTCATAGTTCTTTCTCTGGATGTAGATAGCATTCTCCATCTTGAGTCCTTTGGAGTTGTCTTTGTACCTTGTGTTGCTGAGAAGAGCAAAGTCTGTCATGGTTGGTCCTTACAGAATCCATCTGTGGAACCACAGAATGTCTGTGGTTCTGTATAATGTTATCCTGGCACTGCTCCACTCACTCGGCATTATGTGATGTAGGATTTTCCAGGTTGTTATGAAGTCCATATCATCCCCATTTCTTATGGCACAATAGTATTCCATTACCTTCATATACCACAGTTTGTTCAGCCATTCCCCAATTGATGGGCATCCCTTTGATTTCCAATTCTTACCTACCACAAAAAGAGCTGCTATAAATATTTTTGTACATATGGGTCCTTTTCCCGCTTGCGTGATGTCTTTGGGATACAACCCTAGAAGTGGTATTGCTGGGTCAAAGGGTATGAACATTTTTATAGCGCTTTGGGCATAGTTCCAAATTACTTTCCAAAATGGCTGGATCATCTCACAACTCAACCAGCAATGTAACAATGTTCCAATTTTCCCACATCCTCTCCAGCATTTATCATTTTCCTGTTCTGTTATTTTAGCCAATCTGACAGGAGAGATGTGGTATCTAAGAGTTGTTTTGATTTGCATTTCTCTAATCAGTAATGATTTAGAGCATTTTTTCATATGCCCATAGATAACTTTAATTTCTTCCTCTGAAAACTTCCTGTTCATATCCTTTGACCATTTCTCAATTGGTGGCTTGTATTCCTATATATTTGGCTCAGTTCCCTGTGTATTTTAGAAATGAGGCCTTTATCAGAGATACTAGTTGCAAAGATTTTCTCCCAATTTTCTGCTTCCCTTCTAATTTTTGCTGCATTGGCTTTTTTGGAACAAAAACATTTCAATTTAACATAATGAAAATTATCCATTTTGTATTTTGTAATGCTCTATATCTCTTGGTGGGTCATGAATTCTTTTTTTTTCCATAAATCTGATAAGTAAACTATTCCTTACTCTCCCAAATTACTTATAATATCAGCCTTTACTCCTAAATCATGAATCCATTTTGACTTTATTTTCGTATATTGTGTAAGATATTGGTCTCTGCCCAGTTTTTGTCCTACCATTTTCCAATTTTCCCAACAGTTTTTGTGAAATAGTGAATTATTAGCCCAGAAACTAGCATCTTGGGGTTTATCAAAGAGTAGATTGCTATAGTTGTTGACTTCTCCATCTTGTGTTCCCATCCTATTCCACTGATCCACACTTCTCTTTCTTAGCCAGTACAAGGTAGTTTTGATGACTGCTGCTCTATAGTACAGTTTAATATCTGATATGGCTAGGCCACCTTCTTTAGCATTTCTTTTCATTAATACCCTAGATATTCTAGACCTCTTGTTTTTCCAGATGAATTTTGTTATAATTTTGTCCAGCTCAGTAAAATAATTTTTTGGTAGTTCAATTGGTATGGCACTGAATAAATAGAGTAATTTAGGTAAAATTGTCATTTTTATTATATTAACTTGGCCTAACCATGAGCAACTGATATTTTTCCATTTATTTAGATCTGACTTTATTCACGTGAAAAGTGTTTCATAATTATGTTCATATAGGCACTGGGTTTGTCTTGGCAGATAGACTCCCAAATATTTTATTGTTAGTAATATATAGGAATGCTGAGGATTTATGTGGGTTTATTTTATATCCTGCAACTTTGCTAAAGTTGTTTATTATTTCAAGTAGTTTTTTACTTGATTCTCTGGGATTCTCTAAGTAAAATATCATATCATCTGTAAAAAGTGACAATTTAGTTTCTTCTTTTCCTATTCTAATTCCTTCAATTTCTTTTTCTTATTGCTACAGCTAACATTTCTAGTACAAAATTGAATAGTAGGGATGATAATGGACATCCTTGTTTCACCCTTGATCTTATTGGGAATGCATCTAGCTTATCCCCATTACAAATAATGTTTGTTGATGGTTTTAGGTAGATGCTATTTATAATTTTAAGGAAGGTTCCATTTATTCCTATGCTTTCTAGTGTTTTTAATAGGAATGGGTGTTGTATTTTGTCAAAGGTTTTTTCTGCATCTGTTGAGATGATCATATGGTTTCTGCTAGTTTTTTTTGTTGATATGGTCAATTATGCTAATAGTTTTCCTAATATTGAACCAGCCTTGCGTTCCTGGAATAAATCCTACCTTGTCATAGTGTATTATTCTCGTGATAAGTTGCTGCAATCTTTTTGCTAATATTTTATTTAAAATTTTTGCATCAATATTCATTAGAGAAATTGGTCTATAATTTTCTTTCTCTGTTTTAACTCTACCTGGTTTGGGCATTAGTACCATATTTGTGTCATAAAAAGAATTTGGTAGGACTCCTTCTTCACCTATTTTCCCAAATAGCCTGCAAAGTATCGGAATTAGTTGTTCTTTAAATGTTTGATAGAATTCACATGTAAGACCTTCTGGACCTGGAGATTTTTTCCTAGGGAGTTAATTGATGGCATGCTCAATTTCTTTTTCTGAGATGGGGTTATTTAGAAATTTTACTTCCTTTTCTGTTAACCTGGGCAATTTATGTTTTTGTAGATATTCATCCAGATCTCTAAGGTTGTCAAATTTATGGGCATACAATTGGGCAAAATAATTCCTAATTATTGTTTTGATTTCCTCTTCATTAGAGGTGAGCTCAACCTTTTCATTTTTGATACTGGCAATTTGATTTTCTTCGTTCTCTTTTTTAATCAAATTAACCAAAGGTTTATCAATTTTATTGGTTTCTTCATAAAACCAACTCTTTGTTTTATTTATTAATTCAATAGTTTTCTTGGTTTCAATTTTATTAACCTCTCCTTTGATTTTCAGTATTTCTAATTTGTTATTTAATTGGGGATTTTCAATTTGTTCTTTTTCTAGCTTTTTCAGTTGCATGCCCAATTCATCAATCTGTTTTTCTCTATTTTATTCATGTAAGCATTTAGGGATATAAAACTTCCCCTAAGAACTGCTTTTGCTGCATCCCATAATTGTTGGTATGTTGTTTCATTATTATCATTCTCTTGAATGAAGTTATTGTTTCTATGATTTGTTCTTTGGCCCACTCATTCTTTAGAATTAGTTTATTTAATTTCCAATTAATTTTTAGCTTATTTTTCCATGGTTCTTTGTTACAAATAATTCTCATTGCATCATGATCTGAAAAGTGTGCTGTGACTACTTCTGCCTTTCTGCACTGGATTGTGAGGTTTTTATGGCCTAGTACATGGTCAATTTTTGAGTATGTGCCATGTACCACTGAGAAGAAAGTATATTCCTTTTTATCCCAATTCAGTTTTCTCCAGAGGTCTATCATATCTGCCTTTTCTAAAATTCTGTTTACCTCCTTAACTTCTTTCTGATTTATTTTGAGGTTAGATTTATCAAGTTCAGAAAGGGGGAGGTTGAGGTCTCCCAATATTATAGTTTTGCTATTTATTTCTTCCTGTAACTCCCTTAACCTCTCCTCTAAGAATTTGTATGCCATACCACTTGGTGCATATATGTTAAACAATGATATTGCTTCATTGTTTATGGTGCCTTTTAGCAGGATGTAATGTCCTTCCTTATCTCTTTTAATTGAATCTATCTTTACTTTTGCTTTGTCTGAGATTAGGATTGCTACACCTGCTTTTTTTACTTTAGCTGAGGCAGAATATATTTTACTCCAGCCTTTTATCTTTACCCTGTGTGTCTCCCCCTGTTTCAAATGTGTTTCTTGTAAACAGCATATTGTAGCATTATGGTTTTTAATCCATTCTGCTATCTGCTTCTGTTTTATGGGAGAGTTCATCCCATTCATGTTCACAGTTATGATTTCTATCTGTGTCTTTTTCTCCATCCTATTTCCCCCTGTTTATGCTTTTATTTCTCCCTTTCCCCTTCTCCTCAAGAAAGTTTTGCTTTTGACCACCACCTTCCTCAGTTTACCTTCCCTCTTTATTCCCCTCCCTTATCTTACTGTTTCCCACTTGCTACTTCTCCCCTGCCTTCTCACCATCCCCCTCCCTCTTTTACCCCCTTCCCCTCCTACTTCCTGTAGGACAAATTAGATTTTTAAACTTATCAGGGTATGTTATTCCCTTCTTGAACCAGATCAGATGACAGTAAAGCTCAAATACTGCTCTTCTCCCTCCCTTCTTTCCCTCTACTATAATATGTTTTTGTGCTTCTTCATTTGGTGTAATTTGCCCTTTTCTACTACCTCCTTAACTCTTATCTCATAGCCCTCCCTTTAAATCTCTTACTTATTTTTTTTATCCTTACACCAGTTAATTTATACAGGCATTCACAATCTATGTGTATCCCTTTCAATTTTCATAATAGCTATATTATTCTCAAGACTGACGTATATATGTGTGTGTGTGTGTGTGTGTGTGTGTGTGTGTATATATATATATATAACATATACATAAGATGATATAATCCTATATAAAGATGCAAATAATTTGCCCTTATTGGTTAATAAGGGTTGTGAGGGTTTTCCCCCTGGTTACCTTTTTATGTCTCTCTTGAGTTTTGTATTTGGAGATCAAATTTTCCATTGAGTTCTGGCCTTTTCACCAGAAAGGTCTGGAATTCCCTTATTTCATTGAATGTCCATCTCCTTGCCTGAAAATTTATGCTTAGTTTTTCTGGGTAGTTGATCCTTGGTTGTAGTCCCAACTCCTTTGCCCTTCGGAATATCATATTCCAATTTCTCCTGTCTTTTAATGTGGAAGCTGAGAGATCCTGCGTGATCCTGACTGTAGTTCCACGATATTTGAATTGTTTCTTTTTGGCTGCTTGCAGTATTTTCTCCTTGAGTTTGTAGTTGTGAAATTTGACTATAATATTTCTTGGTGTTTTCAGTTTGGGATCTCTTTCAGGGGGTGATCGATGAATTCTTTCAATGACGATTTTGCCCTCTGACTCTAGGACCTCTGGGCAGTTGTCTTTGATAATTTCTTCGAAGATACTGTCAAGGCTCTTTTTTCATCGTGGATTTCTGGTAGACCAATAACTCTTACATTGTCCCTCCTGGATCTATTTTCCAGGTCGGTTGTTTTCTCAATCAGATATTTCACATTTTTTTTCTATTTTTTCATTCTTTACATTTTGTTTTACTACTTCTTGGTGCCTCATAGATTCATTAGCTTCCACTTGCTCAACTCTAATTTTTAATGAGTTAGTGTTTTCATTTTGCTTTTGAGTCTCCTTTTCCAATTGGTTGATTTTACCTCTCACGGTGTCATTTTCTCTATTTAGATTCTGAATCTCTGTGGCCATTTCACCAATCTTATTCTTTAGGGACTTTACCATTTTTTCCATTTTTTCTTTTACCTCCCTAATTTGGTTTTTAAAATCCTCCTTTAGCTCTTCCAGCAATGTTTTTTGGGATGGAGACCAATTCACATTATCTTTTGAGGTATCAGATGTATCTATAGTGTCATTACTGTCCTCTTCCAGATTGATATTTTGATCCTGCCTGTCTCCATATAAAGAATCTATGGTCCTCGTTTTTTTTTGTTTGTTTGTTTTTTGTTTTTTTTTGTGTGTGTGTGTGTGTGTGTTCTTCTTCATGTTGGTTAGCCTTTTCCTGGATTTACAACAAATATCTGCCTTTGGGGCTCAGGGCTCTCTGTCCCACCTTTCTTATTCTGGGGACTGTAAGTCTAGTTGTTGCTTTTTTATATTATAGCTTTCAGTTTCCTGAGACATGGAGGAGGTGTCTGGCTCCCTGATATCTCTTTCCCTAGGGGTGCTTTCCAGCACTGTTGCTCTTCAATAATGGTCTCAGCTCTTTATTGTTTGAGCTGATGTCTGGCACTTCCCCTGGGGGAGCAAGAGTACATCTGGGCTCCTGGTGTTGACCCCTGCCGGCTCTGCCTCTCTGGGACTAATGAACTTCTACTATTTGACCACTGAAGCCCCACTTCTTTCTCCTCTGTTCCAGCTTTCTTTTTTTTTCCCTAATGAATTCTCTAGGTGGGAGGGGAGGGATTAGAGCCATTTACCTGGCCATTATGTCTCCCGGAAGTTCAAGAAGCCGGGTTTCATATGTTTGGGCTGCAACCCTCAGGAGTCGGTATTTCATGGCCAGTGGTGTTGCGCTGCCTCTCATCACTTCCACAGACTGCCGTCCTGTGTTGGGAGCACTGGGGATCTCTGCCAGTTTAGGGCACCCAGCTTTCTCCCAACCTGTCCCCCATGTGGGTTTCCCAGCCAGACGCTTTTGCTTTGGTCTGGAGCAGCTCCACACACTGAGCACTCTCCGAGCCTACAGCTTCATGCCTTTGGCCTTTCAGACTCTCCCGGCTTGGAAATTTGCCCCACTCAGACTGCTCGCAGTTTCTAACTCTCTCAAATCTGCTCAAATTCACTTTTTTATAGGAATGTGACAGACCTTGTGAGAGAGCTCTGGTAAGACCTGTTTTCATTCAGCCATCTTGGCTCTGCCCTCTCGTATAATAACTTTTTAAGAGAAAAACTACTTTGAAAAACTTTAGATTTCTGATCAACATTATGAAGAAGCAAAAAAGTCCAAAATCCAAAAGGATGATGAATGTAGCAAGTGAATCATCTTTGGGACAGAGAACTGATGAACTTCAAATGCCGATATGTACATTTTCAGGCATACTTAATGTGGGAATTTCCTTTTTTGAGCTGTGTAACTATATGCTGAGATTTTCTTTATTTTCTTCTTTAGTTCAGTATTTGGTAGGTTGTTGGAGAGACTGATTTATTTCACAAATGTATTTTAACTGAAAAAGCAAAAAAACCACCAACTCATAAACATGTAAGAGATTAAAAATTAATTCCCTCTTCCTCACCTTTTATAACCAGTTAGTTAGGAAGTCCTCACCTTCCCAGACCTCACATAGAACTTTTTTGTACCTCTCTAATTTGCTTGTTGTATAATTATCTGTGAATGTCAACCCCACATTAACTAGACAATAAGCTCCTTGTGGGTAGGTACCATATCTTATCTGAATTTTGTTGCTCTGCCAGAAGCTATAATAACTGTGTGCACATAATTGACTATATGTGTATATATGTATGTGTGTGTGTATATATATATATATATATATATGCATATATATAATTTAATGTTGCAAGAATGAAAGCAGTTTAGACATTAACATATAGATGACATATTTTATGACTAGGTATATTCTCTTTCACAAAATTTCCTTGCCATTCCAAAGATAAATGTTTTTGTTGTGTTACATTTCACCTCTGAAAACCACTTTCCCCCTAAAAAACAATTATGGGTGGTAATATTTAACAGAAGTTATTTAATTGCACAAACTCCAGTGTGGTCTTCCACAAAAGTATCTGACTTAATAACAGAGTCTAGTAAATTCCTAGTAGCATTTTAGAAATTATTGTGAAATGAAAACTAAAAGTTCTTGTTAGAATGAGGATCTGCAAAAATGCAATATTTAAAGCTTTCTCGAAAAGAGGTTTATATAACTTGATACAGAGGTTTTCAAGTTATACTTTTTAAAATGTGATTTTGAAATAAGAAAGGTCTGTTTTGTCTTATTAAATGAATGGAAAACCAATATGGTAATCACATCTGACATTTAAATCATACTCCTTTAAAAGAAGAGCATAAATGTGCATCTACTCAAACTTGTGCAGCAAATATTCTACTCATTCTGAGTATATATGTGTGTTTATCTATTATGATTTTCCATTAATCTATTGAAATTGGAGGTAAAGATTTTCAATTTCTTTTTGACACTGCATCTCCTTGTCTTATCCAAAAGGCAAATATAATGGCCACAGATGAGCCTGATCCCACTGCTGCTAGAAATAAAAGTAACAACCTCCATTTCCAACCAATTCAGCTCACCACTCTTTATCATTGTGATCCTCCCTTCCCTCTCTGTGTTCCTAAAGTCTGGATACATAGGCAAAAATGCATATTTTCAAATAACGAAATGAATGAAAATTTTAACATTTTATTTAATTGGAATATTAACAAATAACATCTTCAATATGATTCCCATCATTTGTGATGCAAAAGTTAATGCCCTTTGCAAGATTCCCATGAAATTGGTGCAATAACTCCACATTACCTATGTGTCTAAACTTTAGGGACACCCTGTAGGGCCAAACAGTGCAGTGACCAGATCAAATTTAGCCAGGAGCATAATGATAAATATTTGGTAATTGGCTCTCAAAATGCATGCATGAAAAGCTTTTAATTTTAATGTATATTATTAATATCCCCACCCCTTAATTTCTCAAGTCTATATAGTCAAAACATAATAATCAAGATGGGGCAGTTAGTATTTTGCCCAATTGTATCCCAATAAATCTGACAATCTAAGTGAAATGGATGAATATTTGCAAAAATATAAATTCCCTAGATTAACAGAAGAGGGAATAAAATACCCCATTTCAGAAAAAGAAATTGAACAAGCCATCAATGAACTCCATAAGAGAAAATCATTCAGGGCCCGATGGATTTATAAGTGAATTCTATGAAACACTTAAAGAACAATTAACCCCAATATTATATAACTAATTGTTAAAATAGGGGAAGAAGGAGTCTTGCCAAATTCTTTTTATGATAAAAATATGGTGCAGATACCCAAACTGGGAAGAACCAAAACAGAGAAAGAAAATTATAGATCAATTCCCCTAATGAATATAGATGCAAAAAAATTAAATAAAAATATTAGCAGACAGATTATAGCAACTTATCATAAGGATAATGCACTATGACAAAGTGCGATTTATACAAGGAATGCAGGGCTGGTTCAATATTAGGAAAACTGTCAGCAGTTGATAAAGACTCCAGCTTCTGGGATAAGAACTCACTATTTGACAAAAACTGCTTGGGAAAATAGGAAAATAATGTGGCCAAAACTAGATATAGACCAGCATCTCATACCCTATGCCAAGTTAAGGTCAAAATATATCCATAATTTAAACATAAAAAGTAATATAGGAGTAATAGGAGAGCAACGAATAGTTATGCTATCAAATTTATGGAGAACATAAGATTTCATGAAAAAACAAGAGATAGACAACGAAATGGGTAATTGTGATTGCATTAAATTTTGATTGCATTAAATCTTGCACAAAGTCAATACAACCAATATTAGAAGGGAAGCAGAAAACCGGGGAGGAAAATTACAACCAGTGTCTCTGATAAAGGCCTCATTTCTAAACTATATAGAGAACTGAGTCAAATGTATAAGAATACAAGTCATTCCTCAATTGATAAGTGGTCAAAGGGTATGTATGAAAAGGCAGTTTTCAGAGGACAAAATGAAAGCTTTCTATAGTAACATGAAAAAACACTCTAAATCACTATTGTTTAGAGAAATGCAAATTAAAACAATCTGAGATACCACATCACACAAATCAGATTACCTAACATGACAAAATAGGAATATGATACGTATTGGAGAAGGTGTGGGAAAATTGGAACAATAATGCATTGTTGTGGAGTTGTGAACTGATCCACCCATTCTGGAGAGCAATTTAGAACTAGGTCCAAAGGGCAATGAAAATGTGCTTACCCTTTTATTCAGCAATACCACCACTAGGTCTGCATCCCAAAGAGATAATAAAAAAGAGAAAAGGACCCACATGTACAAAAAATATAGGACCTCTTTTTGTGGTGTCAAATAATTAGAAATTGAGCGGATGTCTATCAATTGGGGAATGACTGAACAAGTTGTGGTATATGAATGTAGTGGAATACTATTATTCCATATTGAGTGGGTGGATTTCAGAAAAAAAAACCTGGAAAGACTTACATGAACTGATGCTGAGCAAAGTGAACACAACCAGAACATTGTACATAGGAACAACAACACTGTGCAATGACCAACATTGTTAGACTTAGCTCTTCTGAGCAATGCAATGATCTAAGAAAATTCCAAAAGAGCCATGATGGAAAATGCTATTCACATCCAGAAAAAGAACTATGAAGTCTGAATGCAGATGTGGAAGTATTCTCTCTCTCTCTCCCTCCCTCCCTCCCTCTCTCTCTCTCTGTCTCTCTGTCTCTCTCTCTCTCTCTCTGTCTGTCTCTCTCTCTCTCTCTCTCTCTCTGGTTGTTTTTTCTTCTTTCTCATCATTTTTCCCTTTGTGCTGATTCTTCTTTTACAATATGGCTAATGTGTAAATATATTTAATATGATTATACATGTATATCCTTTATCAGATTGTGCGCTTTCTTGACGAAGGGGCAGGAGATGAAGGACGAAAAGTTGAGAATTCAAAATGACATAAAAGTCAATGTTGAAAACTAAAAATAAGTTAACAAAAAATAAATAACTTTCAAAAAAGGGACTGCTTTCAAGACTGGTGTATATTGGGAGCCCATACTGATATTTCATGGAGCAGCCCAGTCATAGGCATTTCACTTGCCTCAAGTGGACTTCACTTCCTCATCAGCAGACTTGTTCCCCCTCTTCTAGTGTCATCCCCTCCCCAATTGTCAACTCTCTTTTTCTGTGCTGTCTTCCCCCAAAAAAGGTAGGGACTGTCTTGTGATTTTTGTTTTTGTTTTTGTTATCTCAAGCATTTAAAACCATGCCTGGTATATAAGAAGTAATTAATAAATGATTTATCAACTTGTCCCATACTATTGGCTCATGTTGTCCTCCCAGTCCACTAAAACCCTAGATACAATTTTTCAGACAAATTGCCATGTACCCTTATATAAAGCACATGCTTAATAAATGTACGTTAAATTGTCAAAAAAAAAAAAAAGGGTGGGGTAGCTGGGTAGCACAATGGATAGATTGCTAGGCCTTAAGTCAGAAAGACTTATTTTCCTGAGTACAAATCTGACCTTAGTCACTTCCTGGCTGTGTGACCCTGGCCAAGTCCCTTCACCCTGTTTGCCTTTTCCTTGATTCTTGCAAAATGAGCTGAAGAAGGAAATGTCAAACCACTCCAATGAGGTCATGACTGAACAATGATGAATGGGGAACATAACACAACTGAGCAATGATGATTTGTAGCTTTTGCCAATTCACAAGGTATAATAAATGCTCACCTTCAAAATTGTACAACTGTCTCTTACATGCATTAGCTTTAGCTTTATTATAGCTCAGAACTCTCAACCTCAAGTAATTCACCACTTTCAGTCTCTCTGGTAGCAATGATTATATGAGCGCACTCCCACTTCTGACCAATATATTTGTAAAAAGTGAAATCATCAAGAAAAGAGAATCACCCTAAATTCAGATAGATATTGGAGGATGGAGGACGTTGGAAATGGTATCACAATTGGATACATTCTATGGAGTCTATGTTCTGGTGATATTTTTATAGTTCAAAGTAAAGCATTTGTTTATTTGTTTTTGGAATGTAGATCTGAGAAGAATGCTTGATGATG
Source organism: Trichosurus vulpecula (assembly GCF_011100635.1). Lineage (NCBI taxonomy): Eukaryota > Metazoa > Chordata > Mammalia > Diprotodontia > Phalangeridae > Trichosurus > Trichosurus vulpecula. Next base: position 122,738,660 of record NC_050577.1, on the reverse strand, counting down.
TCAAAAACTACACTGTGAATTGGCATAATGGTAAATATCTAGAGGAATCATGGAAAATTCAAAGAATCTTTCCAATATCTCCAATTTTCCAAATATTTGGCATTTCAGAAATGTAAACTCCAGATAATTGTTCAACTTTTCTTCAGAATGCATTAGCATTGTGTGGAAACAGGTTGCAGACACACACGCACATGCACACACACACACACACACACACACACACACACACAAATCATATATACCCATTTCGACATAATGAATTGTTCAGGTCAGACAGCAAAAAATTAATACTGTCAAGTCATAAAAAAGCTAAATCAGATAGTTTCTCACTGAAATGATTAATTATCTAGATAAGAAATTTGCTGCAATTGTGTAGGTGCAGACACAATCTTTGCCATTCCACTTCAAGTGCATTTAAACATGATAAAAACAGTATTAGTCCCAAACCACTAGATTGCCACAAAGATGTAATATTTGCTTAGTGCTTTAAAGGTTCACAGAGCACTTTAGATGTATTACTTCATTTCAACCTCATAATTGCCCTGTGAAGTAGGTACCACAGGTGTTATTGCTCTCATTTAAAAAAAAAGACACTAATACTAGGGATTTTAAGTGACTTTCCCAAAGTGAGGTACTCAAGACAGGACTTGTATCTAAATCTACTGATTCTTGATATAGCACTCTGAATACTATGCCCCACTACCTCTTAATTCTAGCTTATTGGATGAATAAGGATTTCTCATTGAGTTGTCTGTCAGTCTTGTAAGGGGGTGAGTTTTAAACTGCACTAGAGACTGTATAAACCTCATCATTCATTGTTTCCATTTGCTTCTCTGCTTGCCATTGCCCTTCTCCTTTTCTACTTTTGCCATGAGATTAGCACCTGGGGTCACCAATAAGCCTTTGCCGGTCATCATGGAGCCCATATGCTGCATTGTGAAAATTGTCTTTCCAGTTTTAGCATTTTTCTCTTGGCAGTCTCCCCAGGAAGCTGTGTTGGCAGCTTTCTAATTGCCCTTGGGCCTGTCATACAATTTATCTTCCAGGAGCCTGGATGGAACCACTGTTCTCTTTTCTTTCACTTACATGCTTTTTCTCTCTTGACTTCTATCCATGTGGAGCGAAATATAGAGTGTAAACTAACAAAGAAACCAATGTTCCCTCTTATAACATGCACACCTTTGTGGGTTATTTTATGGCCTTCTCCTTGCTAGGTGTGATTTTTAGTTCTTGTTATTGGTGCTCCAGGGCAAGATAGAATCCCCCCCAAAAAAACATTTTTAGGAAAATAAAGGTAAACAAATGTTAAAAAAATAAAGATCTCTTTCATGAAGAACTTTTCTTATTTATACCAGTGATGACTCTTCATGGAGAAAATGTCTGTTCTCACCTTAGAACATGGATTTGAAACTTTCTGGCCTCAAGTGCTTTGCCTGATATTCAAATGAAATTACAGAGTTCACTGTAACTGTAACTTTAAAATCAAGAATTCCTGAGAGGAAAGATCAGAGCTGTAGAACACTGAGGTTGCCCCAATAAATTTTTTGCACCTCAAACTTTAAGCCACCTGAAAACAAGGGTTGAATGTTGATTGCATCTGGTATCATACCTAAGATAGTATAGTAATTTTCTATACAGACATAGAGGAAATTAATTAGAGGCACTAAACCAAGCCTTCTTGAATTTTATCCTAAAATAGAACTGTCCTATTTGGGAGTTGCATAACACTGCAAAATGGTATTTAATTTATTGTCTAATATTATTCTCTAACTCAGAGCATTAATACTCTCTAAAGGTTGTTTTTTTCCAATCACCACATTACAATTTACACTAGACTTCCCTAAATTGTTTCATTCACATTTTCTAAATTAAAACTAAAAATATTCATTATTTTTTGCACAAATTCTTTGCAATGTTTTCTGTTACTGTGCATTTCAAATAATCTGTTGCTTTAAATTTTCATTTTCTTTCTATGTGTATAATAACATTGTTATGGTCTTTGTCAATAGAAAATGTTTATTAGGCACCCAGTGAATAGTAAGGGGCAGCTAGGTGGTATAGTGGATAGAGCCCTGGACTTGGAATCAGAAAGACTCATCTTCATTACTTAAAATCTGACTATGTGACCCTGGGCAAATCATGTAACCCTGTTTGCCTCAGTTTCCTTATCTATAAAATGAGATGGAGAAATAAATGGCAAACCAATCCAGTATCTTTGCCAAGAAAACCCCAAAATGAGATCATGAAGAGTTGGACACAATTTAATGACTCAACAACAACAACAATGAATATTAAACATTATTCTAGTTATGCTGGGAAAGCAAGAAGTAGAGGAAAGCAAGTAGTGGGACATTAAAGAAATAAAAGATAGTGTCTCTATATCAAACAGTCTGAGGGTAGGATTAATAATCAAAATTGGGCAAATGAGGAATTTCTACTACTCAATGACCATAAAATAATGTGGATTTCTTAGTTCATCAAAATTTAACCCAAATCATGAATTCCATCTACATCATCCTCATTAGATGGCTGCTCCACCTCTGCCTGAAGACATAGGGCATTGAGAGTGTGCTTAGTACATTGTCTGGAACATATTAGGGTTAATAAATATTTATTATTTGAATTCAACTGGAGAAGCTTGCAGGAAGTTCATCAGACTGCTCTACATTGGTGATGGGATGTTTCTCTTTATGTTGAGTCAAAACTTGAAACCCTACACATGATTCTAGGGCTTAAAAGAGATATCATTTAAATCTAGATATTTGCAAGATGATGAGGAGAAACAGTAGCTTTAGGTATTCATTCTGTGAGGTCAGTAACTTTGTAACAACTAAAAGAGAACCAAAATTTGCTAATTTTGGCTAGTTCCACTTATCCACACTGCCTTTATAGTCACAGATCACGTGGAATTATGTTTATTTGTATGTATGCCCAATAAGTTCTAATCTCAGCGCAAAATTTTTTTAAAAATTTTATCCTTGTACTCCACACTGGTAGGACAGTGCCTAGCAGAGTCCTTTGCAAATAGACAATGGATAAATATTTATTGAATAAAGGACTACTGAAGGTTAACTATTCTCTCTAGGTATGTGGAAGTAGTTCAATATGGAGTTAGGGAAGGGAGATTTTTATGGTAAGAAGGAAGGATATTGTGGCCTGGCCTCACCACTCTTTCTGGCAGGAATGTGAAAAGTTATAGAGCAAGTGAGCTAAATAGTACAAAGAAGATGGTGTGATCACAGTTAGTAGTCTTATGTATTTTGGATGGTGAGGGTAATGGTGGCAGTGAGTTAACTATAGAATGAGGGTTAGATCCAGGCAGGTGGGAAAGCTCTGGGTTAACTAAGAGATAAGAAGAATTCACAGCACTGCGCTAATTTTTATTAGTGGTGCTTAGAAGACTGTACTGATGCCCTCAGTTACTAGTGCCTTCAATTCCTATCCAAAAAAATATTCATTTTTTAAAATTTCTTTTCATTTTTTTATCTTCAGTTCTAAATCACCTCTTTCCCAGCAATCTTCCCCAACCCATTGAGAAGGTAAGAAATATGATACTCATTATAAATACAAAGCCAGGTAAAACATATTTCCATGTTAGCAAGGTTGCAAAAGAAAGAAAAATAGAAAGAAAATATGTTTCAATCTGCACTCGGAATTTATTGGTTCTCTCACTGAAGCTGGATAGCACTTTTCATTATGAATCTTTTGGAATTGTTGTGGATCATTATACTGATCAGACTAGTTCAATCTTTCACATTTGATTGGTGTTATGAAATTACTTTTACTGTGTACAATGTCCTTCTTGTTTTCCTGACTTAATGTTGTCTCAGCTCATACAAACCTTCCCAGGTTTTTCAGAAACCATCCACTTCATTATTTCTTACAGCCCAATAATATTCCATTACCATCATATACCACAACTTCTTCAGCCATTCCCAAATTGATGGGCATCCCTTCAGTTTCCACTTCCTTGCCACCACACAAAGAGGTTCCACAAATATTTTTCTATATTTGGCTCTTTTTCCTTTGATTTCATTGGGGAACATAAATATTAGTGGTATTTTTGTATCAAAAGTATAGTCACAGTTTTATAGATAGTTTAGGAGCAATTTCCAAGATACTTGAACCAATTCAGAGCTCTACAAATACATTAATGTCCACATTTTCACACATCTCTTCCAACATTTGTCATTTTCCTTTCCTGTAATGTTAGCCAATCTGATTGCTATAAGATGGTACTTTGGAGTTTTTAAATTTGCATTTCTATAATTATTAGTGATTTATGGCATTTTATAAGCCTATTGATAGCTGTAATTTCTTCTCCTGAAAACTGCTTGAGATATATCTTGATATATTGATTGATATCTTGATATATGTAGATGCATGTATGTGTATCTTGACATATATCTTGATAATTATCAATTGTGGAATGACTTATTTTTAAAATAAATTTGGCTCAGTTAACTATATAGTTGAGAAATAATACCATTAGGAAAGAAACTTACTATAATTCTCCCCCTCCCCCATTTTCCTGCTTTTGTTCTAATTTTATCTCTTTTGGTTTTGTTTATATAAAACTTGTAAATTTAATATAAGCAAAATTATCCAGTTTACCTCTTGACCTTTTGTTTGGTCATGAACTCTCCCCTTGTCCATAGGACTGACAAGTAATTTTCCCAAGCTCCCTTAATTTGCGTATGATATAATTCTTTATGTCTAAATCTTGTACCCATTTTGACCTTCTCTTGCTAAATGGTGAGAGATACTGGTCTATGCCTAGCTTCTGCCAAACTTCCTTCTAGTTTTCCTAGCAGTTTTTGTGAGAGTGAGGTCTTGTTCCAAGAGCATGGATATTTGGGTTTATTAAGTACTGAGGCATAGAATAATTTAGGTAATATTATTTTATGTTGGTTTGACCTACTAGTAAGCAATTCATATTTTTCTAATTGTTTAAATCCTTCTTTCTTTGTGTGAAAAGTCTTTTGTAATTGTATGCATATAATTCCTGTCAGTGTCCTAGTAGGTGGACTTCCAAGTATTTTAAACTGTTTCAGTCATTTCAAATTGAATTTCTCTCCCTATCTCTTCCTGATTGGTTTTGTTGTAATGCATAGAAATACTGGTGATTTATGGAGTTTTATTTTCTAGTCTACAATTTTTATAAAGATGCTAATTGTTTCATCTAGTTTTTTTTGGTTGATTCTCTGGGGTTCTCTAAGTATATCATTTGCAAAAAGTGATTGTTTTGTTTCTTCATTGACTATTCTTATTCCTTTAATTATTTTTCTTATATTATTGGCATAGCTATCATTTTAGTACAATTTTAAATAATTACTGTGATAATGATCATCGTTGCTTCATTCCTGATCTTATTGGAAAGGCTCCTTGCTTATTCCCACTACAGAGAATGCTTCTTTTTGATTTTAGATTGTTAATACTTAGTATTTTAAGAAAGGCTCCATTTATTCCAATGCTTTCTAGTGTTTTTCATGAGAATGGTTTTTGTATTTTGTCAAAAACTTTTACAACATCTAATGATAATATCATATGATTTTTTTTGTTTTTGTTAGTTATGATCAATTATGCTTATACTTTTCTTAATATTTGAAACAGTCCTGCATTCCTACTTCCAACTCAGCTTGATAATAGTGTACAATTTCTGTGATATATTGCTGTAATATTTCTATTTTTGTTTTTTAATTGCATCATTAGGGAAATTATTCTATGGTTTCTCTGCTTTTGCTCTCCCTAGTATAAGTATAGCAACCATATTTGTGCCCTAGAAGAAATTTTTGGGGATTAGATCTTTGCTTATTTTTCCAAATGGTTTATATAGTATTAGTATTAATTATTCTTTAAATGGTTGGTAAAATGTGATTATACATCTATCTCATCCTGTGGAGCTTTTCTTAAGAAATTCAATTATGGCTTATTCAATTTCTTTTTCTAAAATCAGATTATTTATTCTATTTCATCTTCTCTTAATCTGGGCAATTTGTATATTTTATAAATATTTATCCATTTCATTTAGGTTAGCAATTTTATTGCCATATGGTTGGGCAAAATAGCTCCTAATAATTGTTTTAATTTCATCTTCATTGCTTGTACATTCATACTTTTAAATTTTGAAACTCATGTTTTTCTTTCTTTGTTCAGATCAAATTAGCCAATGCTTTATCTGTTTTATTTTTTTCAATAAAACTACTTCCTAGTTTTATTGATTAATTCATTTTTTTTAAATTTGCACTGTACTTAATCTCTCTTTTGTTTTTCAAGATATCTATTTTGGTGTTAAATCAGGGTTTTTAATTTGTTTTTTATGGTTGCATGCCCAAGTCATTGAACTATTCTTTCTCTTTTATTGATGTGCATATTTAGAGGTATAAACTTTCCTTTAAGTACTGCTGTGACTGCATCCCACAAATTTTGGTACATTGCCTCACTGTTATTATCGTTAATGACATTATTTGTTGTTTCTATGACTTGTTCTTTGACCCACTCATTAATTAGGATCATCCCAACATAATAGACTCACACTCATACCCTCTATGTAGACTCCTTCTAACTGATAATGTTCTTAGAAGTTATATGTATCATACCTCTATATAGGAATGTTAAGTTTAACTTTATTAATTCCCTTATGATTTTTCTTTCATTCTTATCTTTTTATGTTTCTATTGTGTCTTATGTTTGAATGCCAGATTTTGTCTGCATCTAAGTTCTCTTCATCAGGAATGCCTGATAGTCTTCTATTTCATTAAATGACCACCACACCCCTTGCCATAGGCTTATATTCAGCTTTTCTGGGTTGGTTATTCTTTTGATGATTATTAGTTTTAATCCTAGTTCTTTTGCCTTCTGGAAAATCATATTCTAAGCCCTCTGCTAATTTACTGTGATAGAAGCTAAGTCTTATGTGATCCCTACTGTGGCTCCCTTTTATTTGAATGGTTAGTTTTTGTCTGCTTGTAGTATTTCCTTTTTGATGTAAGCATTCTGGAATTTGACTATAATATTCCTGGGAGTTTTTGTTTGGGGATCTCTTTTAGGAGATGACTGTAAGTTCTTATAATTTCTACTTTACCCTCTTGTTATATGATATAGGTGCACTTTTCATTATAATTTTTTTGGAATATAATATCTAAACTTTTTGACCATGGATTTCAGGTAGACTATTCTTATTATCTCCTTGATTTATTTTTCAGGTCATTTTTAATAGAGTACTTCACATTGTCTTCTTTTTTTCAGTCTTTTGACTTTGTCTTATTGTTTCTTCACAACACATAGAGTCGTTAGCTTCCACTTCATCAGCTCTAATTTTTAAGGAGTTATTTTCTTCAGTGCAATTTCAAACCTCTTTTTAAAACCATTTTATTATTTTTTTCCACAATTTTCTTACATTGCACTCATTTCTTTTCTCAATTTTTTTTTTCTTTACCATTCTTATTTTATTTCTAAAAATCATTATTTGCTCTTTTTTATCACTTTCTTAAGCTCTCCTTGAAATTCTTGTTTGTGTTCAATCCAAATTTTTTTTTGTGGTTTTGCCTTTGTAGATGTTTTTCTTCATTGTTTTCTTTTGAGTTTGTCTTAAGCTTCCCTATCTCCATAGAATATTTTTTATAGTCAGGTTATTTTTTTGTTGATGTTGTTTGCTCATTTTTTCTGGTCTATTTCTAGATGTTGGACTTTATTTTAAAATTGGTCTCTCCTCTTTTCTGAGCATGAGTGTGTGTGTGTGTGGGTGGGTGGTGGCATGGGGTGTCTAGCCTTAACTTCTATGACTAGATCTGGATGCCTGTAGGGCATGATGCTTATGTGGTGGCATAATCTAGAGAGAGTTCTAGTTAATATCCTGCCATTCTGTGTTCTTTTAGTTACAAAGACAGAGCCTCTATTCACTCATGACCACAGACTTTATCTACTCCTTACCTCCCTTCAACTGTGACCTAGAATTAGGCAATTGGCAAAGGAGCTTCCAAATGGCAGCCAATCATGGAACCAGAGTTAGCAGAGGGTCCTTTATAATATCTTTCTGACCAGATCTTCAGTCTTCTTGCTATCTTTAGCCACTGAGAGGTCTTAAGTCTACCACTGCTGCTGCCACCCACCAGGTGCTACCACATCATCCAGCCCTTCCCCTGGTGTCTGTGGGAAGACCTCTTTTTTAGAAGTTCTAAGTTTTACTGGGCTGAATAAAAATTAAATACTGTGACTTTTTTGTTGTTATCCCACTTAGAATTTGATTTGAGCCATTTTCCAAAAATTGTTTATGAGGTTGAGTTGGAAGAGCTCAGCAGAAATGTTCAATTCCCTCTGCCATTTTGGCTCCACTCCTCTTCTATATACTTTCTATATATCTTATATTCACTTATAAGCAAATGTTTGGTTGGCTTTGAGTAGAATGTAAACTTACAAGGACAAGAACAATTTTACTTCTGTCTCTGCATCTCCAGGGTTTAAGAGGTTGTAGCACATAGGAAAAGGGGAGTTAATAAGGATTTTTATAGTGCCTACTATAGGGTGGGTGCTATGCTAAGCCTTTTTTACAAATAGTATCTCTGTTGTGCCCCACAGCAACTATGTGAAGTAATTGATATTATCAGAAACTGAGATAAAGAGAAATTAAATGACATATCCAATGTCACACAGTTAACAAGTGACCAAAGCCAGATTTGAGCTCAGGTATCCCTGAGTGTGTGTGCCACCACCCACCCACACACGCACACTATGTAAAGTCATAGTAGGTACTTAATAAATAAGTGCTGAATTAAGTCAAAAGGAAATGAATTTCTTTGATATTTTCATCTTATAATCTAGTATATTAGATATGTTGTAAATTATCAGCCATCTGCATTTTAGTTTAGTTCAATTTCAGACATTACAGGCATCTGAAAAGTAACATTCTATGAAACCATATAACATCAATCTACCAGATATTTCCAGTTTCTTGGCATGAGCTATGAACTATGGATCAATGTCTTTTAAAATTATTACCTTTAATTAATCTTTTTTCAATTACAGTTCTATTTTCTTCCATTCACACTTTTCCCCCTTGCCAAACCCCACTGGACAGACAGCAATAGCCTTATGACATATATGCATAGTTAATTATATGTATAAAAAATCCTGCCAGGAATTGTGTAGAATGTTTCAGCAATGGTCCTCTAAAATTGTGCTTCTTCATTACTTGGAACAGAATTAATTAAGTTTTTGAGTATTGTTAACAGTTCAGACAAGTCATCCCAGATTTTTTTGAAACTGTCCATTTTATCATTTTCTAGAGCACAATAATATTACATTGCATTTATATACTATAACTTGTCCAACCATTTCTCGATTGATGACTACCCCTTAGGTTTCCAGGTCTTTATTACTACAAAAAGAGATATTGTTAATATGTTTTTGTGTATATATATATATATATATATATATATATATATATATATATTCATCTTTACCCTATTTATTTAATCTCTCTAGGGCATAGAGTTACTAGTAGTATTGATAGCTGCAGAGGTCTTGGCAGTTATGTGATTTGGGGCCCATGGATCTAAATTACTTTACAATACGGCTGGACCAATTCACAGCTCCATTAATACTCCTGTTTTCTTGCACTCTCTCCAACACTTCTAACTTTTTTGTCATCTTTGTCAGTCTGAAAGGTGTGAAGTAGAACCTCACAGGTCTTTAATCTGTATTTCTCATTAGTGATTTGGAGGATTTTTTTCCCATATAGTTGTTGAAAACTTGAATTTCTTCTTTTGAAAACTTCCTCTTACTATACTTTGATGACTGATCATTTTTGTAATAGCTCTCTCATTTTTATAAATATGAATTGGTTCCTAAAATACCTTGGAAATGATACTTGTCAGAGAAACTTGCTGCATATATATTTTTCCCCAGTTAACTTTCTCTTCTATAATCTAAATTGCTCCTTCTATTGTGTGTGGTCCTCTCTATCAGTTTCATCATGAACTCTTCCCTTATCCATAGATCCAGAACTTAATTTCTTCCTTGCTTTTCTACATTGCTTATGATATGACCTTTTATATCTAGGCTGAGTTGTAGTTCTTTATCTTAGAAATTGGAAGTGCCATCAAGGTGTCTCTTAATAAGTCATCTATTTGGCAGTCTCTACCATAGAAGATCTGGCACAAACACTGGGGATGCAACATGTGTTTAAAGCATTATAACAGTAAATTCTATTGATATATACATTCTCATAAGATTTAGACAAATGTATTTTTGACAGATCATTGATAGGCCATCAAATATAACATATTTTAAATAACTTATCCACCATAGTTTTTAGTTTGATGTTATGGAGACCCAGCCATATCTTTGAATAAAACTGCCCTTATATGAACTCTTAGAGACACAATAATGGGCTTAATGGACACTGAAGCATTGTAATCATTTTCTAACTAATTTTTTGCATATAGGCATTTATGTTCCAATCCATCTTATATAAAGCTATCTGATAAAGCTTAAAATATTGCTTTGATCTTACCACTTATCTGCCATTCCAAACTTTCACTGGCTCCCCATAATAGTTCTAAAAGGATGAAGCTCAGAGCATGGCTTTCTAATTACCCTAAAATCTAGATCCAGTCTTCTTTTCCAAATTGTCACTCATCATTCCCCTTTGTAAATTCATGGTACCTCATGATCTTCTAGTATTCGTGGTCTGTTCTTTCCATTACTTTTGCTTGGAATTGCTCTGAGGTAGGCTGACATACTAATGTTCATAAATAATTTGGTAGATGGTGAAGCAATTCACAATTTAAGAATTCTGTAATGTAATCTAATTCCCTAAGTGTTAAACCTATAATTAGGATGTAGTTTTCTTTGTGACAGAATGGTCTCATACTATAGTGAACTAATAAATATCGTAATCTAAAGAAAGCTTTATTTTCTCCCCTGAATTTCTGAAAATAAATTTGCCATGTGACTTCTGGTCCTTTTACATATTTCTTTTGCAAATGATTTTGAATACAAAGGACTTTGTGAAACATTGTGAAATGGGTAACCTAAATTGTGTAAATGGAATAGCCTGTGGTTATGTTTCTATTTTTTTGTTGTTGAATAGTATTTTATTTTTTCCCCAATTACATATCAAGAAAGTTTATAGCATTCATTTTTGTAAGATTTTTAGTTCCAAATTTTTCTTCCTCCCTCTCCTCCCCTCTTCTGAAACTGGTAGGCAGTTTGATACAGTTTATGCATGTGCTATCATGTAAGTATATATTTCCATATTAGTAACAGTTGTGGAAGAAGAAAAAAATCAAAAGAAAAAACGAGAAAGAATAAAGTAAATGAAAAAAACATGATTCGATTTGCATTCAGAGTCCATCAGTTATTTATCTGGATATGGATAGCATTTTGCTTTGAGTCCTTTGTACTTGTCTCGGATCATGGAGTTGCTGAGAAGAAATGAGTCATTCATAGTTGATCATTACATGATGTTGCTGATACTGTGTACAGTCTTTTCCAAGTTCTGCTCATTTCACTTTGGATTAGTTTGTACAAAGTCTTTCCAGGTTTTTCAGCAATCTTCCTGTTCATTTATTTATTATTTTGGCAGATACCTGGGAGAAAGAACATGATTGAAAGGTGCTTAAAATAGGAATATAGATGGGCGTTAGGTAGGCATTAATGGGAGGCCTGACATGGAATTAGGGCGAGTCATAAGTCATTGAATAGATATGAAAAGATTTACTTAGCCTTAATATGGCAGGGCGATACAACAAGACTACTGTGACAGTTAACTACCACAGACACAGGCTTATTCATCTCCATGTAGAAATCCATCTGGAGACCAGTAGAGCATATAGTGATTTTCAGGGTCCTTAGGTATCCACTAAGTAATAAAAGTGTGACTGCATATGGGTGGGACCTTTCAAATCCCAGATTGACCAGGCTTCTATGTCAACATAACAAGAGCTTGCCAGAAAGCTGTCATATGGGAGTCACAGCTTGATCTTTCTATCCCCAATCAATTGAATCCTGACTTTGTCACTATCCTAACCCATATTACATAAGGAGAGGAGATAATTGATAGGCAATCAGTTCTATCACAGTAGGTCTCTTACTTAGGATCAAATGACTCAGATTGGTGGTTGGAAAAACATTCTTAAAAACATAACCATAGAATCATCTTCCAGGAGCCAAGATGGCAGAGTAAGCACTAAATTGCTGTAACTGTTCCATACTCACCTTCAAACAATGATGCAATAGAGCCCAAAAACAAATCCTAGACAAGCATAACCAGAAAAAAAGACTAGATGATACAGTCTTTTAGCCCCCCAAAACTTGGAAGATTGGCAAGGAAGGTCCATCTCACTAGGGTGAAAGGGGAGCACAGTCCAGAAAAGGAAGCATCTCAGCAAGCCAATAATAAGCCTCACTTCAGCAAACCAGTGGGAGACCCTAAGCCCCAGTGTGGTGGAGCAGGAAAATACCAACACCAAGTCCCTCCCCCCTCCACATGCCTTAGCATAGTCAGTGGAACTGGCAGAATCCAATTCTAAGAACCACCACATGCAGCAGTATAGCCCTGGGCAAACAGGTGTTGACCTGAAAGTTTGGTTAAAGGAGGCAAACAAGCTAGGTGATATGTAAATTCATATTGTTTATTCCCTTAAGGCTACCAGACACTTGCATGTATGGAGTCAGACAAAATCTGACTGTCTGAACAAAAGAATGAGAAGGTTTAAATACAGTTTTAGAAGAGTCACAATTCAGCATGTCTGTGTTACTCAAATTTATGATCTCCATGTATGTTTAACTATGATACAAGAAAAAGACTTTTCTTAATTGAATAGGTTGTAAATACAATAAGATAAGAGAGTTGACAGAGTGTCAATTGAAATTACAACCCAGGATCTCCGTGTTTAATTTACCATTAACATACCATAACATAAGAAGAAGTCCCATTATTCAAGACAGTGTTTCAGGTTAAGGGCCTCATCCTTAATAGCCATAGAGAGAGGAAAGAATGCTCTTAAGTCAGCCCCATCTGGCCTTGTTGACATAGGAAGAGGTATTCTCTGAGTAAACTCAGAGAACAAAGAGGCTTAGGTCCAGACTCTTCTTCTGGTTGATTATTAGTTCAGGCTCTAGCCCTTATTGGTGTTCCTAAATTGATATTAAGTGATTATCATTGGCATCTTCCAGTGGCCAGATCACAACATGCTGCAGCACAGCCAAGGGTAAACTGGTAGATGCCAACCCTACAGGTGCCTAAACAAACAGGCAGTTGCCAGGCAGCACCAGCCCTACCAAGTTTCTGTATGTCCCTGAGCAAAAAGTAAGCCTCTAGTGGCTAGACTGCAATGTGCTTCAGTGTAGCTATGGGAAACACAGAAACACCCCATTGGACCCTAGATTTGGGGGCAAAAATGCAATATTTGACAAAAGATTCTGGAAAAATAAGAAAGCAGTTTGGAAAAAACCAGTCATAGAACATCTCACACCTCATATTTAGATGAGGTCAAATGGATTAAAGATTTAGAATTAAAGAGTGATATCATAAGTAAATTAAGGTAGCATGGAAAATATATATCTGTCAGATCTATGGATGAGGGAAGGGTTTATGACCAAATGAGATAGAGTGCCTCACAGGATATAAAATGGATAATTGTGTTTATATGAAGTTAAAAAACCTTTTGCACAAATAAAACTAACACAGTAAAAATTTGAAAGAAACAGAAAACAATGGGGAAAATGTTTTAAAGCAAGTTTCTCTGATGAAGAGCTCATTTCTCAAATATATCAGGAACTGAGAAAAATATATAAAAATGAAAAAAGAGCCATTTCCCAGATGATAATTGATCAAAGATTATGAACAGGCAGTTTTCAGAAGAAGAAATCAAAGCTATGAACAGTCTAATAAAAACCTGCTCTAAATTACTGTTGATGGGACTGCTAGGTGGTACAGTGGATAGAGCAGAGGACCTGAGTTCAAATCTAGCCTCAGACACTTGACACTTGCTAGCTGTGTAACCCTGGTCAAGTCACTTAACCCTGATTGCCTTGCCAAAAAAAATCAACAACAACAACTATTACTAATTAGAAAAATGCAGATTGAAACAACCTCTGAGACTGGCTAACATAACAGAAAAGGAAAATGACAAATGCTTGAAGGGATATGGAAAAACAAAGATATTAATGCAATGTTGGTGGGGTTGTGAACTAGCCCAAAGATTCTAGAGAACAATGTGGAACTATATCCAAAGGACTATTAAACTCTGTATATCTTTTGATTCAGCATCTGTATCCCAAAGATTCTTTTCATTGTGGCAAAGATTTGGAAATCAAGGGAATGCCATCAATTGGGGAATGGCTGAATAAGTTGTGGCATAGGATTGTGATACAATAGGATAAGAAACAGCAAGCAGGATGGTTTCAGAAAAACCAGGGAAAACTTATATATAAACATATGCAAAATGAAGTGAGCAGAACAAGGAGAACATTGTATGTAGTAAAAGCAATATTAAAAGGATGATCAACTGATAAACTTAGCTACTCTGTTCAAGATCATGGCCCAAGACAATTAAAAAAACCTATGGTGAAAATTGCTACCCATCACCAGGGAGAACTATCTGAAGGCAGATTGAAGCATACCTTTATTCACTCTATTTTTATTTTTTATTTATTTTCTTTTGCAACATGGCTAATATTGGAAAGATGTTTTGCATGACTTTCCACTTGTAAGCAATATCAAATTGCTTGACTTCTCAAGGAAGGGAGAGGTGAGGAAGGGAAGGAGAGAATTTGGAACTTGGTTTTTAAGAAAAGATTAAGGACTTTTTTACATTTAATTGCAAAATATTTAACATAAAATAATTTTAAAAATTATATACATATACATATGATATCTATACTTGAAAAGTAATTTTATTTCAAAGAAAAAAATAACCTAGTGTTATTTTGTCACTCAATATAGCCTGGCAAATGTTAATGAGCTTTTTGTATTTAAATTTGCATTTTTTTTGGAGTCACTACTAAAGATAATCTGGATAGTTTAAACTCAGTAGCTTATTTCACTTTGAGTGAGCAGCCTTCAGAGAAATATGTATGTATATATATATATATATATATATATATATATGTGTGTGTGTGTGTGTGTGTGTGCATATAGCACTATTTCAGTAAAGTTAAATTATCATAAAAATAAAACTTTATACCTTACATAATGAGTTTTCAATTGTTTCCAGAAAAAGTAATAACAAATTGGAGCAAAGTTTTATAGAAATGAAGCATAAAAAAAACTTTTGCTCAAAACAAGCACATTAAATTTCCAGTATCATTTTAAAAAAGGGAACTTAGGTATTACAACAGATAGGATGCTGGGCTTGGAGTCAGGAAAACTCATCTTTCTGAATTCAAATCTGGCCTCAAATACTTACTAGCTGTTTGACCCTAGGCAGGCATTTAACCTGTTTGCCTTAGTTTCCTCATCTGTAAAATGACCTGGAGAAGGAAATGGTAAACCACTCCAGTATCTTTGCCAAAATGGCATTACAAAGAGTTAGACATGACTGCATGACAAAAGTCATTTTACAAAGCAAATTAAGGTTTCTTTCAGTATCATTATTGTATCTTAAAATACACTAATTTTCTTTTTTCTTCCTAGAGAATCTCTCCATCTTGAATGCCTACCTTTGCTTTTAGAAGGCTTGAATATCACAATCTTGCTTTCCATTTTAAGTAATCAATGCTTCCTTCATAGAACTAAGCTTTAATTCATATACAGATTCAGTCTGACAAGGCAGATTAATGAAACCTCCCTAGGACATTTTGTGTTGTGTAATTCTTGTTCCTGGTTTCTTCATAAACTTCTTCACAAACCTCCATATATGCGTTAGCTAGTGCAATATAGTCAACCTTTGAACAAATAAAAAAAAAACAATAAGATTATTTAATTTGAGCTATCTTCTACCATTAAGCAAACAGACAATTCTCATATGTGTATCTCTGCCTCTGCTGTGCAGGTCTCACACAAATTCACAAAAAGAGAAGGAAAGGAAGAGAAAAAGAGAGGAGAGGGAAATTTCTGCCCATTCTCATGAATTTTCTTTTCTATTTAAGTAAAATCTGTAGACAGGGACTAATTGTTTATGAAGGAGCTAATAGGTAGATCATAATCTCCTTAGTAATTTTTTTTTCTCTGTGCTTTGCACAAAGCTTTTTAAAAATTGGTAACAAATACGCTGGGAAAGAAAATTGTCAATTTCTGCTTTTTTTCAAAATTGTCAGAGAAAATGTAGTTTCTTAAGATTACATAGGCTTTCAGCTGGTAAGTGGAATGCCATTAGCATACCATTCCCCAGACTACGCAGACCTAATCATGGAATTTTGAGGATCCAGAACTGCTCCCAGAGCTGGCTCAGACATTGGAATACATCATAAAAACTTTTGGTCTTTGCTGTCTACCATTCTGCTGATTCATTGAGACTATAGGGGCTTTCCATTCTCTTGGAAGTGAAACATTGAATATACATTGTTTTCCTCAATTAGAGTGTAAGCACATTAATGGTAGGATTCTTTTTCCTCTTCCTCTTCTACCTTTAGAAGACCTAGTCAGAATTTAAAATTCATCTTCCATTACTTACCCTTATTTTGATATTCTAGGACCTCTCTTCACAAAAATCTAAGTTGGTTTTGTTGCATTTGTAAATACAAAAGTGGCAACATCACATAAATAGAAAGAATTCTGGAAATAGACTAAGAATGGTCTTGAACTCCCCCTTCAGAAATTTAAAAGCTGTATGACTCAGCAAATCACTTAACCTCTCTGAGACTCAGTTTCCTCCCCAGTACAATGGGAATGATAATAGTGCCTACCTCAAAAGGTTGTTGTGCGAATCAAATGGTATCATATATGTAAAGTGCTTCTAAGACATAAAGGGAAGTTCTTGTTATTTTTAAAAATGTTTTATTAATGTTAACAATAATTCTTCCCAATTATTCTTCCCTCCCACAGGGAGCCACTCAGTATAACAAACAGTATTTTTAAACATAAAAAGAGGAAAACTCAGCATAAATGTTCAGTACATCAAATAACTCTGAGAATGTGTGCAATGTAGAACATTTATGAGCCTCCCACCTCTACAAAAGGTAGAGTAAAAGTTTCTGCTCTTATCTCTTCTTTTGAGTCCTGTTCGTTCTTTATAATTGAACAATATTCACTTTTCTCCCTGTATGTGCATCTCTTTCCATTTATATGATTGTAGTTACTGAATATATTATTTTCTTTGTTTCAGTTACTTTATTCTGCACCAGCCTATATAACTCTTTCTATGCTTCTCTGTATTCTTCCCATACATATTTTTTCATACAGTAATATTCCATTAATTTCATGTACCATAATTTACGACAATTGATAGAATTTTATTTTTTTCAAATTATTGCTATAATAAATTTTTTCTATAAGTATTTGGAGGTATTTGGGTACTCTCTTCCTATCAGTAGCCTCTTTGGGGCATATGCCCAGTAATTGGATGACTGGGTCAAAATGTACGGAGATTTTATCCACTTTATTAACATAATTCTAAATTGTTTTCAAAAATGATTATACCATTTCACAGGACCACCAATAATGCACCAGTGTATCTATCTTCTCACAGCTTCTCCAACATTGAATATTTGCATCTTTGCTGATTTTGATTTGAAGTGTTCTACCAAGCCATTTTTATATGTTTTCAGTTCTTTTGAGAATTATTTGTTTGTGTCTTTTGACCACTTATCTATTGGGAGAAGGATTTTAGTTATATAGCTATGTAAACATAACAGATACAGATATCTTGTATCCCAAACCCTTATCAGAGAAATGTGATAGAAATATGTTTTCCCATTTAGCCATCCCCCTTCTTATCCTATTCATCTTAATTTTGACTGTGCAGAAACTTTTTAGCTCCATGGACTCAGTTTTTTATTTCATCTTTTGTAATTGCCTCTCTATCCCTTGATTGGTTAAAAGTATGACTCCTACCCGTATCTGAGAGAGATATGTGATCTGCTTCTCTTCTAATAGTTTTTTTAACAGGATCTTTAACATTAAGGTGATAGTGCCCATTTAGAATGTAAAGTTATTAGTATTAATTCTCTGTACATATATGTGTATATATATATGTATATCTGTATATAGTTTCTGCTTTTTCCAATGTAGATATTATTTTAAATTTTCAAAAGTTCAGTTTTGAAAAGATCCATAACTTCTGGGATAACTTGCTTGCCCTTACATTGATAAAGGTCAGAATTCCCCTGAATTTCTGTATTTCTCTCTTCTATCTTTGTTTTCCCATTCTCTCTATGTATTAGGAGGGCAGAGTTTATAATCTCAAAGAGGATCATAAACATGTCTGAAAGGTTCGGAACTGCCAGATATAAGAAACTCTCAAAGTAGAAGGCAGAAGAATCAAAACATATATTTAGGCTCCACAGTAACCAACCCATGAACCAGCAACCCCATTTTGATATATTGATCAAAAGCTTCCAGGCCCAATAAGTACGCCTTGAAAGAGTAACCAGGAGGCTACAGAGAAGCATGATTGCGTAAAGCAAAATCATGCTTCCCCCTCTATGGTAAAAAGATTACCCACTGGCCTGAAGTCTTTGTTCAGCTTCCTCCCGTAGGTCAGCTCTGCTACTGGCAGCTCCTGCTTCAGCTGTAGCTGTGGCTGTGGCTGTGGCTGTGGCTGTGGCTGTGGCTGTGGCTGTGGCTGTAACTATAGCAGCCTCTGGCTCCAACGGGAGCTGCTTTTAACCATCCAGCTTCTGCGGGGGGGGGGGGGGGGGGGGGGAGGTACGCCGGGGAAAGCACAGGTTCTTTCAATCTGCTTAAGCAAGGTGAAGGGGTTGACCGGGAAAGCACAGGTTCTTTCCATCAGCTTAAGCAAGGGAAGCAAGGTGAAGGGGCCGACAAGCTTACTCCAGTTCAACATACAAACAGCATTCAGTTCAGGGGAAAAAGCCAAACTAGTCAAGGCCACTTGTTGACTAAGTGCTAAGGAGCCCATTTTTGGTTGCCAATACACTCTATGATGTAGAGAAATGCTTCATTTTCCTAGGTAAAATATAGAAGGGTAATCTAACCACTTTATCTTTTCTAAGAGAGAGACCAGGCTATACTTTTAACTCAGTATGCAAAAGAACAAAGGTAGTATTTAAATATATGAGCTTGATTTTTAATGCCAAAATAGAGGGGAGCTAATGATTGTTGTGGGTGTCAAAATGAAAATTGTACCATGCTGCTAATGGCTGGCACAAGCTTCTGATTTTTCAATGACTGATTTAATATAGCCTGTATTTGATTTCAAAGTACTGATGGAAGAATAAATATTAAATTCCCAAATTGGAGGATTGTTTTCAGTAAAATATATGGCTTTAAAATGAGACGTTATAAAGAAACATGATTTTCTTTAAAAAAAATTGTTAGGGAGAAAGGGACCTGGAAAATGTTCCCAAACTAATTTGAGGCACAGATAAGGCTTCCTTTAACATGAGACATACAGCTGATGTGCAAAAATATAAACACACCCATTGCATTCATAAAAGTAAAATGCCATTCATTTCCTGCCTGTCTCTCAGTTTTATATGTTCCTCTTTCAGTACCAAGGCAATGATGCAGCAAGATTATCCTGTCTCAAACACACATTTGTTTTTTTTTTTTTTTGGATCCTCTTCTTGCAATGTCCTAAAGCAGCTGGTTGAGTTGAGTTTTGCCTTCTAGGATGATAATTCCATCACTGGGGAATATTTTTTCCCCACTCAATATGTGAAATGTTAAAACTTCTCTTTTCCCATATCACCCTAGGTGACAAGAAAATATGAATGATTAGGATAAAATCCATGGAATTTAGGGAGAGTAGTTAAGCAGAATAGGAGAAAATTCCAGGTTTTCACACTTTAGGTTACCATACAGATATTTTAATGGCAGTAACTTTCAAAATTATCTTACTTTCTGTTCATGTTGAAAACTTAATTCGTATCTTTCCATTTTTAAGTATACATGGGAATATTATTATTTGCGTCTGGATTCTAATCATAAATACTTTGTACTCATTTATTTCATTGACTTTATTAGTTAAAATACATTAACAATTAATACTTTGGGAGTGGAAATAAGGATGCTCTGCAATATGACTTTAAACTTTTAACAGAGACTACTTCAAAATCTATTTGAGAATTTCATTTGTATGCAATTCTTTGGCTAAAGGACCATGATTGCTAGCAAGAATAGCTTTACTTGATTCCAGAGCTATTACTAAAGCTTGGCATGGCACAGATCTGTGTAAAATGTACTTGTTAAGATTTAGCAGTTTGGTTTCATTGAAATTCACACCTTTGGCACATGAATGAAGTGCATTTATCTAGAATAAGATTGTGTATCACTCAAACCTGGTGGCAAAATGGAAATTTAAAGGAAGGAAGAAACAGGTTAAAATCAAATCAGTTTACATGACCAAAAAAATCAATACTATTTACAGTTCATGACCAACGAAATGTGCATTTCCTTTTTACAGTTTATAGCAATACATATGGCATTTTAGCTTTCCATTAACTGCTCATAGGGCTATTCCCACTCCACATTTCACATGAAGCAGCATATAGTTGGTTGGGTAGTATCTAGTATTTTGAAATAAAAGGCATAGGGAAATGCTTGAGGCTCTCTCTTTTTAGAATAGTTTTAGAACCTGTGACCATGTTAAAGATTGGGACATTATCCATTACTATGCCTGGCACACTCTCCAAAACCTAATGTAATGAACAACAAAGGACAAGAGGTAGAGACAGTGATAGAGCCACATGAGCCAACCTTCTGTAAAACTGTTTGTGATGTCCCTTAGTATAAATCAAATTTTGGAAACCTAAATTCAACCACCCAGAGAAAACAGAACATATTGATTTATGACCATATAGCACACCCATAAAAATAACTGAAATATTGTTATAGAACACAGATAAATAAAAGCAGGTCTTATACAGCAACATTTCTTGGGGGGAATTGTGATTAAATTCCAGGGGAAAAATTCAGCATATTGAAATAAAAACAAATTGAATGGAATTAGAAATTATCCAGATATTTATCAGCATAAACTGATGAGAGGTGGTATGATGAGGTGAGAGTAGCATGAGGCCTAGTTTTGATTTTCATTGCTGCTACTAGCTGTGAGGTCATGAACCAGGCACAGAATAGCTGCCTCAGTTTCTTCCTCTGTAATGTTGAGATGATAATGCTTATATTGGCCTTACAGTGCTGTTTTAAGGAAATAATTTTGTAAAGTTTAAAGTGCTATAGAAATGTGAAATATTTTTCCCTTCAATTTTTTTTCAAGGAACTTCAGTGGAGATACTCTTGAATGAAGCAGTTTCATATAAAGTCTTTGGAAAAACAAGTTCTACAAAATAAGGATGAGATCCCTCCCCCATCCCCACTCCAGGCTTAAGGTAAGGAAATAAAAGAATGATGATGATTACCTCCTACTCCCACCACCAAGCCATTTGTTTGGACAAGTCTCTTCATTATTATAAGTCTCAGCATCTTCATCTACAAAATAAGAGGGTTGGATAAGATGATCTCTGAGGTCCATGTTACCTCTAAATTTGGGATACATGATTCTGCACTGCCCTCTGATATTTGGATCTTTAAGGAAGAAATAAAAAGGACAGGAAAAGGAAGGAAATCTGGGACAGTGCAGCAGCTGCTTACTGACTTATTTGTTATTACTTGATTCCAGAGCTATTACTAAAGCTTGCCATGGCATGGATCTGTATAAAATGTATTTGTTAAGATTTAGCACTTTGGTTTCATTGAAATTCACACTTTTGGCACATGAATGAACAGCTCACTTCTACAAAAAAATCTTGAATTTATCCATCCCTCCATACTAGATATCATCCCATATTTCTCCCTTCTCTGGCTAATCTCCTTGAAAAGACCATCCATCTACAGTAGATATCTCCACTTCCTTTCCTCTCGCTCACTTCTTACCTCACTAGAGGCTGGCTCCTGATCTCATCATTCAACTGAAACTGCTTACTCCAATAATATTACCAAATTGCATCTTAATTGCCAAATATAATGGCCTTTTCCCAATTCTCATCCCTTGATTTGCAGCCTTTCAACTGTTGATCACACCTTTCTCCTTGAAACTCAGCTTTCTCTAGCATCTCACAACACCAATCTCTCCTTTTTGTCATAACTATCTGATGGCTCCTTGCTGGATCTTGATCCAAGTCACAGCTACTAGCCATTAGTGTTCCATATGGCTCTGTATTGGACCCTCTTCTTTTCTTCCTCTATACTATTTTCCTTGATTTAATCAGCTCCTATGATTCAGTTATCTAAATGTTAATTATTCTCATATCTCCAACTACATATCTGAAATCTTGAACTGAATGTCCTATAGACATCTTAAACACAACATGTCAGAAACTGAACTCATTGTTCCCCTCCCTTCTTCCTACCTTTCTTATTACTATTAAGGGCATCACCATCCACCCAAGCTCACAGCCTAAGCATCATCCTACATTCATTTTTCACTCACTTCCCATATTTAGTCTTTTCTCAATGTCTATTGATTTTACACTCCTAGCATCTCTCACATATGCCTCCTTTTCTCCTGTGATATTGCCACCACCCTGGTTCAGGCCCTCATACTTAGACTATTGCAAAAGCAGTAGGTTGGTCTCTTGGTTGTATACACACACACACACACACACACACACACACACACACACACACACACATCTATTCCAATTCATCCTCAACCCAGCTGTCAAAATTGTCTTCCTAATGTGTAGGTCTGGCTACAATTCCATATAAGTTCCATTGTTTGCCTTCATATCCTGGTTCCTTCCCGTATTTCAATTTTTCTTACATGTAACCTCCCCACATGCTTTGTGATCCAGTGACACTGACCTCCTTGCCCTTCCTCAAACAAAAAACAACATCCTTTTACTGTAAGCATCCAAACATTTCCATGATCTACCCTCTACCCCTGCAATGTTCTCCCTTCTGGCTTTCTTTAAGTACCAGCAAAATTCTCCTCTTCTATAAGAAGTCTTTCCTAATCCCCCTTAATTCTAGTGCTTTCCCTCTTTTTATTATTTCAAATTTATCTTGTATGTAGCTGATTTTAGATAACCGTATTTCATCTCCTCAATAGCATTGACTGTCTTTTATTTTTCCTTTTATTCCCAGTGTCTGACACACAGTAGGTGGTTAATAAATGTTCATTGACTGCCTGTTCCCCATCCCAAAGGAGAGAAGTGGAACTAAATCCTTCTGAATAGCAGCATTTCTCAATTAGAAACCTGACATTAAGTCTCCCCTATGTAAGAGTCTCAATGATCAACTAAATCACTGTTTCCAATATTTCAGGTTTTTCTCCCTTGTACATAGAGTCTCTAGGAAGTTATTCAGAAAACTGCTTCAAATCACTTCAACTTTAGCTATAAAGATGCTAGCTTTATTTTTAATGCAGTGCTGGTGAGAATCTTACAGTAGAAGAGAGAATCAAGTAACTTCTGCCTTTCCTAATCTTGTACAACAAGATGCACTCTTCTGTAAACAGACCAAGGCTAGTCGTTGCTGGCAAACATTCCTATAGTTGGACATGACTTAAATGACTGAACAACACAGGTCAAAAGACAAGAGTGGGTGTAGAAGTCATGAGACCAAAGTTACCTGAGGTTATTTGACTAAACTTGCAAGGGTAAGGGACAGTGAAGGGCAATATTAAATCTAGATTTATTAACTCTTAACCAAAATAGAATTAAAAATCAATTTTCAATTTCATTTGCCTCATAGAAATGCTTATTTCCTTCAGAACTCTGGTACGTGTCACTTTTTCCATGAGGCCTTTCTTGATCCCCCAAGCTGCACACACACACACATATACATATATACACATATATGTATACATATATGTGTATATATACATATATGTTTGTATGTATATATATATGTGTGTGTATATATACTTGTGTGTATCCATACTTATATACACACATAAACATATGTGTTTGTGGGTATACATATGTTGGTATATACGTATATATAATTCTCTTCTCTATATACTTATTTATGTGCATACTCTCTCATTTGATAAAATGTAAGCTCCTTCTGGGAGAGGTTTGTTTCATTTTAATCTGTGTATCCTTAGTACCTAGTACAGTGCCTGACAAAAAGTGGATACTTAAAAATGCTTATTAATTAACTAACTGTTCCTATCAGTGGTTTAATATACAGCTGGGGCCCTCACGTGAGCCAATCTAATGAAATCCATATTCTCTTTGTCCATTGCTCCTTTAACCACCAGTTTTGGGAATGGCCTTTCCAAATCATCAAAAGGGTCATTCCTCAAGTAATCCATCAACAAGCATTTCATATGTTCCAGGATCTATGCTGAGTACTGGAAATACAAAGAAAAAGCAAAAACAGTCCCTGTCCTCAAGGAGCTTATATACCAATGGGTGAGAAAATACATATAAATCAGTGCACACAAAGTAAATATAGAGTAGCTGGAAAGTAGTCTTAGAGGGCAGACAGCAGCTATGGGGACCAGGCAGGGCCTTGTGAAGAAGATAGGATCTAAGCTGAGTCTTAAAAGAAGCCAGAGATTATGAGTCAGTGCTGAGGGAGGAGAGAGGGTTTGTGTAAGAAACAACAGAGGACAGAATGATTAAACTACAGAGTGTATGGGGGAGAGTAAATTTTTAATGACAACAAAGAGTCTAGGTTGTAAATATACTTAAAGGTCAAACAGATGAGGGTTATTAGATCCTAAAGGTAATAGATAGACACTGGAATTCATTGAATAGGAGACTGACATGATCAAATCTGCACCTTGGTGACAGCACAGATGATGGTTAGAAATGGGGAAAGACTGTAAGTAGGAAGACCAAAAATAAGGCTATTAATAGTCTATGTAAGAAGGGATGATGGTCTATATCACGTTGGAAATGCCGTGAGTAGAGATAAAGGGGAACTGGAAATGTGGAGAAAGACATTACAATTATTTGGTAACAAAATCTGTATGTGGGATAAAGGGGAAAAGGAATCAAGAATAAAAAGGAGGTTGTGAACCTGAGTGACTAGAAGAATGGTGTTTCCATTGTGACTGTCAGAAGAAGTGGGGGAATTGAGAAGAAGGATAATGAGTTTTCTTTTGGATATGTTAAGTTTGAGATGCCTAGGAAATTTCCAGTTTAAAGTTCCTAATAGGCATTTGGTGGTGTCGAATTAGAGTTCAGAAAAATGCTGGAGCTAGATAAATATGTCAGAGAATCACCTATATATACAGGATATGATTGAACTTATGTGAGTTGATAAAATACCTAAGTGCTGGAGTCTTAATGAACAATGAGAGTTCCTGAGTGTGATATAGAAGGACATTATTTTTTTTTCAGTTCAACTGAAATTATTAATAAATAAATAATTTTTCTTGCCTAAAGTCCTTCCTTGACTTTTGTCATTAGAAAAGTACAATGAAGGCAAAAAATAGGCTTCAGGGGGAAAATATTATGAGTAGTAACATTTCCTAGAACCAAAAAAAGGTCATCTTAGGTTAAGATAATTGTTTTATTCAACCCTAGATATTATGACCTATCTAACGGTAATGCCATCTTTCCCAATCAGTAAGTTTTAGGGTATTACTTACAGGAAAGAAGCACCTTTCAATCCCTAATGGGGATGGACAAGGCAGAAACAGTCATTTTTTCAAAGGTAAACTCAAATTATCTCATGGTTTAGACATGCTTCAGTTCTTTCAGGAGGATTTTCCTGTTTGCATTCCCTCTCTCTGCTTCAATATAAATTAATCTCAAATAATAAAAATTGTTTCTTGCAGAATTGTGCCTAAATATAGAGAATATTATTCTTTTTTTTTCTTTCTTAGTGATATAGAGTAAGAAAAAAGAATAGAGACTGAGGAGGACTGGTCACATAGGTAGGATAAACAAGAGAGAGTTGAATCACAAAATCCCACAGTGGAGAGAGTATCTAGAAGGAGAAGGTGGGCAGTCAAGTTGCCAAGGGGTTTAAAAGGATGCAAATAAAGAAGAAACCATCAGATTTGATAATTGAGATCATTAGTAGTTTTGGAGATGGGAGATATAGAATAGATAGTAGGATCTAATGAAATTTGTTTTGTTGTTAAGGAAAGTCAGGCCTATGTGTAGGCAGCAAGGAAGGTAGCATTAAATGGGGAAATATTAAAAGGAATTTGGTGATGTTGGTGACGGCAATCTGCCAGAGACAATAGAATTGAGTTAACCTCATCATCAGAGACTGGAGTGCAGGAAGATATAGTGGGGGATGATCTCTGAGAGATATGATAAAGAAGGAAGGGAGAAGAGACAGTTCCTAGCAAATAACTTCAACTGTATTTTTTAAACTTTTTCATATTCCTTATTTCTCATATCCAATCAGTCACTATTTTTTCAAATCTATCTGAGCTTATTGTTTTGAGACCTTTATTGGCTATAATGGCAGAACTTCAGAATTGGAAAAATGTCATAGACCATCTAGTCTAACCCATGTCTTATACCTTGCCCTTACCCTTCTACAAAATGTCCAATGAGTGGGCTTCTAGTCATTATTTGAAGGCCTAAAGTGACAGGGAAACATTTCCCAAGGTAATCCACTGACTCTTGGCATCCCTACCCTTCACTGGAACACAATCAGCAGAGTACTTGTGTCCTTTCAGGAAGGTGCCATGATATGTGTTTACTTCCATAGGAGATGCTTTTCAGACAAAAGTTCATGTCCTATAATCTCAAGAAGTTAATTGAAAGTTCAAATTGATCAGCAATCTTTGTACAGGAATCTCTCTTCATACTCAACACCCAGTACTTTGCACACTGAAAGTGTTTTAGTAAATTCTAATGGATTGATTTCTGGAGCTGTGGGTGGGGGAAGGATAAAGAACAAAATATTTTAAAAATTACATACAGTACGAGACTAGGAGAACACAATTTGTCTAGATAGTGGACCACTTTATCGCTCATCAGTGATATAAATTGGGGTGATTTGAAGGAAGAAAAGCAACAGAGGTCTCCAGATGAGATATGGAGAGCAACCAGTTTATTTCTTTAAAGCAAGTTGAAGAAATTTGTGTTAGAAAGCTTCCTAATCAGAACAGAGACTAAAGTCTTCTCTTGCAGAAGAGGCTGATCCATTATCTGCCCTGTAAAATGTAGGAACAGGTTAGTGACTTTATTGATCTGGGTTATATTGTGTTTCCTCTGAAATGAGGTTTTGGGTATGGGTTGTTTTTTTGATGCTAAAATGATATTCTCCTGAAGATGTCACCAGACGTTTCCTATGACCTTCTACACTCATGATATTTAAAAAACAAACAAAAATGTTCTGTAGATGTAATTAATTCTAATTTTCTGAAAGAAATCTAAAGAGTTCTACCTGTTTAACTATGACTAAAAATATAGTCCTCGAAGTAATATAGGGATTCTAAAGGTACTCCAGTGCTTTCTAGGAGATGGTGATATGCTTGGAATATCCAAATTTAGAATTAATAGTGATAGGAAAGAATACTTTTTTCCATTTCCATGGGAATGGTGGATTTGGAAGGTAATTCTGAAACATCCTCCTATAGCTGCCCTTCTATCTCTATATAATCTATTCTACATGCTAGAAAAAAAAGACAGATATACTTGGCCTTGAAAAAAGTGGCTACTTTTATGATACTCCTATCTGAAATCTTCCTCCTCTCAGACTGAATGTAGTACTTTATTTTTTACCTCTCTAGTATACTGATATTGTACATCATATTTTTTATTACCAAAGAGCTGACTATATCACCTAGGTGAGACAGGAGAGGAAGCCCCTCAGGGCAAAGGAAGATGGCAAAGAATTGTCCAAAATTATTGTAAATGTTAGGATAAAACTTCCACATGAACACATTTTTTCACCAATGAAACAAAGTCAACAACCATGAAATTATCATGGCAGATTTAGTCCATGTGACAGAAATGCATCACAGTGATTATTTAATATGATGCAAACCACAAGGTCAAATTTGACTTAGCTCTTGGAGAATTTTGATGAAAGAGTGGCATCATCATCAGTCAGTGTAGACAGTGACACAGATAAAATGTGCTCTTGCCCTACATTATGCATTTGTATATAAAATGTGGAAAATTATATTTGACAGGAAGTTCAAACTAATATAGTATTTTCTGTTTCAAAGCTGAAATTACTCAGGAATTGCTACACATTCTTAAATCTTCAAATAGATACCTGATATTAGAAATTTGTGTGTTCTATTGAATGATGTCAATGCAATCTATCCATGCCTACTTATTTCCTTCATCTTTTCAATATGAATATAAATACTATTTTAAGTAACTCTTCCAGAAGTCCTCCATAGGAGATCTGCCAACTTGCTAAGGATCTTCCTTGCTTCCTTCTGACCTAGAGAGAGTACCAATGAGGCATGCTTGTACTTGATTTTTCTTGGTGATCTCTGACTCACATTTACTCCTTTTTTTTTTTTATTCGGAGTTCTTGGAAGTTAAATATTGTAGCCCAGTCAACCCCACAGTTTACCTTTCCTTTGCATAAGTGACACTTATCTTTAGTTCTTTGCAGAAAGTGTTAATTTTGAAAAGGTGTGTCCTTGCTTTCATAAGAAATGATGTTTTGTAATAATTTAGTTTGTTTTAATGTTTTCCTATTTTTAAGTGAGTCTACAAGAGTTCAAATTATTTCTCCAGGGTCATATAGCTAGGAAGTATCCGAGGTAGGATTTGAACTCAGGTATTTCCGATGCCAGATACAATGCTCTTGTGCATTATGCCATCTACCAACCTCATGTCAGATTCTTAAAATGAAAATTATATAATAGTAGGTATTGTATTGGACTCTTCACTAAAAACACAATTTATGTCAGAAGGAGATCGAGGTCTACAAAATACTAGTTAACAAGCTGGTCCCTGCTACAATATGAAGTGCTTAATGATTGCTTGTTGCTGATAATAATGTAGACTTTGAGTGTTTTATAGAAAGTCACTTATATCAAGAAAAATGGATGAGCAAGAATTTTTCAAGTTATTACAAGAGTAGTCATAAAAATACTGGTTATAAAAAATAGTCCTTTCAAAGGAAGTTGAAGGAAGCACAGTATACTTCTATGTCATAATGAAACACATTTTTATATCAAAGTATTTCAAAGGGTATTTGAGTGTCATTTTCTTAATGATCCAAAAAATAGTAGAAAAGAAAGAAAAAGATGGCAATGAAACATTACAAAGCAATATAGAAGACTACAGAAAGAAATTCAGAAGGAGATAAATACAATCAGAGCAGTTGAAATAGAACTATCTTAGGTGGTAAGGGTAAGGTGGTAAAGTTGAGGTAAGATTTCATTTCTGTCCTCGTGGAGTGTATGATCCTGTAGAAGCATGAGATGCAAACAAATAGAACTACTGTAATAGGAATCTCCTTGATAAATGGCTAAGTCCTCGAGGACACACTGATAACTCTTTTGTTATGACTCAAGTTCATAGCTTGTTAACACACCCGAACTATACCTTTGTGATTGGCTTATATAGATGGTTTCATGTTGATTTAAAGGAGAAGTTAAAAAAGAAAGATCTACATAGATTCAGACCCTGAAGGGAATCTACTCAACTCCAATGCCATCTATTGGCTCGAACTCAGTACATAAAAAGATTATTCGTTATCTCCCCTACCCCCAAAACGGTTCCGTCTTTCTTACTTTTCAATTTCCTGTTAGTAAGCACCATCTTCCAGTATCTCTGGTTCACAACCTGGGTCATTCTCAGCTCCATACTCTTGCTTGTCTCCTGTGCTATATGTTGTCAATTGGGACGGGGTAGCAAAGTCCGAAGAGCTCTGGATTTGGTGATTGAGGACCTGAAGAGGAATCTTAGAACTACGATTTTTATCTGTTTTCTTGACAAGTCACTGAAAATTTCTGGGGTTTAGTTTCCTCTTCTCCAAAATGTGTGGGTTAGATTGGATGACCTTTAAAGTCGCTCCCAACTCTAAAACCATGGTCATGCTGCTTCAACATAATCCATAAAGCTATTGTAGTGTCTTTATCATTCACCTTTTTCTCTACTCTTATTTGCCACCATTCTAAATCAACATGCTTTTCATCACCTAGACTATGGCAATAGCTTCCTAATTTGTCTCTTTCTAGTCTCTCCACACCAATGTCCACAGAGTTATTATGCTGATACTCTAAGAGGACAGGACAGACCATGTTGCTTTCTAGTTCTTGGGGCCTCCCTATTCCCCCAGGATTGAAAAAAAAACTAAAAAAAATGTTTAGCATTTAAAACCTTGTACCATTTTTTCTAAACTTATCTTTCCAGACTTTTCAAAGGTCCCTCATGAACACAATATTCAAGTGACATTGGCCTACTTGTTGCTCCATTCAATCCCCTGCTCCCCTGCTTACAAGCCTTTACACTGGCTCTCCCTTTTCACTTCTCCCTCTTAGAAGGCCTAGTTCCCTTCAGGACTCAACCTAAGCAAAACCTCCTACACAGGGCCTTTTCTGATCCACCCAGCTGTTAGTCCCCTATATTCCTACAAAATTACATTGTTTTTATTTCTATTTTCTTATTACTGTACATGTTGTTCTCCCCTGTAGAATGTAAGCTCCTTGAGAATGTGCAATGTTTTTGTCTTTGCTTTCCAAGAACCTAGCAGAGAGCCTCACAGCAGGAGCTATTTAATAAAAGCTTATTGAACATCACTCTTATAAGTAAAGATTAAAATGATTTGAAGATGAAAATTTTTTAAAAGGTATTCTCCATTGCTTAACAAACAAAACAAAAACCAATTGCTTAGCCTTATACTTGAGGTCTCTGCAATCTGGAATAAATCAAGGTAGATTTATTATCCATTCTAAACTCTTAAAATTCCTGTTCTCACACTCCATATTTCTACCAAAATAAATGATTTGCCTACCCTCTTCTGTCTCTGTGTCACAACCAACCTTATCCTAGTTGTTTATTCAAATGCCTTTTTTCTTTTGAAGTCCATCTCAAGTATCATCTTCTCTAAAAATCCATCTCATCTATTCTTCCTTAAATTTCTCATATGCCTCTTCTTTACACTTAGCACATTAGAACTTATAGCTCAAGAGTTTGCCCAATTGCTTAGTTCCTTTTCTAATATTGTAAGATTCTTGAAAACTAGTACTCTGTTGTGTTTCTTCTTGGTTATTCTAGATTCTGTAATAATGAATGGCATAAAACAGTTCATGGGAGCATAGATCTAGAAATGGAAGAGACCTAAGAAGCCCTATAGTTCAACCTCCTCATTTTATGGGGGTAATAAATATTTGTTGTTAAGCTAAACCAACCAATTGATTCACTTAAAAATCAATTTAATGTCCTTTCCCCCTTAATTGTCTAGTTTAATTAAACTGGATAAATTAACTAGTTCTTTCAAGCATCATGTTGGGATAGCCTTAGAAAGTACAAACTCCTTATCTTGGCATTCAATTTCAGATACAGATTGATTTCTCTGTCTGATTTTACTTGATCCTCAGAGGACATAGAACAGCTATTTGCAGTCACTTAGATGATAACCCTTCTTATTTGGGAACTTTAATTTATGGAAGACTGCCTTGCTGCATCTTGGCTTCTAATTGGATTATAAATAGAACTAAGTCTTTTCCCCCAAAATATTCTTATATCATGCTAAAATGGCATGTCTTTGGGCATCTTAACTTGTTAATGAGAAAAGTTTATAGTCCTTCAGGCAGCTCAATCATAGTTGTGGTATCAATTCCACAGAGAGTTTTTAAGTTTTGGCACTCTGATACATTTAAAAGCTTATTGTTGGCTTTATCATTGTTGGCACACCTTACTAATACTCCATAGCTACATTAGATATCAAATCACTGTTTCAGGGAAACAAAAATACAAGAGGCATATCACATTGTAAATGATCAATTCTAGGTTTATGAACCAAATCAGGGTTTAACATGGAAAACCCACTTGATCTTGCTTACTCTTATTGATGAGTGGTCATATTTCTGTTAGTACATAGAGGTATTTCAGTGGATTTTCAATTTCATCAGTGAAAGGAGTAGCCTTAACTACTTCCATTGGTACATACTGCAACCCATCCATCCATCCATATCTTCTCATTCTGTGAGATCCTTGCCTATATGTTCCATACAAAATCTAACCAGTACACTGATGAGAGGGGGTCCTCTCTACAATCTAGGTCTAAACCATTACTTCAGTACCACTGTGATACTCAATCCATGTCAATCCCTGGCTCTCATTACTAACTGGCTCATTTTTTTCAAACATTTGCTTATTATTCATCTTATATGTAAAATGTCATTGCTAATACGCTATAGCTTACTTATGCCCATCAGAAATATTCTACTTACTCATTGATTGCTCTTCAATTTTTAACATGAGACTGCTTAGAGTAGGAGATAGAGTGATAAATTTGGTGGCAGGAAAATCTTTGTTCAAATCCTGCCTCTGAATTTTCTATCTATGTGACCCTGAGCAGGTCCCTTTATCTCTCTGTGCCTAAGTTTTCATTAGTGTAATAGTACTTGTAGTATTACTTGATGGGGTTTGTGTGAGGCTCAAATGAGATAGCATACATAAAGTGATTTACAAACTTTTATACTCTATATAGACATCAGCTTCGTTATTTTTTGGAAATCATAGCATTTCATAATTCAAATATAAAATCACTGGAAAAAATATTAGTGTTAAAAGATGGATTTTGATTCTCTAAGTGACTTGGCATCATAGAATGTAGTAGAGTGGTTTTCCATTTCTTTCTCCAACTCATTTTAATTGTGAGGAAACAGAGGCCAACAGTGTTAATTGACTTGCCGAGGGTCATAAAACTAGTAAATATCTGAGGCTGGATTTGAACTCATGAGGATGATTCTTCTAGATCCCAAGCCTAGTGCTCTATCCAATGTGCCACCTAGCTGCCCTATTAATGACCATGGTTGGCCCCACAGAAGACATATGACACCATACTCCCCCCTAGGGTTTTTTTTTTATTTTTTTGCAAAGGTAGAGGGCTATAGCTAGGGAATGTTGCATATAGTATCAGACTTTTTGTGCTGTTACTAAACTTTGTTTCTCTTCCTCTTTAAAAAAAGAAATTGTATCATAGAAAGTTTCTCCCAGGGAAGGAGTAGGCAGAGGGCTGTTTTGAAAAATGTCAGTGATGTTAAAGCAAAATATATCACTAATAATGTATTTTAAAAAAAAGAAAGTATTTTACAAATACAATCCAGTCAACTTCCCTCAATTCTGGGCCTGACTTAATGGGCTGGTCTCAGTGAGTGAGTTCATACAATGAAAACTGGCAAACTTTCACTGTAGCTTGGAAAATTTGCTTCCACATCTGCTTTGGATAGTGTTACTCTGACAGTTGTTCAGCATTTATACCAAGGCTCTCTTCTCAGATAACAGGTTTTGCGACTCCCAGCCTGTCTGATTGCATTTGAATATGGTGACCCTGAAACTATTGTACGGTAATTAGAAACATGTTCTGTGGTTTTAAATTGGCAAATCACTGTGTATTATTAACTGGTTCATTATGTAAATACTCCAGGTTGGCTCCTTGTACAGTTTATGAATGTCTAATGTGATAAGAAGTCTATCTTCAAGGGAGAGGGCTTGTTGCTGCCCACATTAACTATAGCTTGCCTACGTAAGTATTGATGTATCTTAACAGATTATTTTGGGTTCTTGTTTGATCCTGTCTATGTTTTCTTAAGTAAGCATGCTGGTTAATTACAATGTCAATCTTTGTTTACCAAATTATCTCCAGTTATTCTCCCAAGAGAGATAGGTAGCTGCATATGAGAGATGGAAACTTACTTGCTTTTTTGCTCCGTGCTCTTTAGGTATTTCCTCCTACTTATTGATTATGTATGAAGTCCCTTCCTCTCACCTATTATTCATGAGCTGACTAATTTTAGCTTATGTGATAACACTTGGAACTGGTACTGCAAAGATATTTCCTCAAATACTTGATTAATGCATGTCTGTTCCAACATCCTACTCCCTCTTCTTCTATTGAAGTGACTGCTGCTAATGAGGCAAAAAGCCTAAATTGATGCCTACTAAAGCTAGCTGCATGATCGCACCAGAATGCTTCTGACAGAGACAACCCTCCCTTTTTCTTCCCCATTAGGGGCTACTGGGGAGCTTGGGTAAGAATCCCAGGCCTTTGGAGTGGGTAGTTGAGCTGTCTCCATTTAAATGTAAATGCTAAATCTGCTTCTTAAGTGTTTTAAAACAAAAATGTGGGTGGTCCCAAAGAGCTTGGAAAGTGATTTTTATGAATGTTTAATGAATATTCTCCCTTCCAAAAAGAAGGTCATGAGGAAAGTGAAAGATGGGGTCTTAGAGAAGGGCAGATGCTAGAGATCCAGGAGTATTTCAAGGTGAATAAGTGGGAGTGAAACAAAGTGGGAATTGAGAAGCAGAAAATGCAATAGAAAAGACTTCAAAATGGAGCAGGATGAGGAAGAGTGACATGGTGGATCCCAAGGTAGATCTGCAGTATGAAAATGTAAGATTCTATTAAGACAGTAGACAGTGGGAGAAGTGGAGAATTCTAAGGAAAGGCAAGAAAGAATGAAATGGAAGAGAAGAAAGAGATGGATGAGAGGAATCTCTATTTCTAGCAAGAGAAAGTTAGGATAGTTGGAGAATTGGGGCTCTTAGAGTCATATTCGAACTGCAATACTCCACCAGGAAGCTGTTATAATCAACAGCTGCTTAAGGCCCTGACCTAACCTAGGAGCAGCCTACTAAGCCTTAGCCACTCCTCTTCAGAAAGCAAAAGGAATACCCTTTAACTTGTAATCATCAGTCACACACCCCAATTGTTTTTTGGCCTAGAAGTAGAGGTGTCTTCTGCATTCTGAAACAACTTTTCTAGTATCCTAATCTGAATGCCATTACCCTTCTATTTCCTCAAGTCTTGTTTTAATTAAACCCTTTGCCAATGTGGTGTGGAGGAAAGAAAATTGATTTTAGTATTTGAAGACAAGAAGAGACTTGAAGGCTTGCTTCTGAAATTCAGTTCAACGAACATTTTGAATTCTTACTAAGTGCCAGACACTGTACTAGAAATACAAAAAAAAAAAAAATAAAAGTGAAATTGGTCCTGCCCTCCAGGAGATTACATGCTACTGGTGGAAATGTATGCACAGCTAAGTCTATGCAAAATATTTCCAGAATGAATACAAAGCATTCTTAGCATAGAGAGCACTAACATTTGGGGGAGACTGGAAAGGCTTGTAGGAGATAGAATCTCTGCTGTGCTCTGAAGGAAACTAGGGATTTTATATTAATTAGCTTTGTGATCTTGGATAATACTGAAATTTCAAGCCATCTATGATTTCTCAGATAAGCCCCAGGGAGGCACAGTGACTTGCCATGGGTCATTCAAAAGTAAATGTTAAAAGCAGAATTTGAGCCCAGTCTTCCCAATTTTGTGGCCTGTCTGCTCTCTACAATACTATGAAGTTTAAGCTATTTGCATTGGCTTTTGGATTAGACCTCTGATTTCATTGGTATAGGGAACAACTGAGAGGAAAATTCCCTCTACCAACAAGTATTCATTAAGCACCTACTATGTGCCAGACACTAGGGCCTAAATACAAAAAATACATTGAGTTTGCTTTCTAAGATTGCTGCCTGCTCTATAATTTATATGTAGTAGGTACCCAGAGATAAGTAATTTGCTCAGGGTAATGAGTATATCAAATGTGGGCTTGAACTTAGGTCTCGCTGGCTTTTTATCCACTAAATTATAGTGCTGCTCTAAGTTTCTAGAGCTGTAGTTTCATTATATACAAAATGAGAAAAATAATGCTTGTCTCATATACTTCACAGAGATTTGAGGAAAATATTTTGTAGATCATAAGACACTATAGGAATGAGTATTATTATTTAGAGATTTAAGTTATTGACCTTCCTTACCTATCCCTGAGATGGAATAGCATGATATAGCTAGAGGTCCTTTCCTCTCTATTCATGCAGACACAACCTTGGTTCAAGCCTTCTCCAGCTCTGCCCTGTACTACTGAAGTAGCAGTCTAACTGGTTCCCCTGATTCAAGCCTCTCTCATGTCAATCTATCTTCTATTCAGCTGCCATGGTGATTTTTGTCAAACATACATCTGACAATGTGACCCCTCTGCTCAATCAGCTCCTATTATCTCCCCAATCAAATAAAAATTCTTCTATTTGCTAATCAGTGCTTTGTATAACCTGGTACCTTCCTATCTTTCTATTCTTTTTATACTCTACTCCCATCTATGCACTCTAAGATTTAACAGTGCTGGCCTATTGCATTTCCTCAAACAGGACAGTCTTCTGTTTGTTCCACCTTTCTAGGATGTTCCTCCTTGCCTCTGGCTCTTTCTTTCTCTGGCTTCCTTCAAAACTCAGATCACTGAGATCATTGCTACCTTTTTTCATTTGCTAATGCCTTCCTCTGTCAGATTTGCTTTCCATCTACTCTCCATTTCTTTTGTATATACCTTGTTATTTATATGTAATCTCTCCCCCATCAGAATGAAAGCTTCTTGAGAGCAGAGACCATTTATGCTTTTCTTTCCATTCATAGAACCTATGACAGTACTTGCCACATGGTACATACTTAATAAATGCTTGTTGAATGACCTATAGTGTTCTAGACAACTCATTAAGTTGCAGAGAAGTTGCTGACCTGCATTGGTAGAAGGAGTCTTCTCACGAGGGAATTCTATACCAGTGAAAACCCACATTGAAATCCTATTTCTCTCTTTTGCCTATACCATTCAGTTCTACTTAGAACTCTACACATTGACCCTTCTGCTGTATACTCTAATCACACCTTGGTCAGGATAACCTAGCACCCTGGACTATGATCTTGTGCCTCATGTTAACCATTTCACTCAGCCAGCCCAGGTCTGCTGTCACTTGTCTACCCTCCTGGACTAACTACCATGTGCCATGGTTGCCAAGTATCCAGCACTAAAAAGTCAGAGTATGGGATCCATCAACTTTGACATCAAGAAGTGGGCTCTCATTCCAGTTCATATTTGACTGAAAGTCACGGAGTGACCAGAGTCCAAAGAGCAAAGAATGATCTTCCAACAGAAACCCAAAAAGAAGCAAATGATAAGCAAACTTGACTCAAGACTGGATGGTCAATGGAGAAAGTCCTAAAAATTAATGAGGACACAGAGCCCTGAGTCATTCCTCACTTCTCTTTCTGCCTCTGACACATAGTGGATGTGTGAAATCTAAGCAAGCTACTTAACCTCACAGTGCCCTAGGAAATCCCCTAAAACTACATTTCAGAGAAATGCTGAATTTATTGGTAGGCAGTGTTTACAAACATGAGGATTCTCTTTACCAATGAAACCCAGGTGTGGTCTTTATTGTATATTTGTCTTCTTTTGCATCTGGATAAATAGGTAATACTTTTGCAAAACCTAACCTAGAAAGCTTACTTTGACTTTGTACCCTGAGCTCCTGATACTTAGTCTCATGAATCCCATTATTTTGAACTAAGAGGTGGGTAGGATGGATTAGGGTAAAGAAGAGGTGGTAGATAGGGAAGGATTCAGAGCATACCCTTGAAATGAGGAAAAGTGCAAACTTTTCACCTCTGAGCCTTGATGTAGCATATAAAAATGAGCAGAGATATCTGCAAAGATGGGAGAGGCAGAGGGAGCTTATATTCTAACCTAGCTTCTTAATTTCATTTGTTTAGTGCTATAGCCTAAGTTTTCTTTACAAGTTCATTTCTTTTCTTTAAAGCGAACTTTTCTTTTTATTTAGTATGTGCTAATTAAATATTTTACCATACATTCAACTCAGTTCCCTGGTGTGTCAAATACTTACTTCAACTGATTCTTAAATTCCACCTCTTTGTGAAGTTCAAGCTAATGGAAGGATTCACACCATTAGAATCATTGTGTTTTGTGGTGTCTGAGAAAGCATACTGAGTGACTTTCTGATTGCTGTTTTCTTTATCATTTTTTAAATGAGGCAGTAACTTGCATTTTATTCTCTGGGTTGCCTTTACTATACACTCTCACCATGATAAGTACTGACCTTCTTCAACAATCTGGGCCCTTTGCCTTTTCCCACATTCAGGGCCCTGGGGGTTTGAATAGGTCTCACTAGCTATTTGATTATAGGCAAGTCACTGTCTTGGGACCTCAGTTTTCACATTTTAAAATGGGAGAAAACTAGAGGATCTAAAGAGTAAAATATAAATGTGTCATTTCTACTACTGCTACTATTAATACATTTTTCTCTTAATTTCTCAATAGAATCCTTCTCATTTCCCACCTGTCTATACTTCTTTGAGACTTCTCTGATTCCTCTATTGTGCCCCAGAAAACTCATGATTGCATCTTGCAGGATGATGACATTTCCGTAATCAGCTTCAGTAGTCACACCTCATCATTATACTCTGCTGAGAGGGTAGAATCATTATTTCCAAATGCTCCATTTAAGGAGGTGGCTCAACACAGGCATCACCTTGTTTCCCAGCTGACTGAACTAATTTTGGACTTCTCTCCCATGTCAAATGACTTTTCCTCCTACTTTAACCTTTCATTTTTGTGTTATCTTCTCTCATTAGACTGCAAGCTTCTTGAGGGCAGGAACTCCTTTTCCCCCATATTTGTAACCCTAGTGGTTGTCACAGAACAGGTACTCATTAAATATTTCTTATCAAATTTTTCTTTGGAAAACTCACTATCCTGTTGTTATTTTTTTTTCATATATATCTTTGACAAGTTATTAGTCTTCCTTATCAGGATGTGGGTGCATCCCAGTATAACATCATTCATGCTGGGCACTGACCCACCGGGGGAGTGAGTGGACGCCACAGCTGCATGGACTTCCTCTGTCCTTTTACCCTGAGACACTGGCAAAATGCAGCAGTGAAGAGTGTATATATGCATATTTAGGGGGAGGCATGGGAGAGCACTGTGTGCAGATGGGTCAGGGAATGAGGCGCCTCCTGAATGCAGGGAAAGATTAGTTGCTGGCTGGGGATTGCTGAACACACATAGCTCTTTTCATTTCACAAAAAGCATGGAATGAGGAGTCAAGAGATGTAGGTGCTCCCTTTGGCTATGTTGCCAACAAGACCTGTAAATCTTGGGCAGGTTGCATCACATCTTAGGAGTTCAGTTTCCTCCTCCATAAAATAAGAGGGATTGGGAAGATGATTTCTTAAGGTCCCTGATAAATCTAAAATTTAGAATTCTCTGAAATTCTCTGACTTCATTAGCCCAGAGAGTAGGCCTGGGGATGTGGGTAGGAGGCTGGAAACCAACCAATGGGAAAAAGAATTTGGTTGGATTTCCTAGAGACTTTGGTACTGGCTTCCCCCAATCCAGAACCAACTGAAATTTCATTTTCAGTGACTAGAACCATACCTTAGATAGGATGGTGCTCTTACGTTCTCTTTAAACAGTGGACTTGGAGACAAACGATCTGGGTCTGAGCCTCACTCTCCTTCTTTATGGCCACATAATGATGGTCCAGTTATATCATGTCTTATACCTGTCTAATCTCTAGGATTCCATTCGGCTGTGGCATCTCCCCAGAGCCATGGCATTGCCTCTTCTTCCATGTACCTTTTGAGAGGCTGAGTATTGTTGTTTTCTCCTAGATCCTCTCCTTCTTTACCCAACTCTGGGCATAGGGGTGTGACTTCCTCTTCTTTGTTTTCCTTAGTGACTAAGTCAGAGCCTAAGGAGGTAGTGGATGGGGCTAGGAACCCTAGAAGATAACTAGGGAACAATGGGCAGAGGAAAGAAGGGATATTACGAGAGGCTGGAGGACTCCAAACATCCCACTTCTCTGCTGTCCCCTTATCTGCCAGGGCAAGGGGACGTATCTGCCTGCCCCTTGTGAGGTAGTAAAGTTTGGCAAGGAATGACATGTAAGTTAATATTAGTCTTCTGGCCATAAGGCTCATGATTTGTCATATTTCACATGGTGTTATCTCACTTCCCTTAGAGGCAGGCTCCATATTAACAACCTCCCTACTTAGGAATATAAATGCGCTGCTCTGAATGGCTCCTGAGAGCCAGAGCACACCTTTTTTTAAAAAAATATGATCTCTTCATACTCAATCTACCCTGTGCCCTCTGTCTATATATGTGTATATTCCCTTCAATTACCCTAATACTGTAGGAATGTAAACAAAAAGTTCAACTTTAGTAAGTCCCTTATGATTTTTATTTCTTTTTTATCTTTTCATGCTTCTCTTCATTCTTGTATTTGAAAGTCAAAGTTTTTATTCAGCTCTGGTCTTTTCATTGAGAAAGCTTAAAAGTGCTCTATTTTATTGAAAATCCATATTTTGCGTTGGAGTATTATACTCAGTTTTGCTGGGTAGGTGATTCTTGGTTTTAATCCTAGCTCCTTTGACCTCCAGAATATTATATTCCAAGCCATTTGATCCCTTAATGTAGAAGCTGCTAGATATTGTGTTATCCTGATTGTGTTTCCACAATACTGCTTGCAGTATTTTCTCCTTGATTTGGGAGCACTGGAATTTCGCGACAATATTCCTAGGAGTTTTCTTTTTGGGATTTTTTGCAAGAGGTGATTGGTGGATTCTTTCAATTTGTATTTTACCCTCTGGCTCTAGAATATCAGGGAAGCTTTCCTTGATAATTTCTTGAAAGTTGATGTCTAGGCTCTTTTTTTGATCATGATTTTCAGGTAGTCCAATAATGTTTAAATTCTCTCTCCTGGATCTATTCTTCAGGTCAGTGGTTTTTCCAATGAGATATTTCACATTGCCTTCCATTTTTTCCTTCCTTTGGTTCTGTTTTATAATGTCTTGATTTCTCATAAAGTCACTAGCTTCCACTTGCTCCAATCTGATTTTTAAGGTGGTATTTTCTTCAGTGGTCTTTCGGACCTCTTTTTCCATTTGGCTTTTAAGGCATTCTTCTCCTCACTGGCTTTTTGGAGCTCTTTTGACATTTGGGTTAGTCTATTCTTTAAGGTGTTATTTTCTTCAATATTTTTAGGGTCTCCTTTAGCAAGTTGTTGGTTTGTTTTTTGTCGTTTTCTTGCATCACTCTCATTTCTTTTCCCAATTTTTCCTCTACTTCTCTTACTTGCTTTTAAAATGCTTTTTGAGCTCTTCCATGGCCTGAGACCAATTCATGTTGTTCTTGGAGGCTTTTGATGTAGGTTCTTTGACTTTGTTGATTTCCTCTGGCTGTATGTTTAGATCTTCTTTGTCACCAAAAAAGGCATCTAGAGTTTTAGTTTGAGTCTGAGTTCATTTTCACTGCCTGTTCATGTTCCTAGACAATTACTTGACCCTTGAGCTTTTTGTCAGTGTATGACTGCTTGTGGAGTAGGGAGTACTTTGTCCCAAGCTTTAGGGTCCAAGTACTGCTGTTTTCAGAGCTACTTCTACTCCACAGTCACCACAGGCTCTGTTACAACAGCTCTCCTCCCTCCCTAAGAACAGCCAACCAGGATTGCAATCCAGATCCAAGCAGGGCATAGCAAGAGAACCTGCCTCTGTGCCGACAAAGCAGTCCTTGCACTACTGCTCTGATCCACTGCTAGATTCCTCCCACCTTGTGAGCCAAGGACTCGGGAAGCAGCTAAAGATGGAGCTCTGGAAGTACCCTCAGGATCTTCTTGTTGCTGCCAATGCCACAGCTATACCACTTCTGTCACCCCCAGGGATGGGGCTGGACTGCTTCTTGACTATCAGTTCCTCAAGGATAGTGAGCTTCTGAGGTGGAATTCTGCCTATCATGACTGTTACTACACCTACTATAATTCCTTAACCCCTAAATTCTGATTTTGTTTTGTGGGCCCTGAAGTCAGTTTAGTTCCTAGACACATAAAGACTCATTAAACGAAACTTCAGGATATGCTCTACTATTACAGCTTAACAATCAGTTGCTTTTGTTGCTGCACCTGTCCTGAACTGCTGCAGCTGAGCTCTTGGCAAAGATGTCCACCTTATTTGTTTATCCTAATACAAAAACCTAACTTCCTTCTGTTTCTCGTGCTTAATTCCTGAAAGATCTGCCCACTTATGTCAGTCTATGTAATCTTTCAGCTGTTACATCTACCATGCATATCAAGGCTAGTGATTATAGATCCTGTCCCTAATCCTTTTTCACTGTACCTTCCTGGCTTGGCTCTCTAAGGAAAAGTTGAGGAACCACTTGTTTAGAAAATTATAGAGCATATCCTTGGTCAGTTATGACCTTTAAGGTGCTTTCTACCTCTGTGATACTTTATGGTTTTTTTAGGTGAATCCAGGAAGGTAAAAAAGATGGTAAAAATGATAACAATAACATTTACATGGTACCTACTATGTGCCAGGCACTACTCTAAGCCCTTTTGACAAATTTTATCTTATTTTATCCTCATACAACCTGGAGGATAGAAACTATTATTATCTCTGTTGACAGATAAGGAAAGTGAGTAAACAGAGGTTAAGTGACTTGCCCACTGTCATAAAGCAATTGAGTGTAAGAGTGTATTTCCACTCAGGTTTTCCCTAACTTCAGGTCCCACATTCTAACCACTCTACCATGTAGTTGCGCTAAGGTGACAATTTGGACACTGATTTAACATTTATCTTTCCTTGATATTCAGAAACTTTTATATGATTTTTCCAGGAGTTTATCCTTGGTTGATGCCAGCATCACAAAATTACCATAAAAGTAGGTTATTCATAAATAAACCCTGGTGAGATAAGATCAACATTTTTCTGATACATCTTCTTTCCTCCCTTTTACTACTCAGGGAGATTTTACTTGAAAGAATACAATACCACCTATAGGGCATAAGGGAGCTCAACTTTTCTGACTTAGCTTCCTGTTATCTTGGAACAGAAAAAGCTCAGTTGCTTATAGATTATGCCTTCAAAATTTGGTGGGTGTCTAAATCATGTGGGTTACCATACCCTGATGATTTGCTGAATAGATGCTTCCAGGTAGAGATGGAAAAAAGGAACACAAGTGGTGGATGCAGGGAGCAATATGTGGTTCCATCCAGAAAAGCTACATGCTACTCTATTTTGTTTTTGTTTTTCCTAATTTTCTTGTAGTCTTATAAACTTCCTCCCTTGCTAAGAGATCAAGGTTTAACAAGTGCTTCATTTTGTCTCCACATCTAACCAGAAGACCTTTAACTTAAATATCCTTCAATGAGTAATAGTATTTGGTGTATCAGTCACAACATGCTAGAAGTTCAGCTGCTGTTAAGCCTATGGAAAGTCAAGTCTTACAAAGAACTCTCCTCCAGCAGGCATAGCCAGGGGCTGGGTGATGGATGTGGAAGCTTCCTAAGGGCCTCCCTAGTCTATGTCCCTTATCTTGATGGTAGTTGCTATATATATATTGTTGATAGGTGTGTATATGTGTGTGTATGTGTGCACACATACACATATCATCATATAGCATTATAGATATATACTAAATCAGTAACCTCATGATTACTACAAAGAGTTTGCATCTGTTTTTTACTGACTGCA
The DNA here is from genome assembly GCF_011100635.1 of Trichosurus vulpecula. Taxonomy (NCBI): domain Eukaryota; kingdom Metazoa; phylum Chordata; class Mammalia; order Diprotodontia; family Phalangeridae; genus Trichosurus; species Trichosurus vulpecula. Next base: position 122,695,102 of record NC_050577.1, on the reverse strand, counting down.
TAACTAACATCAAAATAATTTTAAGGAGATATTAAATCTTTGGGAAGAGGAAAGTTTTTTATAAAGAAGGAAAATGGACAGAATTAATACTAATGAAACAAACAAAAAAAATAAACTTACCATGAAAATTTTCCTGGTTTTTTGTTCCCATATATAAGTCTTCACTTCCGACAACATTTATCTTTTTAAATCCGATTGTTGAATTCAAAGTTCTCTCCTAGCCCATGGGATAGACTGTATATTGAATTTTAGGAAGACATGAATGGAAGGTCCATTTTATGGGCACACATAGATATGTTGTGATCTGCCCCACTGGAGAGATATTCATTGAAGTATTGAAGAGTCCTAGGACTTAAAATTTAAACAAAACAAAATCTTTTAATATGTAACTTCTATGAAGGTACCCCCCCTCCCTGCTGGAGATTTGCAGAGTGGTTTTTAAGACACATCTGCAAAGTTTATTTGCTTTGGTTATAAAGACATCTAAACCCCTTTAACAAATAATTTTCTTTATTTTCTAAAACATGTTATGAAGTGATAGTCTATGTGGGAGAAAATAAAGCACCAAGTAAAGTCACAGAATCTATGAAATTTAGGGGGGCTTTAGATGCTCTTTTGTCCAAATTGTACTGACAATCCCTTTTGTAACATCTGTGAAAGGTGTCATTAAATGGTCTTCAAAAAAAAAATCTGGGTTGAAAGGGGAAACTCATTACTTCAGAGTCAGTCCATTCCCCTAGTAATGATCTACATCAGTCAATATTCATGGTAATTCAAGGCTATGTCTACACACACAACACAACCCTTCTGGTTTCTTTGATTGACTTGAACTAAAAAAAAAGCCAGCAGCCAATTCCATCAAACAGTTTTGACTGATTTTCTTCTAGGGGTGGAAGGAGACTCAATTGACTGGAAAACTGAGTTTGAATTGGTGAATCAATTTGCGCATGTAGATTTAGCATCAAAGAGGTGTTGGCTTTGAGTGAGGAATTCTATGGAGTCTATATCTAGGTTGTTCTTATCCTAAGACTCTGCTGAAATCTCACTATCCTTGAAGCTTTCCCTGGAAATTAACATTTCATACAAATAAGTTGTCTGTAGAAAAACTAACTTTAGGTTAGCCATGAGTTATTTATGTATGTATATACTTATGTATGTATATTGCAAGCATATATCTTATGTGCATCAGCAATAATGTCCCTTTCATCTACAAATGCCCCAAATAGTATGGGTCATACTTGTGATGGTGATTAAGATATTTTTGTGATGATGATGATGGTGATGTTTTTAGCTATTACTTCAGGAAAAAAAATATTGGGTCTGGGGGGTTCTAGTTACCAGTATCCTGATTTTCCAGGTTGATTGATTATCTTTATTGTATCTTTATGCTACAAATACTAATCTTACCCAGAACAAAAGATAATCTTTTTCAAAAACTCTTCCTGTGCACTTCAAGATGTAGTATATTTGCAAGGAGATGCGAGATAACAATCCCAGGCTTTCTTAAAGGAGGAAGGAAGATCAGTGAATGTTTCTTTCTTTGCTTTTCATTTCTCTTTTATTTACAAAGATACCAAAAAATACTAGAGAAGCCATGAAATTCCCAAATTTCAGTTTCCAGTAATCATCAGAAATCTGTCATTCAAGGTTCACCAATCTGCTCCTAACAGACTGTAGCTGCTCAGAAGCATAGAAAAAGCAAAACACACACACACACACACACACACACACACACACAGACAGTCCTGCCACATGCTCTGAGGAACATTCACTGACCCCACTCTCCCACCCCTAAAAGGCCAGTGTGTTGTCTCTGAACAAAAATCACTATTGTAAAATGTTTACCCCTATTTTGTAGTCCAGGAGACCATAGTACAAGCAAAGTTATTGTTTGTATGTTTCTTCAAAGTCAGGAATGAGGATTGCATTTATAGAATGAAGGTTTTCACACATTGGATGGTCTCTAGGGAAATTGCTTTGATATTTTTCAAATCTATTTTTCTAAATTTCCTAAGTGATAACAGTTCTTTTTGATTGCTGGCTGATTAAATGCAGACTGATTGTTCATATTGCTGGACTGATTTCAGAACTGCTTATAGCATTCATGCTTTTACACCAGAAGGCACGCCTGCCAAAAGGATTCAAAACTTGAATTATGAAGACATTATAAATTAGATATAAGAATATTCCACAATCAAGACTCAGAGTTCCACCATAACCCAAAGTTTGCATTTCTCATTAAATATTTAACTATGTGGATAAACAAAATCTCTTTCTTAGAATTTTCTTTTAAAATATTACAACTATTCCTAATCTCCATAAAACTAGAAGGGACTCAAGGAACCATTTATTCCTGCCTGCCTCTTCATTTTACAGATGACAAAATTAAGGCCAAAGGAGACGAAGTGATTTGCTCAAGGTTACACAGTTGTAAACATTAGAGGTTAGATTTGAACCAACATCTTTCGACTCTAGAGTCAGTGTTCTTTATATTGTCACATTTTTAGATCTCTCAGATTTAGTTCTTTTGACTTTAATTTTCTATCAGTACCCTAGCTACTAATGCTTTTCCACGTATAGTCAAAATTGGGACTAGGAGGAAGGGGGGAGATTCTTGGGCATCAGCTCAGACTCTTCCTCATGTCCTGTGTGTCTCAGATTCCTTTAAGGCAGTATCACTGTCCAGTCACAGAAACCAGGCCTTGGGATCACAGCCTAACACTCACACTTCCTCTTTAGCATTGTAGCTAGAATCTGGGATTTAACTTTGAGGCATTGAGTGCAACTGATGCTTTTGAGAAAGATCGATTCCCTCAGCACCAGGTCACTTTTTCCCCCTCTTTGGATTTCATTATTTTCTTGGACTTACTTTCAGCAATCATTGGCTCACTTTATTCTAATCTTCTCATTCTATCTTTTCTGTGCTTTCTCGATTTCAAGAGGACAGAGATCTAATTCATGATCCTAACTCTCTGTTGAACTTAGCCCCAGAAGTAGCAGCTACTCCTTATCCCATATTTCACACTTGGCTATACTGTGCCAAACCAATTTGAAAGATTGGCTTTGTGGGTACAAATATGTATGCACGTATATGTATTTTGGGCTCCCTTGTCTTGCAATCATTTTTCTGTAAGAGGCCTTGAAAAAGAAAAATTTGATACCTGGCTGCTTTCTACAAACTTGCTCAAGTCTCCTTCGGAAAAAAAAAAAAAAACAAAACTTAACTAGACTCTACTGTCCTTTCCAACTTGTATCCTGTATTTCTCCCTTTCTCAGCCAAACTTCTAAAAAATGCTGCACACACTTGGGGCCTCCATATCCTTTCTTTATACTCATTTCTCAACCCTTTACAATCAGCCTTCTGATTTCGTCACTCAACTGACTCTGCTTTTTACAAAGTTACTAAAGTTCTCTTAATTGTCAACTGGTTGACTATTTGAGGATGCTGTAGAAGGTGTTCTTATCAAATAGATGTTGAACTAGAAAATGTACAAAGCCCCTTCCAAATCTAAGATTCTGCAAGTGAATTATGTTTACAGACCAACTTCTCTGTACCAGTTCCTAAGATGCAAATCCCCCAATCCTGTGGGATTTGCCAATGTCAGGGCCAGAGACAATGAGGGATATTTGAAGAGTTGGACCCCAGAGGAAGCTTATGTCCCATCTAGGTCAGTACCCTTGGAAAATAGACACACTTGCTTCAGCAAGTTCCTCACACAAGTCATTCCATCTCCCAGCATTTACTCTGGCTGTCTCTCATGCCTGGAATTCTCTTCCTCCTCATCTTTGCCTCCTGACTTTCTTTAAGTTTCAGATGAAATCCCACCTTCTGCATGAATCCTTTTTTTTATCTCCTCTTAATTTGCAATTCTCTCTGTTGATTTTTCTCTAATTTATTTTATATATGTCTTGTTTGTACATAATTGTCTGCATGTTGTTTGCACATTAGACTGTGAGCTCTTTGAAAGGTGAGATTTTTTCTTTTCTTTAGAGCATAGTCACTTAATAAATATTGTTGACTGACTTGCTGACTGATTACAGCCTAATCCTTAGGAGAAAAAAAATTAGGAAAAAGTACTCTGGATATAGGGAGTGAGCTCAAAGAAGCATTTCTAGGATCAGCAATAGGAAGAAGGAATGCTTGACTAAGCAAAGTTTCAGCCCCTGTGAAGATTCCAAGATTAGAGTTAGCTAACCTAGTGGGAAACAAATGGCTACCCCCAAAACACCTGCCCCCAAACTGTTTCCCTCATACTTCTTTAAACCCTGCACACTAAGAAGGGGGATGGATTGAGGAATAAAATATCGATATGTGAGTGTAACAGAATATTATCATGCAACAAGAGATTATAAATATGAGTCAATCAGAGAAACATGGGAAGATTGCCTTGAACTAATATAAAATAAAATAAGCAGAATCACATGTACAAATGTCTTTAGCATTACAAATTTAAAAAGTTTACTAAAAGAAAGTCATATGGTGGGGGGTGGAAACAGCTCTGGCATAACTTGCAGACATAGATGTGGTCATTGTATCAGACAACTTTGATCTATTTTGTTTCTTTTTCACAAAGGATTGTTCAGTCTGGTGGGGTTTATCTCCCATAACTCTAATATAAAGATAAAAATCATCAATGAAATATATTGTAATCTTGCACCAGTTTACATTGTCTGAAATTATCCCACTTATAGATTAATTTGAGTTAACAATTCTCTTCTTTTAAAGTACAAGCACTCATGCATGACAATGTGCATTAGTTTACTTGGATTGTTTTCATCTAAATATCTTACTGAATATGGCTCCACAATGAGAGAATGAGTATTATGATGAAGGAACAGCAAAAGGAAGGGTCAATTGTGAAATACAGAAGATGTGAAATACATAGATAGAGAAGTCCTGAATAGTGGTACCTAGTAAAGGAATTTTGGTATCCCCTGGACAGTATCAAGTCTGAGAGAGAAAAAAAAGAAAATGTATGCATGCAAGATTGGAAAGTGGATAAGAACTGTACCTAGTTATCAATTTTGTCTGAGTCTGTGTCTATGATCTCCTTCAATACTCCCTCCCTCTCTCTCTCTCTCTCTCTCTCTCTCTCTCTCTCTCTCTCTGTCTGTCTCTCTCTCTCTCTCTCTCCCGAGGCAGCAATGGGAAAAGGAAATCAGGGAGGAATTCATAGAGGAACTTGGACAGGATTTAAAATGATGAATATGGAAGCTAAAGATGACAAAAAAGTAGGCATTCCAGATACAGGGTATGATAGAAGTTAAGGGATAGCTGCTTAAAATTGTGGGATCACAACTTTTTAACTGGAAAAGACCTTAGAGGCCAGCTAGTCCAAACAAACCTCTCATTTTAAAGAGGAGGAAATTGAGGATCAAAAAATGACCTAGGCAATAGATGTAAGAAAAAGGAGGAGCTTAGTTATAAACTAAGGTCTTCTGCTTCTAAATCCCACATTTTTTCCAATCCAAAGATATTCTGTTGCATGACCTCTGATTTTCCCTTATGCATAAATTAGGAAGAGATTTTTCAATAAATATATGTTCAGTGGAATGTGAATAGCCCTGTTATGTTGGAACAGGGAATGGATAAGGAAGGGATAAAAAAATTTCATGTTAGATCCAATAGAGACCTTAGAGATCATCTTTATTCCTCAAGTCATTTTTAGTTTGTTGCATCTAAGGCAGAAATGGGGCCTTTACGGGGAGAGAGTTAGAAAGTAGGGGTTAGACAAATGTCAAAGAAGGAGCAGTAGATAGTTTCCTGATAAAAAGTGGGAGGTGGCTCCAGGTGATTGTATTTTATTAAGCTATTGAAATAGATGTGAGCCTGGAAGTTAAGAATTGGAAAAGTTCCATATTCTGATAAATTGTTGTCAAAGAAGAGATCCCTTAAGAAATAGGGTTTTCAATTTCCTTTCTGTGCATGTTTGTATGCATGCATGGGTGTGTGTGTGTCTTTTCTTTCCCCTTCCTGCACATATGCTTCTCCATAGAAATAGTGTAGAACAAAAAAAAAATGAAATAAAATCCAGTTTCATGCTGTGTAGCTTTCATCCTCCTCATTCCTCTGTTCAATTGATGCCTTAAGAGTAATAAGAAAAACCTAGATCTAAGCACTTTCTTCAGCAGGAGTCCATTTTACCCATTCTTTTTAGGATATTAAGTGGGGCTGCTTTCAAAGAACCTTCCAGACAAAAAAAACCAGCATAAGAGGAAAACCCTTTGTTAAAGCAAGCCATCCCAACTCATTACACATGATTCATGGGCAAAACGATTTTAGTAAGCTCTTTTGAAGAAGTTATATGGATTCTAATCTATAAACAAGAGCACAAACCCAACATCCTAGGTTCCACCTGTCAGAGACATCCTAATTTATGAAGCAATGGAATCCAACTCCTACAACATATGCTATCCTCTCAGCATATATAATCCCATTAAACTCCGTTAAATGCCCCACCGTAATAAATTCAAAGATGTGCATGGAACAAATGGGGACATATATGACCCATTAAGATTGCTTTGCCTCTGGTGATAATTAGCAAACTCACCTTGAATTTTAACTAAATAAGATTCTGCTGGTGATATCAAAATATTCCCAAACCAATGAAAAGTTCAGTCTGATTATTCACTGCTTTAATGTCTGATAGGAATGTCAACAGAAATAACAAAATACCTGCTTTGGAAAATATGCTCTCTTATCTGGTGCTATACAAAATGCCTGCCACAGGGCACAGGAATAATTATTTGAAGAAACTCATTGCGATAAAGGTTTCCCCACTCCCAGCCACCAACACCGTTTGCTTCCTTGCCACAGATATTTGCAACACATCCAGATTATTTATTCTGTCTACAATGTGAGCAAACCTGCCCAGAAAGTAAACCTGGTTCCCCACATTACCTAGATTGATATGCTCCTTGCTAGCTTCATTAAACTCAGTAGATGGAATTTTCCATTGAAGACAAAGATAGGGTTGTAGATGAAATCTCTCTAGTTATTAATTGTAGTGTGACATGTTTTTCCCCACTTGGGTGTCCCTTCTAGAACCATTTCAGCAGAAACAACCATCATGTGGCATGTTCTCAAGATGGATGTGAGATAAGAGATAACAGTTTTAACAGAGCTTTTTTAGTTGTTTTCCATACAAAAAGTTTGATTTTTAGAAAAAAATATAGCAGTCCATGGGCCTATCTTTATTCTAAAATGGGGGTGGGGGGCTACCAGGTGAAGGGCTTCCATGTTTATGATGTCAAAGTTGTAGGAAATTCCTGGTACAATTATTTCTTCTACAATTGTTGGCAGATAGCATAACTGAAATTTATAATCTTAGAGGGTTATCTGGGAGATCAAAGAGGTTGAGACTCTCCCATAGTCAGACAGCTATTAGAAGGATTTAAATCTAAAAAGGCAGCTAGGTGGCATAGTGGATAGAGTGATGGGCCCAAAATCTGAAAGACTCATCTCCCTGAATTCAAATCTGGATTCATACACTTAGCTGTGTGACCTGGGCAAGACACTTAACGCTGTTTGTCTTAATTTCCTCATCTGTAAAATGAGCTGGAGAAGGAAATGGGAAACCATCCTAGTATCTCTAACAAGAAAACCTCAAATGGGGCCACACAGAGTCAGACACAACTAAAACTATTGAACAACAGTATTACAGCATAATATAGTTAGCGATATGAGGGAATTGGTTGTCATTGTAGCCAGTCTCCTGATTTTAAATGAGGAAACTGAGGCTGCGGTACAATGTCTTCTTCTGGATTACACAGCTTGTAAGTGCCTGAGGGAGGATTCAAACTCAAGCCTTCCAGACTCCACTCCAGTACTCCATATGCCATGGTACCTAACGTAAGACTAGGAAGTTACAGATCATCAGTTGCCTTATCAGCATCTGTAGAGTTTTCACCAGTTCCCCAAACCATTAAAATCACACACTGATACCACAAGCAAAATACCACATTCAGTGTTCCCAAGGAAAGTAAGCACTATATAAATGTATACTATATATCTATATATGTATACATATACATGCATATATATATGTGTGTGTGTGTATACATGTATATGTATATGTATATATATATGTGTGTGTGTGTGTATATGTGTGTGTGTGTGTATTTATGAAGAGAGAGATGCTTTGTCCCTTAAGTTACAATTGTTTTGAAAGACTGAGTCAAATCTATTTATCTATTTTCTTTTTCCTCCACTTCAGAAACTCAATACCATTATCCAAATGATGTATTGGAGCATAAGTAGGTATATGCATACTTTTATACACACTTACATACATATATGTATACACACATGCATACACACATCTATATATATAGATGTGTGTATATATATATATATATATATATACACATCTATATATGTATAAGCAATAGTTGTCTATCTAGATAGTGTACACACACACACACACACACACACACACACACACACACCATACAGTTTGGATCTGTATGCTGTGACTCATTACCATACTTCCAAATTTTAGCTTGGCTGGGTATATATACTGTGTCTTATTGCTGTCAGTGTCAGAGTATGAGTTGTCTGTGTAAAAGAGAAGTATCTCTACTGACCTACCTGGCTGAACTTCCATGAAGAGTTCCTTATAATATCTTTTGCAAAGCAGTCTAGAAATCTCAAGTTCCATGTTAGTGATAAATAATTAACCCTTATTTCTCAGTTCCTTGTCACTGAACGTACTTTAGGTCTTTTAAAAGTTCTTCTTTTCACAGTTTGCTCACTTACCAAATATTTAAATGAAAGGCATTTGCTAAGGAAAAATAGCTTCACACCATCAGGCTATTTCATTTTTCATCTGAACCTATGTGTGCACACACACACATAAACACACACACACAATTGTCCTATGGAGTGACAGAAATAATAATGCAATTAATATAAATAAAAATAAGACAGAATTTTTTATGTCTTGAGGATGTTTCTGTAAAACAAATAACAATGTATTTCTTTTTGATTTAGTTGCTTCATTTAGATTTTGACACAAATGCAGACTATAAATTCCAATTTGTCATGCAGAAGAGAGATAAAACTATCTTTTGATGTTGGTTTGGCTCATAAACTATCCTCCTACATTTCTGAGGAATACATTTGAAGATTAAATTTCTTTTTGAAATAATAAAAAGGTGGGGAGGGGAGTTTAGATAATTGTTCTTTTTAAATACTGTTCATTTCAAATGCTACAAATTGCCTTTTATGTTTTGGGGAATGTTAGAAAACTTTGATCTCCTTTAGGTAAAAAAACAGAATCAAAGCCTACTAAAACTGAATGACTCTTAGAGATTTCTAGTCTATTTTTCTCATTTCTAATATGAGGAAACTGAGAAACAGAGGAATGATGACTACCAAGGCTACCCAGTTAGTTGTTAGCAGAGGCCTCATGACTGGATATAGGCAATAATCCTAGGTGGCACAGTGGATAGTGCACTGGACCTGGAGTCAAGGGGACCTGAATCTAGCCTCAGATACTTGACACTTACTAGCTGTGTGACCGTGGGCAAGTCACTTAACCCTGATTGCCTCCCCAAAATTCACTTCTTAAAGAGGCCTATTTGTTGAATGGGCATTACCTCACTCAAAGTGAGAACCTGAAAAGACCTTAGCCTGAAAGGGCCAGGGGCCCCTAATGCATCCTGGGCCATCTCCAGTTGTCCTGGTGAATATCAGGCCACTGGACCCAGATGGCTCTGAAGGAGAAAATGAGGCTGGTGACCTTGCACAGCATTCTGTCACTAAGTCAAAGTCAACTGCAGGTCATGAAATCATTTTCCTGATGTCATGGTCCTCTTCAAGAATGAAGGACAAATGCAAAGTCATAGAGTCTAAAGGAAGAATAGGAAGACAGGTTCTGCCAGAACAAATAGCGGTAATGTATCTGATTTCAACTTAGAAAGATCAGTTCAAGTCAGAGAGTACAAGTAAATCTTGAAATGCAAGAGAAGTTTATATTTCATCCTAGATGAAACTGGCAGCCACTTATGCTTCTTGAGGAGAACAAGTAGTGTGGTTACATTGATGCCTTAGTGACATATGCAGAGGATACATAGAGGAAGAGGAAGTAGATAGGAGGAAAACTAATTAAGAGGCTAATGTAATTATGTTTGGTAGAGATGATGAGAACCAAAACTTGTAGCCTGGTCATGGGAGTAGAAAGAGGAGGCAGAAGCAAGTAATGTAGAAGAATCCACAAGGTTCAGCAGCAGATTGACCAAAGTGAAGGATGGGTAAGAGTGAAGAATAAAGTATGACTGCATAGTTAGAAACTTAGATGACTAGAAAGATGGTGATGGCCTCAAAAGAAATAGGATTGGGTTTAGGCGAAAGATCATGGATTTGTTGTTGGACACATTTATCTTGAGATGCATGGAGACATCAGGTAGAGATGCCCAGCAGGTAGTTGGTGATGCAGAACCAGAGTTCTAAGAATACACTGGATAATTAGACTTGGGAGGCTTCTGCTTATACATGATAATTAAGCCAATGATATCTTGCTTTTGTCTTGAAAGTTTTAAACTTTTCCATTCTACATACCTCCTTCCCCTTCCACAATCAAAATTCCCTGACAGCCTCTAATAATAATGATAAATAACATTAGTATGGCCCTTTATAGTGTGCAAAGTTTTTTATTCCAAACAGCTTTGTGAAATAGGTGATGGGAAGATTACCATCCTTATTTTAAATATGAGAAAACTGAGACTGGAAGTTAATGAGACTTTCCCTAAGTGACAATCTGGACAAATGGCAGATCTTACCCTGACCTAGTGCTAGACCGCAACCAAGATGGCATAGATTATAGGATTTTAAATTTAGAGTGGGAGGGGATCATGAATATTTTCTAACCAAACATCTTCCTTTTACAGATGATACTGAGACACAGAGAAGTGAAATGATTCGACTAAAGCGAATCTGGGATGAAGGGACAGATATAAGAGAAGAGCTCATCTGATTACCTTTATAAAACAATGACATCAAGGTACTATTGATTCATAGCTGTAAACCCCCCTGAGGATATTTGGACTCAAGTGGAGTTTATTAACTCAAATTAATACTTATCTTGTGTGTCACAAATGTTTTTAATAAGATGGGTAAAAGGGATATCTGATACTCTTTCCCTACTGGGAAAAAGGATAAAGGAAGCTATATTGAGTAGGACAGGGAGATTTATAAATTGTTTCAGATAGTCAAATGTCAGAAATCAGAATTATTTTAATTTCTTTCAACCATGACCCACTTAACTCCATTCCCTTCCCTTTCACTTTTGCAATCGAAGCTGCATCTCACAGGACTAAATAAAAACAAAGAGTCATCATTCAGGGAAAGAGAGTGTGGGTTGGCACAATACACTGAGGATATAAGAAGCCAACCTCAATGGCAGAGGGGTCTCTTGTAATGGATCTGTAAAGGAGATTATGCTGGCCAGAAAGAAAGAAGACTATTTCTGGCATTGATAGCAGTTAAAGTATGTCATCATTTCTAGGAAAAGTGGTAGACACAGAATCCCATGAGACTTTTAAAACAATATTGGACAGAATATTAGAAGTGAACTATAGGGAATAATCACAAATCAGTAGAGAAATAGAGCAGAATACTTAATATTTTCCATCAGTAAAGTCTAAAATTAAAAGTCCTTCTCTTGTTTTTTTTGTTATTTTGTTCCCTTTTTCAGGTGAGGGGGACAAACTATACATTAGTACTTTGAGACAATATTAGTAAAAGAAAAGGTTTTTCCCCAAGTATTTCTCTTAAAAATGATACTTTTTAAGATAGCTTAGAGTTCACCTTGTCCAACTCATTCATTTATAAATGAGAAATCTCAGTCCAGGACTTACCTAAAGTATCACATCTGGATAGCAAAGGATATGTTTCCTTTTTGCTGCTGCAAGCCAAGCGCTCTTTACTCTGTATCATGACACCTCCCTCTTTACCATGAAATTGATAACCCCAGTATGAAGCCATAAGTAGTATGATCCAGGATATAAACTTTGCATTTTCATTGTCATTGAGTGAAATTCAGTCATCAACTCTCCCCTCATTACCTCTACTTCCTTTCCTTTCACTTGAAAGATATTTATCCTTATTATCCGACTGAAACTATTTTCTCCAAAGTTAGCAGTGATCTCTTAATATCTAATGTCTTTCATCAGTCCTCCTCCTTCCAGCATTTCACACCGTTGATCACTCTCTCCTTCTGAACACTCTCTGGGTTTTAATGATGCTCCTCTTTTTTGGCTTTTCTATTTTTCGGATTGATCCTTTCAGGCCTCCTTGGCTGACTCATCATCCACATTATATCAATTCCTCCTATGAAAGGTATACCCTAAATCTCTTACCGGGGCCTCTTCTTTCGTTATCATCACTCCTCAGCTTGAATAAGTTAAATTATTATTTCTAATAGGATGAGTAACAGATATCTATACTTTACTCCAGACTCTCTCCTGACCTCTAGTGCAACATCATTAGTTGTCTATAGAAAATTTCCAACAGGCTGTCCCATAGACATCACAAATTCAGAATGTAAAAACAATATTCATTTTCTTTCCCCTAAAATATACCATTCTAAGTACCATCCCAATTTCCTGTCTAGGAAACCACCACTCTTTCAGTTTTCTAGAGTAGTAACCAACATGAAATCCTCATTCTCACTCTCCCCACATATCCAAGTAATCATCAAATCTACCTTTCACAATGTTTCTTTCTCACTATTCACACAAACCCTTAGTTCGGGCTATCATCACTTCTCTTCTGGACTTTTACAACTACCTCATAATGGGTCTCCCTTCTTCAAATATTTCCCCAAATCCAATCCATATTCCAAATAGCTGACAAAATTGTTTTATTTATGATCGTATCTGACCATCTCACTTCCCTACTTAGTTAACTCCGCTATCTCCCTACTGCCTTTAGCATAAAATATAAACTCTATTTTGCTTTTAAAATTCTTAATAACTTGATACAAATCTATCTTTCAAGTCACATATACCATAATTCTCATGGTGCAAGGGCTAGGGCCTTTAACACATGGAAAGCACTTCACTTATCCTGTGTTTCATGGGACTATTAACCATTTTTAGTTCTATTCTTTTCAGTCTTATAGTGAGAAAAGAAGATTATCTGTTAGCCTAGAATTCTGATTAATGGTTTACTCTTACCATGCATGAATTGCCACAGAGAATTCAGAAAGCATTTCTTAGAGTAAGCAGAGCTAAGGAAGCAGTGATTGAAATGGAAATATAGTTACTCACCTCAGGAAGGGAAGGCAAGGCTAATGGGAGGAAGTCTGGGGAAGTAGGTTATACCATTGTAAAGTGTTTAAGTAATTTCTGTGTAAATTTCCCCCAAAAAACTTTTGAAACTTTTTTTTCCTTGTCTCTGTGCTTTTAATCATATTATATGCAGTTTTGAAGTGAAGAGAAATGATTCATCCTTTAGATTTATTCTCAGTGATTTGGAATCAACTTCTAATTTACATTTCTATCACTGACTCTCTAAAGTCTATACATTCCACATAGTCATAGAATATTAGAGAAGAAAGGAATCATACAAATCAGAATGTCCAACCCTTTCATTTTACAGATGAGTAAGCGGTGGCCCAGAAAAGTTAAGGGATGTAACTGGGATCATCCAGTAGGCTAGTAACATAACAAGGATAAAAGCCAGGTTTGGTTGATTAGTAATCCAATGCCATTTCTTTTATTCCATCTTATTTGCTTATTTTATTCCAGCCACTTGTTCCTTATGTTTATATCTTATATAGCACTTATTAATTTTTAAAATACTTTCATATCTCTTCCATGAATTGATCCTCCCTATAAAGCTACTAGGAAAGCAGGGAAGATAATAATATACCAAAATTATAGATTCAGAAACCAAAACTCAGAACTTTTAAATGACTTGTTCCACTTAGCGCAACTATTAAGAAACAGGGCCTGGAATCCAGACCTTCTGACTCAAACACCAGTGTATGTTTTTTCCTGCTATAGTATGCTGTTCAAAGCATATATTAGGTACTAAGTTCTAGATAGCTTTGCTTTCTGGGAGGTTGCTCAGTTTTGCTGTTTTCATTCTAAATGGCCAAGCTTCAATGAAATATTTTATCTTTCCACCCAATTTCTTCTGCTCAGTTAATTATCAGAAAGGACTCGGAAAATCCATTTGTTTGGATTAGGTAAACTTACAAAATTGTGCCCCCTACATATTCTGCTGTTCACCCAAGACTTTTTTACTGTGTCTTGCAACATATGAATCTTGATTTAACTGAAGGTACCTACATTCCCTAGAAGAGGAATTTTCTGGAACTTAAAATGTGTATGTTAATTAAAAAGTGACTTCATTCCCTGCAGTGTTCTTCCTCCTCTCCAACAATACTATGCAAGAACGGTGTAGTTTCCTAAGCTGCCTATGCCTACTCCAATTCAAAATTTGCATTTGGCATTGGCATTGGGCTCTTTTTTCAATGGGACCCTGAATTTCAAAAATTGTATTACAAATTCAGAGCTGGGAGGAAGCTTAGAGAGCATATTACCAACCTCTTCAGCCTCCATTTTCTTGATGAGGAAATTAAGGCTCAGTAATATTAAATGACTTGTCACCGGTCAAGCAGGCATCAAAAGACAAAATCAAAATAGGAATTCAGGTTTTTCTTCGAATTTGAAATCTTATGATCTTTCCACTATATCATTCCAATATTTGTTTTGGTTATATAACAGAAGTGCTTGAGCCAACTGTTAGTGGATGTCAAGTACCAGGTGAGATGTTAGGAGCAATCTATTATGTCATTATTCCCCTCAACAGGCACATCTTTCATTTTACTTTCTCTCTCTTTCTCCTTCCCTTCCATTCCACTCTCCATTCTTTTCTCTTTTTTTCCCCTTCTCCCTAGCCTGTGCCTTATCACTGATTGCCTAACTAACCATTGACATGTTTATCACTTGGGGCAAAGAAATTGCTGACCCCTTTATCATGAGGTTCTATACATTTAGACCAATTCTACTGCTATTCTTTTCATCACTGCTATAATTGATTGCTTTTTTAAACTTCCACTTAAACTATATTAAAATGTGTTATTCATGATCATCCCCAGTTTACTTCCTTCAGAATTGTGCAAGGTGTGATTATGAAGTGACAAGACTGAATCCACAATTCAAGTTTGCACTTTTGTATTAAAGTTATAGTGACCTAATACTGAGAGTAAAAATGTATTAGAGAGAAGGAACAAGAATTTATATGTTCCAGGAACTGTGCTAATGGTTTTTACAAATAATATTTTTATCATCATAAGAGATTGGTATCATTATTCTTCCCACCCACTCACACCTTTTTATAGTTTAAGAAACTCAAGCAAACAGAGTAAGTAACTTGCCCAGGGTCAAATTGGTATACTTGCCTGAGGTCATATTTGAACTCAGGTCTTCTTGACTCTAGGCCAGTGTTATACCCACTAAACCACCTAGCTACATCTTCTTGATCATAGAATTGCACCATAACTAGGATGGATGGATGGATGAACAGATGGATGGATGGGGATAAACTACAAGGCATTGAATTTAGAGGACAACGACAATACTTGCATCACTTCATAGAGTCATAGGATCTTTGTCAGCATAAAAATAATTAAACATAGCATCTACGTAATAGAGCAATTATTTTAAAAAACACATGATTCTCTCCTCCAATTTGTCAGGTCCCCTTTTGGCTCTGATTTAAATTTTATTAAATTAAATTTTTAATTAAATTACTTTTATTTTAATTAAAATTAAATTTACTCAATTGGATATTATTAAATTTTCTTTAAAACATTCTGGTTAGAAGCTCTAGAAGACTACTATTAGTCTTATTCAACACCCCTTTTCTTGTGTCATTACTTGTTTGAAATTCCATATATTGCTCCCCACTGGGCAATCCAATGCCAAAGTTCTTCTGGAATTTGGAAGTTTCCATAATCCAACCTTTCTTACCTATGTTATCGATTCAACCATTTTCTTCCAATATAAAGCTTTCCCTATTACTAGTATTCCAATCCTCCCATTCAAATCAATTCCCTTGCTCCTGCTGCTTTCCTAGCTTGAAGTTTTCATCCACACTCTTATTCTAATCCTACCTTCCTTTAAGATACATGTCAAATTCTGTTTTTCTATGGAAGATGTAGAAAGGTCCTCCCAGCCATTCCTTCATCACACTTATTTTCTGTAGTGTTTGTTTTGATACTGATTTTGTTCACTTTAGCATTTGATAGACCCGCCATGTAATATTTTCCAATTGTTTCATGTATATGACATTCATCTCCCTAACACTATTGTTAGTAATTGGAGGGAAGGAGCCAGATCCTCCTCTATTTCTCTATCTATCCTAGTGTCTAACAGAGTGCAGAACACAGAGCAACTAATGAGTAACAAAGATTATATTGAATCCAAGTCTGTGGACCATAGAACAAAAATTTCCTGGGGGGTAAAAAGACAATGGAGTCTTTAGAGATAGTAGATATTTAGGAGAGGGGGAGAGAATCAATGCTCATTTTCAGTAACTACAATCATGGCGTATTTCATATTCTTACAGTGACATTTTCATGAAGGACTCATTCATATTGTAATACTCTAAAATTGCATACAGAGCAGGTCAGTTTTTAATCATCGCTTATTGCAAAGAACAAATCTCTTTATTGGTTACGCATTTAAAATGTTTGCTGATTAGCTAGAATTTGTGGTTGATGGTCTCTATCATGACAAAATGAAGCCTCTGTAGAAGCAAGAGAAGTCACTGTAATATTATGCCTAGGTGACCATGTGCTTTTAAAAAAAATCTTAAATGATATATGCAATCTTTTTAAGGGGAAAAGATGTCAGCAAGACGACCCTATTTCAGTTTCCTATTTCAGGGAAATATGGGGAGCACCATGTGCTTAGCTGAATGTCAGACATTCCTTTACCTTTTGACCAAATGACAGATGTCATTCACTTCTGCCATTTATGTTGAAGCTTTTTATTGAACCAAAGGTATTTCTATGACCTTCTCAGAACTTGTTTCTTTCATCAAATCCAAATCTGTTTCCCTAGTTTTCCTTTATTACTTCATTTCCTCTCCATTTTCAAACAATTGAATCAAAATGGCATCAGAATTAGAAGAGCTTGTTGGGGTTTGCTTTTAAATGTGTTGGACCCAGCTGAGCTTATGAAAAGTGTGCCTCTTTTCTGAAACAAAACAAATGTTGGAGAAGTTAAGCTTCTTGTTTACACAAGGCTGTCTAGTTATGAGAGTGTAAAAGAGACACAATTTCTAACAACTCCTGAAAGACAATAATGAGATATGATAACAGAACAAAATATTAATTATCATATGCATTTATAATATCCTTTTCATGTAAATCATGTCAATTTACACTTATGTTTTTTGTCTATTTGGTCCCTGTCAAATATATAGAGTGGGGGTTATTATCCCCCTTTTATGATAAGGAAACTGAGACCAAGACAAGTTAAGTGAATCATTGTGCCTAGTTCACACTATGTGTAAGATATAGAACAACAACAATAACGAAAAAATAACCAAATCCAGGACTTTGGCCTCCAAATTCAATATTTCTTACATTATTTCAAATTTAAAGATGTAAAACATTATTACATGTTTACAATTCATACCCCAGAGCACTTTTTTCAAGATTTCTGATGACAGTCTTATCAGTTGTAATTTTGAAGTAGATGGTTATGATATTTACTCCTAAAATAAAAATACTGCATACATAACACTAGCACTATAGATAAAGTCAAACAATCACAGATCACAGATGTTCAGGCTTTCAAAGGACCTCAGAGCCCATCTATTTCATTCTGTACCCAAACAAGAATCTTAATTAAGGAAGATGACCAACCTACAGGGATATCATAGTTAGATTACAAAACCCCCAGCTCAAGGAAAAATATTATGAGAAACAAGAAAAAAAAAATCAAATATGGTGGAGCCACAATTAGAATCACACAAGATCTAGTGCCAGCTGTCCTAAAAGACTGCAGGTCTTGGAATACTATATATTAAAGAGCAAAAGAATTAGTGTTGTGACCGAAAATATGCCTAACAAAGTTAGGCACAATCCTAAATGAAAAAAATGTATATTTAATGCATACATACACACACATCTCCACACTTAATTGTAGCCTTCTAGGGGGAGGGAGGAGGAAAGGAGAAAAAGAACAAAGTAAAAAGTACATAGTAGAGAACAAAAGAAAACTTCCAATGACACAAAGAAAAAGATAGACAGCTCAGAACACAATGGCTAGTATTTATTATGTAGGCTTTCTTGAAACAGAAATTTATTGCTATATATTTTGAATCCTCTCATATTCTGCTGTGCACATGACAATGCTTTCTTCTTTTCTTATTTTGTTTTTAAGTTTATAATGTTTCTTTTTATTTTCTTATTGTATATTTAAATTTTAGAACTTACGTTTAAATAAATCAATAAAAAAAGAAAAAAAACAAACAAACAGCTGCATCCCTGACCACATTATCTCAACCAGTAGTATTAAAATCAAATAGAAGCTAGGGCCACTAAACCATACATAAGAATCCTTGTGAGCTATACATGGTCTTAGTTTTCATATGTATTTTCACTTCTGTTTCATTGTATTTTTATTTTGTTGAATATCTTTCAATTACATTTTAATTTGCTTCGGGCTACACTCAGGAGTGTTGTAGCTAGGAGAGTATTAAGTGACCTATATTCCTTGTCTAAACCATCTATGTTTATTTTTTGTTTGTTTAAATCCCACCATTGTCCCTACCTTGTCTGCTAATTTCCACTCACACCTCTCTTCCCTATCACCACCCATGCCAAGTAGCCAGAAATACACATTTCACTCTGTGAAATTGCTACCAAGGATTAGGGTGCAAGTCATGGAACAGTACATATTCATATATGTGTGAAACTAATTACAGCTGAAAATCAGTAAACAACATTTCAAATACCCGTGGAAACACCTAGATAAGAACATAGGCAGTTACCTCTAAGCTGACCAATAGAAAGCAGGAAAAAATGAGTTTAAAGCCCTTTACACTTTGAAAAAAACATAGCCAAATGATATAAGATGACCCCTCCCAATGTAGACCACCTACTTAAATTTTTAAAAATTCATTTTGAACCATTGATCAAAAGTTTCTCTTTGTAAATTTATTTTTTTTTCTTTTGCATGTCCTTGAAAACAGTTTAAGTTGGCCCCTCATTCATTCTGAAATTGACAGATAAGTATTGATCTTCTGTAAAATCTTCCTTAAGAAATCTTGAAAAGAAGCAGGGGAGCCATCTTTTAAAGGGAGAGGTAATTATGCTCATAGAACCTTCTCTACATGCAGTGCCAATTCTATCTGCTTTGTACATGAGGGTAGATACATACAGTTTTGATTAAATCCTTTCTGCCAATGCATATTCTAGACTTCTTTCATGATCCAAATAATGTGTGCCACCTCAAAAGACCTTATGCTGATATTTCTCTTACTTTGAAATCCCCTGGAACTCCCTTATAACTCACTTTCCCTTCTCTTACATTTTCACTATGTTAGTCTTGGAATCATTATCTAGTAAGTCAGTGAATAAACATTTATCAAATGCCTACTGTGTATTAGACACTGTTCTAAACATGGGTATAAAGAGACAGACAAAATGTTTCTGCCCACAGGGAGCTCACAATCTAATAGGGGAGGCATGCCAACCATGCCCAAACCATCTATATACAGGATAAGTGGGAAATAATCAACAAAGAGAAGGCATGAGAATTAAGAAGGAAGGTGAAAGGCTTCCTACAGAAAGTGGTATTTTAACTGGAACCTTCAGGAAGTTAGAGAATTCAGCAGGTGGACATAAGGAGGAAAAGCATTCCAGCCAGTGAAAATGCCAAGGAGTATCTTGTTTGAGGAAAAGCAAGAAGAGCATTGTTACTGAATCAAAGAGCATATGGGTAGGGTAGAGCAATGGTTATGAAGGACTTTGAAGGTCAAACAGAGGATTCTACATTTGATCCCGGAGGTAATGGGGAGCTACTAAAGTTTATTGAGTAGGCGGTGACATGATTGAACCTGGGCTTTAGGAAAAGAGCCTTATTGGCAGGAGAATAGATTGTGGAGGATAGATTGGAGTAGAGAGAAATGTGTCAGGAAGAAAAGTAGACTGTTTTAATAGTCCAGGTATTGAGAGATAAGGGCTTGTAATAGGCTGGCAGCAGTATCAGAAAGGGTGTATTTGAGAGGTGTTACAGAGATTAAATATGTCTTGGTATTATATTGAATATGGGGATGTGCAAGAGATACTGAAGACTCTAGGATGACTCCTAGATTATGGAGGAGAGGGTAGGTGGGATTGAGGGGCTGGGAGGATTTGGTACCTTTGTAACATGGAATTTTGCAGATGGGAGTAGGTTTTTGGGGGGAAAATAATGAATTCATTTTGAAAATTTGGGGATTAAGACATCAGCTGAAAATGTCTTAAAGGCAGTTAGAAACAAGAGGTATGGTCAGCAGAGAGGTTAGGGCTCGATAAATTAATGTGAGAATCACCAGCATAGAAAAGATCATTGAATTCATGAGAATTGATGAGCTCAGCAATTGAAATTGCAGAAAAGAGAAAAGAAAAAGGTCCAGGACAAAGACCTGAAGGAAACCTATGGTTATTCACTGTAACCAGGATGAAGATTCAGTGAAGGGGTACTGGAACTGAGTCAGTTAGAAGAACCAGTAGAGAGTAGTATGTCAAAAACCTAGAGAGAAAAGTATATCAAGAAGAGGGTGGTTGATAGTGGAAAAAGCCACAAAGAGGTCAAGAAGGATGAAGATTCAGAGAGGCCACTGGATTTGGAAATTAAGAGATGATTGGTAACTTTTGAAAGAGGAGTTTCAAATGAATGATAAGGTTAGAAACCGGATTCTAAGGAGATATGAAGAGAAGAAAAGAAGAAGAAATGAAAGTATTGTACATGGCCTTTTTAAGGAGTTTAGTAAGAGAAGGCCAGAGAGATATGGGATGGTAGTGGAGATAGATGGATTAAGTGAGCATTTTTTAAGGATTGAGGAAACGTAGACCTGTTTGTAGTAATATGGAAGATAAGTGAGAGAGTGGGGAGACAGTACTGGAGTTGATGGAATGGAATGGGATCACTTGAGCAAGTAGAATGGTTTGCTTTAGCAAAAAGATGAGCCACCTTTTCATGTGAGACAGGGAAAGGAAGAGACAGTGGCAGAAGATATCTGAGTGATATAAGGAGGGAAGAGGTTGGAGTCTCACAGTGAATAGTCTCTGCAATGGAGTTTCTTAACCAGGTGTATGTTACTTTTTAAAAATGGTGTATTTCAATATAATTGGTTTTCTTTGTAATCCTATGAATTTTATTTTATGCATTTAAAAACATCATTATGTTCTAGAAAGGGTCTGTGAACTTCACCAGTTTGCCAAAGGACTATGGTACACAAAAAAGTTTGAGAGCACTTGCTGTAATTGTTTCTTTTATGTACAATGTGTCCCAAAATTCTTAGTGCAAAATCAAAACCATTTAAAATATTTATTAATATTCAGTATTTTTAAAACTGTAAGTTTCTTAGGATAGGAACTTATCACTACTACATTTGGATATTATAGTGGAAAAAGACAATGTGTTCACAACCTAGAAGGGAAGGAGAACAAATGTTTATTAAGCACTAATTATATGTGAGACATTATAACTAAGCACTTTACAAATATTACTTCATTTGGACCTCATAACAGCCCTGTGAGGTAGGTGATATTATCATCTCCATTTACAGCTGAGGAATCTGAGGGAGACAGAGATTTAAGTGACTTACCCAGGGTCAGAGAGCTAGTAAGAGTTTGAGGCTAGATTTTAACCTAACTCTTCCTGACTCTAGGACCAGCTCTCCATTGTGCCACCAAGCTTCCCCTGGAGCCCTAGATGTGCATCTCTACCCCATTATTTATTATCTATATGACCACAGGCAAGTCAGGTCACCTCTCTGAGCCTTAACTTATTCACCAGGAAAATCGTAATTGCATCACCTGTCTCATAAGGTTGTATGGCAAGGTCTGTTAGCCTTAAGACCCTAGATGCATATAGTTATATTGTTCTTGCTTTTGTTGTAGTGATTACAGTATTATTTAACTTCTTCCTCCTCTCAGTCCACTAGGCTATCAATAAATGCTCACCGAGTTATGACAAAGACCACAAAGCCTCAGGGCCATGGGATTAATGCAAGATCTCCTTAAAAGTAATCAACTTTTTTTTTCTTAATTGCAGGCTTTATCTTTGTAAACCTTTTCCTTCTCCTGCTGAAAGTGGCTGCTCAGAAAAGCATTTCTTGTGGAGTAACAAAACATTGACTATAGCTCTGACTCTAGCCCCCATGCTGAAATGGCTCAAAGTTATGGTGATCAGGTTCATCTAAAAATAACAGCATAATTATTGGCTTCTATAACCTTGTAAGTGACAATGAAGCTTACTGCCTTAAGGCATCCTTATCACATAGGTAATAGTGCTTTTCCACCAAGCGCAGTGTGCTTATAAGAATGGATGTGTAAGGAGAACCCCTAGTAGTAGTGTATTTCATCCATCTTCTGCTACAATTCTACTGGGTGTGGTTCTTGACAATTTCCCCTTGAGAAACAAATTTGACCTAATGGTGGGAAAGTCATAAGATGGTGAATTAATCCTTCCCTTAAACCTCTCCTATATTTTTTCCCCAAGAAATCAGTGAAGAACTCATCCTGTGCAGGTTGAAGAAAAGACAACTTAAGAGGAGTTAGTACCTGAGAAGAGGACTGGGATCCTAAGGAATCTCAGGACAAGAATATTAACATGTCATGGCCTATGTAACAAATGGTTTGCAATGTAAATGGGATTTGGAAGGTAATTTTGGAGTGTACCTGTTTTTGTAAAATGGGAAGAAAAATCATGTTTATTTTGGTCCCTCAACTAGATTAGAAGCCCTGTGAAGTCAAAGATTTTATATTCCTATTATTCAGCTTCGGGTAAAATCATAGTAAGTATTCATTAAATGCTTAATAACACTACCTTTCTTCCTGTATCCCCAGCCCTGTATTAAATGCCATGGAGTATACAAAGAGAGATAAAACAATTCTTAACTTCTTGAGGAAGCCCTTTATTCCTCAGTTTCCTCTCCTCCTCCCTCCCCACAAAAGAAATAAATTTTTCTTTTGATGATTTTACTAGGGATACTAACTAGTTCTTTTATTTCTGTCAACAATGGTGCTGGTCTTGATTCTCCAGAGCCTTTTAGAGGAGGGATTAAGATACATCAAATTTTGTTCACAATGTTAGTTCAATCATCTGTTTTAAAGGCTATCTTTGTGTTGACCTTACTATTTTTGCTTTTAGGAAGTAGACAAGGGAGGCCCAGAATACTCTGTGATATTGTATATTTTGCAAGATTTACTATGTTTCCATATATTGCAATTAAAAGGAATATTTAATTCACAAAAGAGTGTGAACTATAATAATTTTAAGGACCTTGAAAAAGCAAAATTTCTGCAATTAGCACCCACTTTCTTTTGTCCCTTACCATCACCAGTTTGATGAAACAGTGAGGACATTTCCCTGCAAATAACTGTCACATTGATTTGGGAGCCTCTGGGGGGGAGCTATTTGAATGACTAGAACTTTATCTAGAAAATTTATATATTCTTTGAAAGGAGGGAAGAAGGAAGGAGGGGAGGGAGAGAGGAAGGAAGGAAGGAAAGAGAGAGAGAGAGAGAAGAAAGAAAGAAAGAAAGAAAGAAAGAAAGAAAGAAAGAAAGAAAGAAAGAAAGAAAGAAAGAAAGAAAGAAAGAAAGAAAGAAAGAAAAAGAAAGAAACACAGGACCTGATCTCTCCTCCCTCCCCCATTCCTATGGGGAATGAGTTTAATTTAGGATACTCATTTAAGAGGGGGATTAAAGAGCAGAGTACAGCTGAACTTCTTACTGGACACTATCTCTGTTTGCCAGAGAAGACTTCAGAAAGTTCAAAGAAGAAAAATAACCTTGGTTAAAGTGATTCAAAGTAATTGGTTTGAGGCTATTCTTGAGTGACTCTGAAGCCACAAGAAAGTGGCAGAAAAAGAGATCCAATTGAGCACATGCCCTCTACACTCTTAGTTGACTTTCAAGGGAAGAAGTTTGTGGGTAGAGTTGAACTTGGTTTATGTTATCCAATGGGGATCATCTCTGTTTTTTGGAAGTCATTTGATAAAGGGCAATGCCAAATGATAAACTCTTCCTGATTTGGATTGGCAGAGCTATATTTCATGTTCCTACTCAGTGTGTATAATAAATAAATGCTGCCAGTTACCAAACAACCTATATCCACCTATACTAATGCAAGGGCTATTAGAATATAGGTGGTAAATTCCTTGTGATTAAATTTCTTTATAAGCAAATTGATGAGTTTGTTTAGCATAGGTCTTCCCAAGAGGAAATGGGTAGAATGTTGGGATCAGGGGCTGGGAAGGTAGGAGAGCAGTGAACATAGACAAAAAAAGCTAGAATAATTTATCAATCTATATGGGTATCCCTAAATACCAAAGGAATTTTTCCAGTCATATTTTCCTCAGAGATTATTCATTCAAAGTGACTTGAAGTTTGCTTACATTGATATATGTATAAGAGCTCTACCTCCTTCTCTCATCTGGATATAAAACAATACATGTCCTAACTCTCAGGATTCATTTAGGTTGGTCTGCAGTCTTTGCACAGCTGACCAGTTCCTAAATTGACCTTGCAAAGGCCATGGCATGTGTAGTATCAGGACAAAGAGTTGTAACAATGATTATTTCACAGGTTGGTACATATTCTCAAAATAGACTTTCTTTTAAGATCAAGGAATTACACATCGGTAAGTTTCTAGAGAGTGCCCAATTGTGTCTCTTCTTTAAGCCCAAAGGCACCAATGCAAGGAGTTCAACTACATGTTCTTTATGGTCCTTTTGGGGTCTAATATTCTTTGCCTGGTTATAGGAGGCTTCACCATAAAAGAAGAAAATTTTGCATCCTGCATCTACTTCAGTTTCCAGTACAAACCCTCCTATAAAATTTTTCTAGTCAATACAGGATTCTACCAGTTAAATCAAACAATTAGTTTACTTATTTTTGTTTATTCCTGAATCAACCAGATGTTTTGCTGTTACAGGTTTTTTGAAAAAAAATTAGGTGGGAAAAGTTTGGGTGGAAAAATAGTGTTACTACAGAATCTTAGAAATGGAAGGCACGAGGAGGGGTGGAGCCAAGATGGCGTTGTGAAAGGAAGGAACTACCAGAGCTCTCTCACAAATTTTGTCAGATACATCTAAAAAAGCAAATCTGAGCAGATTTGAGAGAGTTAGAAGCCACTAGTAGACTGACAGGGGTAGGAGCACTGGGCGCACGGATTGGCATCAGACCAAACCAACCAGGAACAGCAGAGGAATGCAGCCAGCGTGCCGGTCTTGGAGAGCACTGGGCAAGAGAAACACTGGAGCAGGAACAGGCCAAGGGTGGAAGTACCAGATATGACCATGATCAATCCCCAGGCCTCTCAGCACAGGACCGAAGTCTGTTGAAGCACAGAGATGGTGACCACAGGAGCAGCTAGCCCAGAGGCTTCTAACCCACAATCTAAAGGCTTGAAACTCGCCTTCTTGAACTTCTGGGAGCCATGATGGCCAGGTAAAATGGTTCATATGCCTCCCTTGAACAAACCCAGATAATAAAACCTCAGGAGAAACTGAGGAGCCAGAATGGGGGCTTCAGTAGTGAGAGAAGTGGGGGAGAGGGGCCTTCCTGTCGTGGCAGAAGGAGACTAGTGCAGGAAGAGAGGTGTCCCAGCAGGCCCCACCTCAGCAGAACAATGAGAGTAACTGAGCCCCAGGGGGTGGAGCTATCTAAAATCAATGCCAGCACCCCACATTTGGCTTTGCACAGCCAGGGGAAGTGGCAGACACCAGCACAGCCAGGAGCTGAGACCACCCATTCTGTAGAACAGTCCTGGGGAAGAGGAGACCCCACAGCAGTCATACCACCCCTCCCCCACACCTCATGAAACCAGAGGCCATAGCACATAAAGCTAGATCCCAACACAAAAAAATTGGGACAGAATCCCCTGAGCCCCAAAAGCAGAGATCCACAGGAGGAAAAAAAAAAAACACCATGAAAAAGAATAGGAAGAAGCTTTCAAAGATGACAGATTCATATTATGGAGACAGGGATGATCAAAATACCAATTCCAAAGAGGACAGCATGGACACTACACCCACGTCTGAAACCACAAAAGGTCTCCAGACCTAAAAGCATTACTGGAAGAACTCAAGGAGGACTTTAAAAACGAAATTAGGGAGGTAAAAGAAAAAATGGAAAAAAAAATTCAATGAGGAAACAAATATTTAAAAGGTAAAATCCACGAATTGGTTAAGGAAAATCAGGTTAAGGAAAATTGGAGAAAATGCCTCATTGAAAACTAAAACCAACCAAATGGAAAAGGAGATAGAGAAGATAAAGGAAGCAAACAAAACATTAAAAATTAGAATTGGGCAATTAGAAGCTAATGATTCTAAGAATCAAGAATAAGTCAAACAAAATCTAAAAAAATGAAAAAATAGAAGAAAATGTGAAATATCTGATTGAAAAAACAACCCACCTGAAAAATGGATCCAGGAGAAACAATCTAAGAATTATTGGACTACTTGAAATCTATGATGAGAAAAAGAGCCTGGACGGTATCTTCCATGAAGTCCTTAAGGAAAATTGCCCAGAGGTCCTAGAACCAGAGGGTAAAATTGTCATCGAAAGAATCCATCGATCACCCCTTATAAAAGATCCCAAATTGAAAACTCCAAGAAACAAACTCCAAACAAAACTCCAAGAAATAGCCAAATTCCAGAACTACCAGGTCAAGGAGAAAATCCTGCAAGCAGCTAGAAAGAAACAATTCAAATATCATGGAAATACAGTCAGGATCATGCAGGATCTTTCAGTTTCTACTTTAAAAGACAGGAGAAATTGGAATAAGATATTCTGAAAGGCAAAGGAGCTTGGACTACAACCAAGGATCAACTACCCAGAAAAACTGAGAATAATTTTCCAGGCAAGGAGATGGACATTCAATGAAATAAGGGAATTCCAGACCTTCCTGAGGAAAAGGGCAGAGCTCAATGGAAAATTTGATCTCCAAATATAAAACTCAAGAGAGACATAAAAAGGTAAATGGGGGGGGGACCCCTAGTTAATCAACAAGGCTAATTAATTACATCTTTATATGGGATTATTTTGTTTTATGTTTTATATGCATGTCAATCTTGAGAACAATATACTCATTATGACAATTGAAAGGGATATTCATAGACTATGGATATCAGTATAAAATAATTGATATTATGATAAAAATGTAATTAAGAGATATAAAGGGATGGTTCTGGGAGAAGAGGTAAGGAGGTAGTAGAAACGGGTAAATAATATCACATGAAGAGGCACAAAAACTTATTGCAGTAAAGGGAAAGAAGGGAGGGAGAAGAGCAGTATTTGAGCTTTACTCTCATTGGATTTGGTTAAAGAAGGGAATAACATACCCTGATAAGTATAGAAATCTAACTTGTCCTACAGGCAATAGGAGTGGAAAGGGGAAGAAAAGGGAGGGAGGTTGTCAGAAGGGAGGGAATAAGTAGCAAGTGGAAAATGGTAAAATAAGGGAGGGGAATGGAGAGGGAGGGTAAACTGAGGAAGGCAGTGGCCAAAAGCAAAGTTTGTTAAGGAGTGGAAGGAGAAAGGGAGAAATAAAAGCACAAACAGGGGGGAACAGACAGTAATCATAACTGTGAATGTGAATGGGATGAACTCTCCCATAAAACTGAAGTGGATAGCAGAATGAATTAAAAACCATAATCCTACAATATGCTGTTTACAAGAAACACATTTGAAACAGCGGGATACACACAGGCTAAAGGTAAAAGGCTGGAGTAGAATATATTGTGCTTCAGTTAAAGTAAAAAAAAATTAGGTGTAGCACTCCTAATCTCAGAGAAAGCAAAAGCAAAGATAGATCTAATTAAAAGGGATAAGTAAGGACACTACATCCTGCTAAAAGGCACCATAAACAATGAAGCAATAGCATTGTTTAACATATATGCCCCAAGTGGTATGGCATGCAAATTCTTAGAGCAGAGGTTAAAGGAGTTACAGGAAGAAATAGATAGCAAAACTATAGTAATGGGAGATCTCAACCTCCCCCTCTCTGAACTTGATAAATCTAACCTCAAAATAAACAAGAAAGAAGTTAAGGAGGTGAACAGAATTTTAGAAAAGGCAGATATGATGGACCTCTGGAGAAAACTGAATGGGGATAAAAAGGAATATACTTTTTTCTCAGCAATACATGGCACATACTCAAAAATCAACCACGTGCTAGGGCATAAATTCTCAAAATGCAGTGCAGAAAGGCAGAAGTAGTCAAAGCATCCTTTTCAGATCATGTTGCAATAAAAATTATTTGTAATAAAGAACCATGGAAAAATAAGCTAAAAATTAATTGGAAACTAAATAATCTAACTCTAAAGAATAAGTGGGCCAAAAACCAAATCATAGAAACAATTAATAACTTTATTCAAGAGAATGACAATAATGAGACAACATACCAAAACTTGTGGGATTCAGCAAAAGCAGTTCTTAGGGGAAGTTTTTGATCTCTTCTTTCTACCACTTTCTACCACTTTCTCTTCCTTTGATGTTCACCCTTAACTAGGCATACCATCCTACACAGATCCTAGGGACAGTAATCTACTGCCCTCTTGGTAATTCCTCCTCTTTCTAAAAAGATCCAATACCTTGTTTAATGTTTTCTTCTCCAGACATTCAGAGTTTGATAATTTCTATATATTTGTTCACATCCTCTTAATCACCCTTAATTCCCAGTTCATCACTCACTTGAACTTTCATGCTCCATACATTCGCTTAAATTCAGCCATACAGAGGTATGGTCATATTTGTGATTCCACCTCCATAATCTATAACTCTGACATCTGCCTGACCATAACCTTATGTATTCCCAGGTCTCTTTTCTACCTTCAAAACAAATTTCAGTCACTCCACACCTCTATGACAAATACAGGTCTTTGCTCCTGCTCTGGCCTCAATTTCCTCCCTTCAGGATCTTTACCTGATAAAAATCCATTTCAACTTTATGATATCCTCTACCTTTGACACCTTGTCCTCAAGAAGCTCATTCCTCTGTACACTCACATCCTGAATCATTCCCACATTTTCTTCATTTCTACTCATCCGCTTTTGAATACTGCTGGGGGAAGTCTTCCAATATGCCAATGGGTCTACTACAAATTTGTTATTTAATCTTAACTGGGTCCCCACTGATTCAAGCCAATCCTTTTACTTTTCCTTGATTAGTTTTCTATTGTATCTGTTCTAAATTATTTCTTCTTTCCTCAAGAAACCTACACCATGCTTGCCCTACTCTCCTTCCATAGTGAGCCTTACCACCTAACTTTATGGGGAAGAAAATGAAGACATTAATTGCAAGCTCTTTCTTCTCCCACATTCTACATTTGAAATCTCCTCAACAATTTCCATTCTTTCATAATTTGCTTCATTTTTGGAGGCAGAGGCAGACTTTGTCCTTGCCAAGGTCAACACCTATACTTGTGCCTTTATACCTTCTCTTCCTGCATCCTCTGACCATCCAATCAATCACTTTCCCTGCCTGATTTTCAAACTCTCTCTATCCACTGACCCCTTTCCTGTTAGCTAACATGATCCTATGTCTCTCATGCTTAAAGAAAACAAAACAAAACCTTCAGTTGACTCTACTACCCCTTCAAGCTATTGTCATATCACTTCTCCTTTTTGTAGCAAAATTCCTTTCAAAAAATGGTCTCCGGTTTCTCACCACTAAACTTCTTGCAGTTCTGCTTTTGACTCAACTATTAAACTAATATCACTCTTTCCAATATTACCTCTTAATTGCTAAAAACTCAATCCCCCCCCCCCAAAAAAAGCAATGGACCTTCCTAAAACTTGATCCTTTTTTTTAAAAAAATTGCAGCATTTCACACTATTGGCCATATCCTTTATACTTTATATACTCCCCTCCATTTTTCCGGACACTGTTCTCTCCAGGTTTTCCTCCTACCTGAATGATTATCCTTCTCAGTCTCTTTGGCAAGCTCATTGGATCATTACTGGGTTCTATGGCTTTAATTATCGGTATACACTATGGCTCTATCCTAGGTACTGTTTTTTTTTCTCTCTACACTCTTGGTGATCTCATTGATTACCATAAGTTCAATCATTATCTCTAAGTGGGTGGCTCTTAAATCTGTATTTCTCGCTCTCATGTCCCATGAGATCTAGTTTTGCATCACAAAATGTTGTCTACACTTCTCCACCGGAATGTTCCAAAGTCATTTTAAATTCAACATATTCAAAATAGAATTCATTGTCTTTACCTTCAATTTGCATTTTCTCCTAACATTCTTATTTTTAAAGAGGGTACCATCTTTCTTCAATTCTTTCAGGTTCAAAATGTAGGAGTTGACTAACTACTCATTCTCACATCTATGTGAAATCAGTTTCTAAGTCTTGGCATCTCTAACTCCACACTATCTTTTTCCATCTGTTCCTTTCTCTCTATTCATATCATAAGCACACTATTTCAGATCATCATCAATTCTCTTTCTAATAATGCAATACTGTTTTCTTGGGCTCTGTGTAATTAATCTCTCCCCTCTGCAATTCACAGCTGCCCAATTAGTATTCCTAAACTATGAGTCAAATCATGTCTCATCCCTGCTCAAGAATTTTCAGTGGTTCCCTACTCCTAGAATAAAATGTATATCTTTCAGTTTCGCACTGAAAGCCCTTCCAGTCTGGCTCCTATTTATCTTTCTAAGCTGGTTATAAAGAAGTTTCTCTCATATATTTTACATTGCAGCCAAACTGATCTACTTTCTGTCTCAGGTACACACCATGGCATTGCCAACTCAAGTACCAACTCCTCTCAGAGCCTATAATTTATGTTCCAATGGTTGTCTTCCTCCTCCCCTGCTTCTCTCTACACTTTTTACTTAGGATATATATATATATATTTATATATATATATAGTTGTATGTACTTATCTTTCTTCATGTTGTTTCCAGACAACAGACTATAAGTTCCTTAAAAATATAAGCTATTTCTTTTTTGCTTTTATATCTCAAGTGTTTAATACAATTCCTAAATAATGTTCTTTTGGGGGGGAATGGGTGGGTGATCTGCAATTTAATTGTTAAAGATTAACTTTGGATGAAGAAACCACCTCTACCTATGGAGATCAGAATCTACATATCAACTTACAGTCTTAGAGAAACACCCAGAACACAACAGACACAATAAATTCTCACCGAATTAAACTGAATCAATATCAAAATAAACCCAGCATTACAGGGGACCTTTGAAGATGTCTGCTTCTATACTTTCCCCATTTCAGGAAAAAAATGTACACAAGAAGAACAGCAACCTATTTAAATGGAAAGATAGATAGTGTAGGATTCATCTGAACTGAAACAACTGTGCCCTGACAATTTTGCTATCTAGTTACTTTTCAGTGTCTCAGATGTTTGTTAATCCAGTTACTACCCACTCAGTTCTCACATTAAAATGTATAGCATGTGAATAAACACATACATGTATGTACACATATATACATGTATATCTGTGTACGAACATGTGTGTGCCTGTATATATACATATACCCATATATACATATACATACATTTATAAACTTTCTTGGCACTTCTTAAACAGCAATATAAAACCAGAAGGTTTGATTAAAAATATAAGATTTAAGTTTGTTTACTTATGGTATTTGAGATCACATCAGACTGATTATTCAAAAATAATGAATCCTGGTCTTTTTGGATGTATTTATTACAAGATACTCTACCTACAGGACACTTGCAATGAACAGGCCCTAATGACTAGGTAGCTGAAGTTTCCTGAGTTCCACTATCATAAATGTCTTTCCGTTCTTTATATTTACTTGTCAGCTTCACATTTTTGTTTTAAGTGAAAGCAAGAGAAATATCATTTGCTGTCAGTATGAATTAATTCTGGTGGGCTGCTTTGTGCCCCCACCTCCTTTTGTGGCTAAGTAAGCAGGAAAGGTAGTGATATGTTAATGTGACCTTTCTGCCTTACTTCTCATCCTGGAGCCATCAGCTGAGTTCAAGTACAACTACAGCTCTGTCATGGCTTGCCTGATTGATTGCCTTTAACAAAGTGTGAAAGACAAATTTAGAGATGGTTTCACTGAGTTAACAGTAAAAATTCCATAATTCTACTACATGATTTTTTTGGTAAGTCAACAGGGAATCAGATTTTCTTCTAATTAGGTCGGAAGTCATCTTAATTGGGGATCGAAATGGTAGTGGGTGTAACTTCCTATGTTACCTGACTGAAGTCAGCAAACTTTCCTCTACATTCACCTCCCCCCATGCCCCCCTCCTACACTAACTGGATGGAAGATAGGATCTACATTGATGATCTTTCCTCTTTTATAATGAAAGTTCCTTAAAAAATTGAAAAGTCTTTTGTGTGGTTAGTATAGCTTGCATGAAATTCCGAATAACAATAATAGAAAGTGCTGGCATTATTTGCTTATAAGTTCACAGAAATTAGCTATCATCCTTATCACTTTAATACCTGCTAGATAGAATAAACTGGAATACTGGAGTCCTAGGTCACATAACTTCCCAGGTCTGTGGAGAACATCAGGGACATATTGGATATGAGCTGGCTAGCTTCTAATGAAAACACCTCATATTATCCTTGTAGGTAACACCTACTCCTTTTGGATGGAAAGTTGAGATTTTCAGTAATGTAGTCATATAAATTCTTTTTTCATCTTATTTGAACTTTCAACTGAAACATATATTGAATAAAATGTTGGTCTAGGTTGAGGTCTTCAAAAAACCAGGAACTTGTAGTTTGAAGAAACTGAAGCTTTACTTTTACAGATAAGAAAATTAAGACCCAAGAAGATTAAATGACTTCCTAAATGTCACAAAGGTAGAAAGTGGCAGGGCTAGGAATGAAATTCAGGATTTTTGATTCAAAATACTATTTCTTCCATCTTATCATGGTTGCCATTCTCTGCATCATGGTAGCTCAGAGACATCTTACTCAAATGTCATGCCTGTTTTAAATACATAGCCTTAATCTACTTATCTTTGTTTCCCTTCATTCATATGCAATTTTCTTATTACATAGTTATTTGAACAGAGAGACAAAGTAGTTGAATATAGCCCTTTGAGATCTCTTAACTGACTAGCTGTTTAACTCTATGAATGAAGAAGCTGAAGTTTTCTTCATCTCTAAGGAGATGAAATAACTTACCCAAGGTCACATAACTTGTTAGAATCACAGGATCTGTCATAGATTTAGAGCTAGAAGGGAACTAAGGAATCACCTACTCTAAGCTCCAAATTCACAGATAAGGAACTGAAGCCTAGAGAGGTGAAAAGATGTGCCCAAATTATTGCTCCAGCATTAGCAAAATCAAAATTTATGTCTTCAAAGCATGAGTCCAATGTTGTTTCCATAAACTAGGACATCACAATAATATTTTGGTTCTGCTTTGGTATGTTGTGAAAATCACATGCCTTTCAATTTGAAGATTGTGATCATTTTTAAAATATCAAACACAGAAGGGCCTTTTTCATAGGGAAATGAATGCCATATTCCAGGAATAGATTTGTGGGATGCCTGCACAGAAATGTGCTGCTTCACATTTACTTATACAGGATAATGTCACCCGTCAAATATCACATAACAGTAATTTCATTTGGAAAAAAAGATCCCAGAATTAATTTTTATTATTTTGACAGTTTTGAAAAGAGCATTGATAATGATCCTTAGAGTTTTAATGATTGCCCCAATTGTGCAAGTAACAAGAAAAGAGAAGAAATCCCTCTTTTCTCTTTCATTTTTTTTCCTTTAAAAATAGTAGTGGGGATAAAAATTTTTCATTCCTGTCACATTCTTTTTAATTTGGATTCACTGGAAGAGGAAGACAGTGAGCACAGGGCTACAGTGTTCCAAAGGGAAGATAATCAAATGACAAACTTGGGGGAGCTAATTTAGAAGGTGGTGACCAAAGAACGGACCTTAGAAACATTGTAGAAGCTGCAGCATCAAGATTTCAGGAAGGGAAGGACGTGACTAGACTCACTAGAAATTTTGATGAGTCCCAAGGTAAAAATTACAGGACAAAAATCCTTAGTTTTTCCACTATAAACAAGACAAGTTAGGTTGATTTCCAATATATTGTCATACTTGATCCACAAAACAAGTCTTGTAATGGAGACAGGACAAATTATCCTCTAAAACATCAAAGGTCTGAGATTTCTTTTGGGGGGGGTAGTTACTCCTTCTATCAACACGAATCACAATTCTTCCATGTCTTAGTAGTCGGTATTCATGGACTTTTGAGCCGTTCTTCAGCTGGACCCTCCCATATGAATAGTCTCCCCAACTAGTATGTGAGTCACTTGAGGGCATGCACTCTCTTTCCATTTTTTCCCTATTTCTCTTCCTGGCACTTATCACAGTATTTGGCACATAGTAAACAATAAATAAATTTTATTCCTTCATTAATTCATTCATTCCTGAAGACCTTCCTGTGGCTAGAAAAATCTGTCAGCTGCTAACCAATGTTCTGATGATGAGCCTTTCTAAATTGAGCCAGGTCTACCCTCAGACAAAAGCTATTCATTTCACCATTGGCACCATGGTTAAAGGCTTTCCAAATTGGTCTGAGAGTTTTATTCTTTGCCATTATACTTTCCAGGAATTCAGAATCATCTCTGAACTGTGATAAATCATTGGAGGAGGATTTTAGTGGGAGAAGACAGAAATGAATAACCCCTTTTCTAGAGATTAGGAAACAGAGTACAGAGATTCAAGAGCTTGCCCCAGGTCAGAAAGAGCATGAGTGGTGAACGAGAAAATTAAAATTCAGTCTTCTGACTCCAAATTCTAATGCCCCGACCACTTGGTGGTATTTATGCTTGTGGAGAGAAAAAGCTATGTAGGGTTATGTGCTTTCTTTAAACTCTAGCTTGCTCTCTATTGTTTCTCCAATTTCCTCATTTAGGACAGAGCCAATGAAATATTAAACCAAGAAAGCTATTTAACTAAAATTGAATCATAAAATCCCCAATTGTATATAAATGCAACATTTTGTGAATCATTCAATGCACTGCTTAGCTATTGCTTATTGAATTAATGTAAAGGCAAATCAATCAACAAACTTGTACTGACTGCCTACTATATGTTAGACAGCTCCTTCTCCAAGTTAAAAAAAAAGATTTCTGAAGCCTATAAAGAATTTCTTATAAATAGATATGGTATTAGGAATAGGAGACAGAATACTGGACTTGGAATCAGAAATACCTAGATCTGAGTCCTACCTTAGACAATTATTAGCCATGAGATTCTAAGCAGTCATTTAAGTTCTCCATGTCCTAACAATATAAGTTGCAGAAAAGGTGCCAGACTCCAAAGGTAAGGCACCAATTACTAGGGACATTTCTGTATCCTTTGAGTCTCCATGCCAATGATATTAAGTATACAGTTGTTAACATAATAATAGAAATAATAATGTCACTTGATCATGATGTAAAATGTATGTTAAAGAGTGAAGGTGGGAAAGTCTAGCTATTGGATTCTTTTCTGGTGGTTTATTGATTAAAGTTTAGGGAATTTCCCATTCCTCATCTGTCTCAGTAATAACAACATTTAAAAGATCCATGATTGTTAAGAAACATTTAAAAAGTTTTTCAGGCATTGCCAATGGATAAAGAATCCCATGTATCTGTCCAAGTTTCTGATCCTCTGAAAATAACCACTACATGCCACCAGAATCATGCGTAGAACCCTTGAATTATGGCAGAATCTGCCAGACTTTGCTTGTACTCTGTGAGCCTAGCATTTAAAACACCAAGGTCACTTCTATGCCATGATTTTATCAACGTATTTACTTCTTTCAACTATATGAATCACATCTCCAGTACACTCCTATAGCCAGTCTCCATGAATTACCATTACTGAAAAGAGCACTATGGTATTCTGATAATGTGCTTTATAATACGACCAGAGTTTTCTCAACTCAGCTTCCCTGGGTTCCTTGAATTGCCTGTCTCACTTGAATTCCTTTTCCCATGCAACCTGATTGACCCAGCTTCCTGTGTATATAACAAGGCTCTGTGAAATTAACTAGACCAGTTCCAGTGCAACAGACATAGCATTACATTGTTTTTATTATCCCCTCCATTTTAATAAGGCCTGTCAGAATTTTGGCTCCCCTGGTGGAACCTTAAGCAATATAGAGTCACCTCCCTGCCATGATGAAATATAAGTTTAGAACTTTACTAGGAAAAAAGTAAATAATAGCAGGAAATATTATTGTCCTTGTCTCAGAAATCAGGAAACAGAAGCTAAAAGTATTTGAATGATTTTCCTAAGGTAACATGGCCAGTACATGTTAGAGCTGGGATATGATATGTAGTTTTCTGACTCTCGGTCATGTGATTTCATGCAACATGACTCAAAACAACTCAAATAATAAAATTATATAACTGTTGAACAAATCCATTAACTTTTTTTCATTTATTATAGCCTAATATGATGCCAATGTAGCTTCACAGAAAAGCCAACTCTATTATGTGTGCATGTTAGAAATATAAACCAATAGAAGGCATTACGAGTGATATGATACGTATATATGATGACATTATCTTAAGAAAATCATTGCAACAAAAATATTTCATGTATGTTTAAGATAAAATAACATCAGAGAAAATGTTTTTAGCAAAAATGACAGAAAAACTTCATATATAAATACATAAGGAACTGTAAAAAGAAAAAAAATACATTGATCCCTGGTCTACAATGAATAATTATTTAAAGGATGTGAATATGTAATTTTCAAAAGTATAAACATAAATCATTAATAGTCACTTGAATAGTGTTTAGATTCATTATAAAACAAAATGGCTAGAATTAAAACAATTTCAAGGTTCAACATGAGCTACTGAACTAGCCAAAATAGTTAAAAACAACAAAACTGATGAAATTCTAGGGAAATAGGTATACTCATTCATTACTGGTCCAATTTTATACTCATAGAATGTTTTAGATAGGTAATTTGGCAGTATTTGATATCACACACACACACACACACACACACACACACACACAAAACAAATCCTTTAATGCCATAACCCTCTTAGAAGGAATATAACCTGAGAGTATTTTTAAAAGTTATCTCTTTAATGATTGCCATAGTAGCATTTTATGGAGTTGTTAAACTCTATTCTTGGCCTAAATGCCTCCTCTCTGGTCAAAGAAATAACTAATTAGATTTTGGTCTAGTATGGTTATTATAGTAGAATTCTATGATGTGCTCATGACTAACAAGTATGAAGAATATGTAGACATCTAAATCTGTCTATTGAATAATGTAAACATTAAAAGTATGAAAAAGGAGAAGAAGAATGAGATACATGCTATGATCACATAAAAGTGAAAGGAGTAAGAATGAATAGACAACGAAGCCTGATGTGGGTGTAGAAGTAGTTACTGAAAAGTTGCTGTACTAATTTATATATTGAGATTTATTGATTTAAATGTAAATAGTGACCAAATAATATTGAGCTTTTAATAAAACATTTAATTTTAAGGATAAACATAATAAAACAATGAAAGACAGGAACATATAGTAATGGCCAATATAAAAGGATGCTAGTAAGAAATTCTGATGGTTGAAAAGAGGCTTTTGTTAGTTATTTTTGAGGCAAGGGGAGCAAGAAAGGTTTGGGGTGGGAGAATAGAAAGAAATAATAATTTATATAGTTCCTGCTATGTGGCAGGTGTCATGCTAAGTGATTTCTTAAAATAATAATTCATTAAGGTAAATGGTATGTTAACAAATAATAAAGAAAAAAAGAGAAAATAACTTCTAAGTTCCTTTGTACCTTTCTGTCAAAATCTTCAGATCTGAAATTATAGAACTTAAGTAACTGAATGACAAGAGAAGCCCAGTACATGTATGGAGCAAACAAATGTTCAACTCATCAGGAGCTGAACTGAATTCAGTAGTACTGAATTTGGAAAGCATACTGAATTTGGAGTCAAAAGATATTAATTAGTTCAAATCCTGGTTCTTTTGTTTATTATATATGTGACTTTAGATAAGACAATTAACCTTTTGGGCGTTTGTTTCCTTATCTATTAAATAAAAGGATTAGATTAAATAATCAATAAGGTGTCTTTTGGCTCTAAATTTATGATCCAACAATCCTTTTGAAGTGTCCTGGAGCTTCATTCGATGGCTGTGTTTTCTGGAATGTGTTTTGTGGCTGGGGAAGGGAAGGAGGAGGATGTCATTCTGAAAGAACTTATTCACATTTTTTTTGCTAAATCTCCTTGGAAAGTTTTTGCATAAATTTTTAAGGAAATTTTTGTTAGAAGATATAAAGCAATGATCAGTAGAAACCAGCATGAATTCATCAAGAACAAGTCATGATTGACTATTATTTTTTTTTCTGTTATAACAAAGTTACTAGATTGGTAGAACTGGGTAATATAGAAGTCAATTAACTATTCTGAGACTTTTTTTTCTCATATACAAGATGGGAAAATTCACACCTATCACCCGTATCCACA
Source organism: Trichosurus vulpecula (assembly GCF_011100635.1). Taxonomy (NCBI): domain Eukaryota; kingdom Metazoa; phylum Chordata; class Mammalia; order Diprotodontia; family Phalangeridae; genus Trichosurus; species Trichosurus vulpecula. The sequence continues at coordinate 122,656,373 of NC_050577.1, read as the reverse complement.
CAGAATTGTTGTGATATTAGATTTAATATGTATAAATGAAAAATCCTATACTAAGGTTCAAATAATAAACTTCTCAAGTGCAAGATTTAGGAAATGTGGCCAGATAGTGGCACTTATGTGAAAGAACTATTATATTTACTGGAATACAATTTTAAAATGAGTCAAGACTATTACTTTAGCACTTAGCACAGTGGTTGACAAATAGTAAGTACTTAAAAATATATTTGCATTCACTTATTGTGAAAAAGCTAATACAATATAATGTGCCTTCAGTAGATAGTTCTAGCTGTATAATGCTTTAAGGACTGTAAGAACACTTTTCTCACAATAACCCAGTGAAGTACATAATGCATATTCTTTTGCTATATCATCCCTATTTAGCCAATGAGGACACTGAAGTTCAGAAAGATTAACTAATTCCTTGAGTGCCACACAATTGTCTTTTTATCCCCCAGGAAATTTTTGTTCATATAATCACTATGGTCCATAGACTTGAATTCAATATAATCTTTGCTTACTCATTAGTTGCTATGTTCTCTGCACTCTGTTAGACACTAGGAGATATAGAGAAATGGAGGACCTGACTCCTTCCCCCAATTACTAACAAAAATGTTAGGGAGATGGATTTTATATACATGAAACAATTAGAAAATATAACAGGGAGGGTCTATTAAAGTGCTAAAGAGAACAAAATCAGTGTCAAAACATACAGTACAGAAAATATGTTTGATGAAGAAATGGTTGGGAAAACTAAAAGACAAAGAGGATTATGGAAGGTAAAATGGATAATTTTCACTACATGAAATTAAAAAAAAAAACCTTGTGTACAAACAAAACCAATGCAGCCAAAATTATAACAAAAAAGCAAGAAATTTTGGGAGAAATTTAGAGCAAGTATTTTTTTTTCCTGAAAAAGGTCTCATTTCTCAACTATATAGGGAACTAAGTGAAATTTGTTTGGGAAAAATGAGCCATTACCTGATTGATAAATGGTCAAACAATAAGAAAAGGAAGAAAAAATCAAAGCTAATAATAGCCTTGTGAAAATACATTCTAAATCACTAATAATTAGAGAAATATATATTAAAACAACTCTGAAAGTACCACTTTATACCCATCAGATTGGCTAACATGACAGAAAAGGAAAATGATAAATGTTGGAGGGGACATAGAAAAATAGGTACATTAAGATACTTTCAGGGAAGTTGTGAAGGGGTTCAACCATTCTGGCCAAAAACTTGGATCTATGCCCAAAGGCTATAAAACTATACATGTCCTTTGAAACAATAATATTGGCACTTGCTCTGTACCACAGAGAATTTTTTTTTAAGAAAAGGATTCACATGAACAAAAATATTTATAGATGTCCTATTTTGGTTATTGGCAAAGTAACTGAGAGATGCTCATTAATTGGGGAATGGCTAAAAAAAATAGTGGTATATGATTGCAATGGAATCTAATTGTGGTATAGGAAATGACAGAGGGGATCGTTTCAGAAAAAAAAAAAGCAAAACAAAGGAAAAAATTGTTCTCCATCTCCAAAGAGAGAACCGATGAACTCTGAGTGCTGATTGAATAATTTTTTTCATGTTTTATTTATCTTGCTTCCCCCCCCACCATATAGCTAAGGTGGAATTAGACTTTCCATGACTTCAAATGTATAATGGTAATCAAATGTTTTGCTTTCTCAATGGGTGGGGAAGGGATTAAAGGAGGAAGAGAATTCAGGACTGAAAATTTTTTAAAAAAGAAGAAAAATAGGCAATAGTCCCAATATCCTCTGAACAGACAAAGAAATTGACAAGATAGAGTATGCAAAGAATGTAAAGGGGCACCCCTATGTGTCTTCAGCAAAAACTGAAGGTCTATAGATGTTAAAAGACAGAAGCTTTGGAAAGTAAATGGAGGAGTCTTCAGATGCAGAGTAGACATACTTCACAATATAAGAAGTGGAAGGCATGAATACCTTAATTTCATATAAAGAGGTCAGCAAGACAATACTTCTGGACATTTTTTGCAGTCCCTCTGTCTTTGGACACTAATCTTCACAATTATCCTCAATGAGTAGGATAAGGCAACAAACTGAAATGAATCTAATCACCCTAGGGTAACATGAAGTGGCTGACAGAGGTTAGGGACTTTTGAGCCAGAAAAAGTGTATTAATAAGGAGAAGAAAAACTTCTCTAGCCTAGAAATAATAAACAACCTCAAAGGTAAGACTCTGAGGGAACCAAAGGGAAGAATCTTCAACCTATGCTAAACAAAGGGTCTTTGCCCTGACAGGTAGTGCAGTGGATAGAGCAACAGGCATGGAGTCAGAAAGATGTGAGTTCAAATTTGATCTCAGAAAGTAATTGTGTGACCCTGAGCAAGTAAGTTACTTAATCTTTGTAACAGTTTCCTAAATTGTAAAGTGGGGGAAATCACAACACCTGTCTCATAGGGCTGTTGTCAAGATCAATTAAGATAGTATTTGTAAAGTATTTAATGCAGTTCCTGGCAACCCTGGCAGTCCCTTCCCTGTTTCCCTAATTGAAATATGTTTGTAATCCTATATCAGAAAAGATCATGATAACCCTCCAGCTAGAGTTCAGTGTTACCCAGCATGGTAGCCATTCTGTTGCTTAGGGGAGGACAAAGACTATGGTTGCCAATCAAAAAAAGTCTAAGGAGACCAGTCAATCAATCTGTCCAGCAGAGATACCATGTCCTGAAAAGAACCCAGTAATCACCAAGCCACCAGAGCCAGCATGGCAGGAGCTGTGCAGCAGGAAACTAGGCTGCCTGTCCCCATATGGCAACCACTGTGTGGCCAAGCCCAGCATGAGGAGAGCTTATTGATGAGCCAGCACAGCTATCAGTTGATCTCCTTGACTCAGCGTGTCAGTTGGCATTAGGTGAAATATTTTGCAACTACTATTCTTATTATATCTTTTGAGTCAATACCTTCACTAAGGAACTGAACCAATTGATTGATTAAGAGGAAATCCATGTTGGGGGAGGGGGGTTCATCTTGCATTTAAAAGCACCTCCACTCACATGGTTACCTCTAGAATGCTTGAAGTAGTAACAGCCAGCCCTGTGGGCATCCAGCAACTTAGTGCTGTGGATTGAGTGACTGAGTCCCCAAAAGTTAGATAGTCCCCATAAGTTAGATAGATTAAATGCATATGAAGATTCAACATGAGAAAGATAATACAAACTAATATTAGAACTGTTCACAAATGCAGTTTTGCTTATTAGGTAAAGTTGCTGTCACAGGAGGTCAAGGAAAATGTATATGACCATTTCTTGGGTATATTTTAAAGAAGACTGATTTAACTTAATAATTCAAAACATAGTTATTAAGTGTAGAGCACTGTGCAAAGCACTTCTGTGAGATGTGAAGCTGAGATAACAAGCTCTTTCTGAGATTACCCCTCAATATATTCATATATCATTTTTGGGATAGTTTCTCTTATCTGAATTCTTTCCAACCAGATTCTGGAAAATTATGATTTCATGGTAGGTAGATTGACCCAAGGGACTCCCATCTATAAAAATGTTTTCTTCAATATCTTTTAAATATACATGGAAATAAAGATAATGATAGGTAATGGACATGTGATTCTATTGTTATAGGGAACTCCTCAGTGAGGAAACTCTTGTTATCAATTCAGGTGGGTACATTTTTGCGACTTGTCTTAAATAGCTGCCCTCCAAGAGCTACCTCTTACACCATATTAAGACCCCTATCAATGCTGAGAAAGCTGGTATGATATATAATTATGCAAGCCTAAACAAATACTGGGAGCAAAGAATAAAACATGAGTTTCTATAATGGAAAGTCATCATTGACCAAACTACTAGAATTTATTGAATTGTAAATCTAGAGCTAGCAGAGACCTCAGAGACCATGTAGTCTCATTTTAACAGTGAGGAAAGTAGGGCCCATGGAGTTTAAGTTACTTATCCTAGGTTTTCAAGGTCATATAAAAGAAAAGATTTAAAATGAGTTCACCTGACCAAAGAGCCAATGCTTTCTAATGTACCATGCCACCTATAAAAGGGTATAATCATGTGTGTGTGTGTGTGTGTATATGTGTTTCTACAATGAGAAAATAATGAACAATTTAGGTGAGAGTTCTAGAAAGCATTTTACAATTTCCTTTCTAAAATATTTTAAAAGTTGTGAAACCACACGTTAGGGATTTTGCCATGTACTCAGGAGCTGACTTAGAGACCAACATCAAAAAGCATGTAGAAATAGTTGCAACACCCCTAAGTTTGGTGCCAGCATTGTTTTGACAAATTATTATGTCAGATGGTATGCATTATGAAATCTCTAGTTTTGCAAGCAACAAAAAAATTCATCCCATTTAGTGAAATGATGGATTGATTGTTGTTGTTTGCCCTTCATTCTTGAAGAGGACAAAGACATCAGGAAGGTGACGCCATGATTTGCAAGTGACTTGGATTTAAGTGAGGAAGGGCTGTGCAAAGTCGTCAGCTTCAGTTTCCCCTTGGCGGCCACCTGGGTCCAGTGGCAAGATATAGATCAGGATAACTGGAGATGGTCCCAGATGTAGGGTCAGACCTGGTCTTTCTAAGCTAAGGACTTTCCCAGGTCTCGGTTTGACTGTGACAGCGTCCATTCAGTGATTAAGGCCAGGTAAGAAATGAAGCAAAAATGGCCTCATATTCCTAGTCCAAAAAAAAAAATCAAATCAGTCTGGGAAGTGAAAACTCTCAAGGTTTCTGACCAAAACAGAAACAACTGTTGTTTACATTCACTCTGAGCCATCAGGGCCCATATAATAATGAAGTGGGCTAGGGTTAGAACTTATTTTTGGCCAATCAATAAGAACCAGAGTGAATTGGGTTTGAGACATGGTCCTTAAGAAAGAAATCTAGCCAATAAACCCTAAGGTATCTTGCAATGTTTCAGTGATCAAAGTTTACATTCCTTTTGGCAGAGGACCCACAGGTAAGGGTTATAATACCCTATATGGACAGAGGGCAGAGAATGAGGAAAGAGAAAGGGAAGGGAAGGACTGATAGAGGTGAAATGAGAGATCTCTTAGGCTTATGCAAGTGGATAGAAAAGTTATAAAAGTGCATGCATCAGTGCGAGCAAGATTAGTGTAAATGCATTTAAGGATAAGAAATTCAGCTTACACCTACAAGAGAAGGACTCTTAGTTACTTGTCATGAGTGGGGAAAGGGATCCCAGGTGAAAGCATCAGTGCAGCATGCTGCTGCAACTAAAAAAAGCCAATTCAATGCTGGCCATCAGGAGACTGGCATTAGAAACAAAACAGAAAATGTTATGCAACTCTTGTCTAAGACCATGAAGCACCTGCACCTGTAATTAAGTATTTGCTTTTGATAGTTAGAATACAAACAGACAGAATGGAGTTGGATAAGATCCAAAGATGGGAAACTCAAATTATCAAAGTCATGATGACTAAGCAACAGCAGGGAATAGAGAAGAACCTGGCATATGAGGACAGATAAAAAAAGATTAGAGCTTCTCAGTCTGAAAAAAGTGAAGGGCACAAGGCAACATGATAAAAATCTATAAAATACTAAGACTAAGAACACCCCCTAGGGCAAAGAACTGTATGTGCTAATTTACACAGCAGGTACTAAAGTAGAACCCATTTCCCTAAGAGGCAGTAAAGAAACAAATAGATTTTTTTAAATGTTTAAGTATGTTTCTGAATGATAAATCCATACTAGTATGTGATGACAAATTTGGATATTTGGTGTTCAAAGCACTAACCTTTTGAGGTTAACATGTTATAGAATTTCACTTCCCCATACCATAACGTGGTGCTATAAAGAACCAACCACGTATACGGCCAAAGCAATGTAGAGTAATCAGGGCTTTGACCCGGGGTTCAGTAACTTAGGGGGCAGTAAATTTCAAAACCTAGTTAGCAAGAGCAAGTAGTAAAAATAAAAACATACACAAAGATATGCTTCCTCCCCTACCCTGGTCATTCTCAAAGAAAGCTTTCCTAAGGTCTGCTTTACCTCTCCTGCCACCCCATGTATACATGCAGCTTCCCCAGTGGTAGCATCTGAGTTTCCAGGATTATCTCCCCACCACTAATTTTGTACCAGACAACAAAATTCCTAGTTGCAGCTCTGGATTTGACCTTATGTGCCAGCTCTCCTCTCTGTATAACACTGTGACATCAAGGAGATCTCTTTAGACCCTTCAGCCAATAGAACTCCCAAGTATATCTTCAATTTTGATGATAACTACATCTATTGAGGTAAGGATTAGAAGTGGTTTATATTCCAAATGCAGAAAGACCTCAAGTATTCTCACCCTCCTTTTCTTTGCTAATGCCCTCAACTGCCCATCTTTGGGGGGAGGGGCAAAGATTAGTATTGATATAAAAACACAACTAATTGTTGTATTGTATAGTGTTTAGCACTTAGGTAGCCATTACATAGAAGACAGCAGCACCTAAAGTCATTAACATATCCTATGTTGCCACCACCAATCACCTTTAAACTATTAATGGGCCTTGCTTTCTTTCATTAACAGACAAAAAAGATCATATCATTAGAAATTCGATGTTTCTGTGGAGCAACACTTACTAATGAAAGATCTCTGCCAGGGAAGACTGCTTAATGTATAACTTAAAAGCTGATTACTGAAAATTGCTGTTCTCTTGCTGTGAGATCTGCATTTACAATACAACTTTTGGTATTGTCTTTTGCTACATTCTTTATTATGGCATGTGGTTACCAATGTGGAATATGAAATGATGTGTGAAATGATAGGGCAAGGAGGTGGGGTGGGCAGAAATCCTGCTCTGCACAGAGAAAGATGATCACACTGATTTCATTGCTATTGGTGTTACAACCAACTGTGGAGAACACTACCATGCCAGCGTACTTCATGTGAAACATTTAAAAAATGAATATGGAGTCCCTTTAAGATGAAACAGCTGCCTGTTGTGATGTCTCTAGTGGCCCTATCCAAAATAGAGTAAGAAGAGATCAAAGCAGGCAGTAGAAAAACAGTCATGGAACAATAGAAAGTGTGAGAGGTAGCAATAGAAAAATCGGTCCCACTTCTGCGTTGCATGAACTATTGCAGAAAGGGAAAAATCAAATGGCTTCTGAGAAACATGTAAATAGAACAGTATTAGAAATGCAGCATGCTGTTGGAATTCCAAATTGCATGAATTCAAGGGACAAAGTGCAATTGGTAAAGTACTGGATCTAAAGACAGAGGACCTAGAATCAAACATCTGCTGCTTTCCACCTTTGTGATCTTGAACTAATGCTTTAACCTACCTACATTTCAATTTACCAATTGGTAAAGTGATGGGGTGGTATGAGACAATCTCTAAGGAGTCTTGCATTACAGAATCCCTTAAACTTGTTTATACCACATAACGTACTTTCAAAGAAAACAGGAAGTTTAGAGCTCATTGTATAGGAAGGTGAAAGATAGTTGAGAATTTTGCATTAGAGAAGAAATTAAGAGATTCCTTAAGAATGCTGGGACAATTGTCTTTTTTCCCTCGGTTTTGTGTATTTCAATATGGAGGCTTCCCTCCTGTAAGGAGCTTACCATAGAAAATATGTAGCAAAAAAATTAGACAAGCTTTGGTCTCTCTCTTTGCCAGTGTTATGATTCAGAGCCTAGCTCTAAAAATTAAGGTTGTACCTCTCTAGCCACTATCCTACCTATTCTGGGACTACTTAACCATCCATACACGAAACCGTATTTATATGCATTATTGTTAATCTCTCTGATTAAAAAAATAATAACTTTGCAATGATGGTGGGCTGGGAAGAAGTCCACTGGAGAAATGCCATATCACAATTATTCAAAGAAGAGATTCCTTGTGCCCCCTAACATATAGGCTTGACTCTTAATTATTAAATGTGAGGAAAGGGAGGTGAATAAGGTTAAATGACTTGCTGAAGGTCACATAGCTAGCAAGTATCTGAGGACAGATATGAACTCAGAAAGATGAATCTTCCTGACTTCAGGCCCAACACTCTATCCACTGTGCCAACTAGCTGCCAAAGTTTCCTTATCTATAAATAAGCTGGAGAAGGAAAAGACAAATTACTCTAGTATCTTTGTCAAGAAAAACCCAGACAAGGTCATGAAGAGAAAAAATGACTGAAAAACAATCATCTTTGTTTTTAAATCCAGTGTTGCTTTTGTTTTTCTGGGGGGTGGAGCACAGGAAGTAAGGGTGGTGGGTTGTTAAGTGGCACAGTGGATAGAGTGCTGGCCTGGAGTCAGGAGGACCTGAACTCAAATTCAGCCTCAGATACTTACTAGATGTGTGACCCTGGTCAAGTCATTTAACTCCATTTGCCTCAGTTTCCTCATCTGTAAAATGTGCTGGAAAAGAAAATGGCAAACCACTCAAGTATCTTTGCCAAAAAAAAAAACCCAAAAAGGGTCAGGAAGAGTTGGATGTGACTAAAAACAACCAACATCTGTTAAATATCAACCTTTTCCTTCATTGCATGGTATAGAAGCTGATTGTATGTAATATTTCTTTTTATAGATTTTATTTTAAATATATAAAATCACTCATGGAATACTATGTAAACTTAACCTAGGACATGATATTTCCTATATCAATAGTACTGGGAATGCATAAAAGGAATATCGGGAGGAAAAGAACTTATATTATTTGTAGAGGTGTCATCAGCCTAGGCTCCCATTTAAAATAGAACCATAAATATCAATTTTTGTATTTGGGACACCCAACATGAAGTATTCTCTCAGTTGGAAGTGTGAAACAGAAGCCCTAAGACACTTACATGAGACAAGTTTGCTTGTTTGGCTATTGGGTACAAGAGAACAATTAGGAAAGGATTTCAAATAAGCCTGGAGATTTCCCATTTTAACTAATTTAACTAACTAGGTTTCTAAGAGATATTGTTTCTGTGTTTTTGACTGTACATGTTATGAAGGTCCTTTAGATTTTGCACCATATAAATTATGTACCCTTGGACAAAGTCCATTTCATCCCACTCTAGTTACATCTCTAACTTAATAAAAATGCTGATAAATGCTGATAAAATTCTATCTGTGAGGCAAACTTGATAGATAATTTCAGGAAGTCATTATGTGTTTTCAACAATCATTTTGCTAAACTAACTCCTTATCAGTATCTTTTTAGGTGCTTGTGATACAAAGCACAGAACAAAACAAAACAAACAAACAAAAAACAGTCCCTCAAGGAACATACAATGCTACTGACCAGATATGCCTTATACTTATATACAATGTGAAATAAATTTATAGATAAAATTTTCAGGCATTGTTTCAGAAAAATCATCCTTGGGAGAGCCTGAAAGAGATATATCACTTCTCTTTTCAATTTCTATGAGTCTTTACCGTGACAAAAATTAGTCCCTTTCCCCGAGAAAAAAATAGTGTTTGTTTATTCTTATAAATGAACAAAAAACCCCAAATAAATGGTGCAACCAGATGCCCCATATTAACCGTTATGACATGAAATATGGAGGTGTGATTCACTGCTAAAGTCATTCTCTTCTAAAGTAATAATATTTGTGAAAAAAGTGTTAGTCAACACAAGGAAGTTATGATCCAAAGGGACAGAGGGTGTATTTGAACCTGATCTGAAAAATGTTTATTGAAGCTGGTTTATATGTGATCCTTATTCAATATTTTGAAAGGAAATAGTGCAAAATGTCTAATTTGAAATGCTTGGGGACTAATCTCATATGTGCTTTACTGATTTGTCTTTAGTGTTGGGATTTGGAGGTGAAGAATCTAGCCACAGTAGATCAAACAGGAATATTAGGAGAGGCTGTTAAACTCTGACATGAAAATGGCAACTTTGCACTTTAAGAACATTACTCAGAACAGTGAATATTTGATCCAAATGTGGTAAGGATTCTTGTACACTTAGAAGGACCTCACTAATATGCACCTGCTATATTTTATCAGACAATAGACATATATCACTCACCTGTTTTTTTTTCCAGTTCCTAACTTCAAGGGGCCATCAGCAATCTTTATGATTGCTCCAAGTAGTTTAATTCAATGTAACAAACACATGTTCAGTATGTCCTAAGACAGTAGGCATACAATAATGAAAAAAATGGCATGCACCCTGCCTTCAGGGAGATTATATTCTAGCTTAGATCAGGGAGCTAGAAGAATAAGCCATCAGTGCAGAAGAACAGATCTATGGAGAACCGGTGAGCATAGAAAGAGAAGGTAATTGAATAGAGTTAGAGCCTCTAGGTTTGAGAATAAATGTTTCTCCAAGAGACTGGAAGAATAAGGCAAAGCACAATGACTGAACTTGAAGAAGACAGGGCTTTAGGTTTTTGTTTGTTGGCTTTTCCCCTCCTTTTCCTTTGTGTTCTACCAACACTAAAACAGAACAATTATCCGGCTGAACACTTCATTGTGAATAAATAGTGCTGCTCTACAGATCAAATCATCCGAACCTTAAAGTGTTTAATTTCTCTTTGCTGTACTTCAGGAGGAAAACAAAGAACTAAGATTTAAACTGGGCACCAGCAAGGAACTGAACTATTCTCTAGGGATTCATAGAAAGTTATTAATTACAAAGGTGAATTGCCACCTTTTGGATAGATTTGGTTATAATTTATGGCTAAAGAACTTTGTAGCAAAATGAAATCTATTGGGGAAACTTCATGTAGGCTAGACATGTCTGCACTCAACAAAAACATAGTCCATCAAAGTGAAAGAATTTTAGCACTGCCTCTCATGTGCCTTCAGGAACCAAATAGACAAGGATTTGAATATAACTTCGATTAAAGTGCATTTGAAAATGTCCTTTCTATGTGTCATGATCAGTATGTTGAAGAAATGCTATATCTAGCATTTAGTCTATACGTAGACTTGGTGAGTAGATCCCAGAGAGTCAAAGCTTTTGTTGAAAACCGTGTTGCTCTCAGGTTTTGATGAATCAGCTGCCATTCCATTACCAGACCTTAAAAGTGATCCAAGTTTGGAAAGATCAATACATAAAACCTCTAGACTTAGCCATTTTAAAGCAAATATTTATGTTGAACTTTGTGCTGGAGGCTGTCAGGATGCAGAATGCATTATAGAAGCCCATGAATCAGCAGCCTTCTCATTTCAGGTCTGGTCTCAGGGAAGTGGCAAAAAAGCTAAACAGCAGCAATGAAGTGTAATCTCACATTTTAAATGAGCATTTAAATCACCAATCTGAAATAGCATGGCTCTGTGACAGAAAGAAGTGCTTGCTCATCGGGGGTTACATGAATAATTAACACCATATCTGTGAGTGCAGAGGGGCTGATTGGGAAATGCTCCGGAAATGGAATGTTGCCTTGTGTTTTTGTTGACATGATTGAAGCAACAAATTCAGATTAGGAGGTAAAGGGGGCTTTCTTTTAAATCTTTAATAGACATTATGGAGCTTAATTCATCAGTCAATATAACAACTCCACACCTTTGCCATAAAACATACATGCAAAACATCAGTGGCATAAAGAACTGGGAGTAACTCAGACTATATAAGTGGAGAATGTTATTGAATAATGACATGTGAATAACATGTAATTAGAGCTGGGAAAGAAAACAGCGCCTAATGGCCAATGTTTTTGTTTGATTTCTTTTTCCAGGTGTATCTTTACTGGACTTTTAATAAAAGAAATAAAAGGATTGACATCTACTGCATCTGATCCTATCCTTTCCCACACATCATCATTTTCTTGGTTATAGTTCTTCATAATGCCCAAATCTTTCCCTCTGCTTCATAACCCTTACCATGCTAAACATAAAAATAGGCCCAAATCACTAGACATTTCTCCTAAAGGAACTTGAATGTGAAGATTTTAAACAGCAAAAGGGATTTCTCAGAGCAATAAACTCTATGTGAATTAAGGGTGTAGGAAGGCAGGTGCACTTTCATTAAAAACAGGTGTAGCTTTGTCTTAGAAACAGAATTTGAGAGCTAGAAGCAACTAAAGTGAGCATTTGCTCCAACCTCTTTTGGTGAATGTGGAAACTGAGGCCTGGAGAAAGTTGCTTAAGCTCTTTGGAGCATTTTTCGAACAATCCAAGGCCATCAGATCCAAACTTTGGATTTTGTAGGTTTGAGAAAGAGTAGTTAAGTGACTTGTGCAGGATCAGACTGCTGTTAAGTATCAGAGGCATGATTTGAACCAGAAAATTTTGACTCAAAGTACAACAACCCTCTTTCTACTACACAGTACCACATTTAGGCAGTGCCGGAAATGGACCTAAGACCAATATCTCCTGGCTCTTAAGCCCATTCTACTTTTTCTTTTATGGCACTAGATTTCATAATAGTGTTATTGTGTTGATCTGATCCAACTAGAAATTGTGACTAAAATATAGAAGTTAGAGTTAAACCAATGAGGTTTATTCATAACACATACAAATGCAATTAAAACTTGCTCCTCTCCCATAATTCAGCAACCTCACCTCCTTTGGAATCAATGCCTAACTTCTAATTTATTCTCCCATCCCTTTCAATGATATCATCACCTGACTTAACTCATTAACTTTAGCCTTCGTGTCCACCCAGATTCTGGATATCAACCTTTGCCTATCTTTATCTTAGTTTCCTTATTAGTACTTTGAGAGGATGTGAATACATAAATGATAGTTCCCTTTTAGCTAGAAAACAAACAAAAAAACTACAATTGTTTGATTCTGTAAACATATGTTTTATGAATCCAAAATATTATCATTTTAGAAGGAAAATTCAGATTGAAAATAGAAAGTCATGATAAGAATGGGATAGGATTAGGCCTGTCATTTCTTTGGTATAGGAAACTTTTAAAATCACATCTACAAATACAAATCACCATTCATTTTTTCGATTTGTTAAGGACTTGACTAGTACACTGAGAGTTTAATTAACTTCCCCAGGGTAAGACAGTGAGCATATTTCAAAGGCAAGGCTTGAACCTTGACTCCAAGTCTCTCTCTCTCTCTCTCTCTCTCTCTCTTTCCATATCCGTCTATCTATCTATCTATCTATCTATCTATCTATCTATATACATGTATACATATATATATATACGCATATACATATATGCTATACCATACTATGCCTCAACATAAATTAGAAAATAATGAATTATGTATTAAAGCTCAAAACTTCACTTAGATTTTGGGAATCTCTCTGTCTACACACATACACATATACACTGTATATGTGTATTTATGTATATATATATATATATATATATATATATATATATATATATATATATATATGTGCATATGTAGTGTCTACATAGCTTGACTACATGAACAAACTGTGCTAACAATTTGCAGATTATGTGGTAAAAGTTACTTGCCCTGACTGCTTCCTAATGTTTTCTTTTTACCCTAAAAAAAGTTTCCAGATACCAAGAATACCATCAAGCTTATGCAAATGACCACCAAACTTCTTTCTTTTCCATATCCAATTTCGACTTCAAATTTCTCCCATATGTAGAATTTAACACATTTGGAATGATTAACTCTATGGCAAACATACCTAATTTCTGTAGTTAGATACAGTCAAAGAGAGATATTCATGTTTCTGAATTTGGCCTTGGTGGGATATAGAATTTCCTTCCCCAGAGGATCTGTCAGTGAAATAACAAAATGGCTAGCCATTGAAACCAAAACATTGGAGAAATATGTTGGATATGACCGATGTTGTGGATGTACAAGATTGTACAGCACTGGATTCCAATATAAAATCTCATTCTTTTGCAATGATTATAACTTAAACTGGAAATAGTTTCATAATACAAATTAATACACTCTCACAGCAGATGTAATGAGACTTAGGAAAACAAACATAAACTTTGGACTCTAATCTCATTCATGGGTCTCCCTTAGCAATCTTAACCTAGGATTAAACAATAAAACTCCCTTCTGTTAGCTGGCATATAAATATAATTTCTCTGTTTCAGACAAAATTTAAGGATATCTGTTTCATCTCCTTACCCCTTAAAACATTATTCTTTACAATCCTTTTTCATAACTTCCACATTGAATTATTTAAAACACATTATATCATGTCATTTTTTTTGCCAAATTGTCTACTTAAGAAAAATAGTATGTAAATATGTTTTCAGAACTACTAAGCATGAATCCTGAGGGTCTTTTTGTGTGTCTCATAATGTTTCCTTTGTCAACCTACATCAATGTTGGTAGTAATCATTTCTAATTTCCCCTATAAGGAATCAAAAGATATTTTTGTTTGAAGCAAACTTTTTTCCCACTTAAAAGTTTTTTTTTAAATTTTTTCCCAATTACTTGTAAAGATAGTTTTAAACATTCACTTTTATAAGATCTTGTGTTCCAAATTTTTTCTCTCTCCCCTCTCTTAACTGCTCCCTAAGACGTCAAGCAATATGATACAGGCTATACATGTACAATCATATTAAACATATTTCTATATTAGTCATGTTGTGAAAGAAGAATCAGAACAAAAGGGAAAAATGAAAAAGAAAAAAAAAGTGAAAATAGTATGCTTCATTCTTCATTCAGATGCCATAATTCTTTCTCTGGATATGGATAGCATCTTTTATCATGAATCCTTTTTAGAATTGTCTTAGATCATTGTATTGCTGACAAGAGCTACGTCTTTCAAAGTTGATCTTTGCATAATGTTGCTGTTACCGTGTACAATGTTCTAGTGTCTCAGCTGACTTCTATCAGCATCAATTCATCTAAGTCTTTCCAGGTTTTCCTGAAATCTGCTTGCTCATCATTTCTTATATCACAATAATAGTTCATTTGATTCATATACCACGACTTGTTCAGCCATTCCCCAGTTGATGGGCATCCCCTCAATTCCCAATTCTTTGCCACCACAAAAAGAGCTACTATAAATACATTTGTACATGTGACTTCTTTTCTGTTTTTTATGATCTCTTTGGGATATAGACATAGTAGTGGTATTGCTGGATCAAAGGGTATACATGGTTTTACAGGCCTTTGGCATAGTTCCAAATTGCTCTCTAGAATGGCTAGATCAATTCACAAAGCTACCAACAATGCATTGGTGTTCCAATTTTTCCACATTCCCTCCAATGTTTGTCATTTTCCTTTTCTGTAATATTAGCCAACCTGATAGCTGTGAGGCAGTCCCTCAGAGTTGTTTTCATTCATATTTCTCTAATCAATAGTGATTTAGGGCATTTTTTATATGGCTATAGATAGCTTTAATTTCTTCCTCTGAAAACTGACTGTTCATATCCTTTGTCCATTTATCAATTGGAGACAGATTTGTATTCTTATACATTTGATTCAGTTCTCTATATATTTTAGAAATGAAGCCATCATCAGAGACACTGGCTGATTTTTTTTTCTCTCCTAGCTTTCTGCTTTCCTTCCAGTCTTGGTTGTATTGGCTTTGTTTGTGTAAAACTTTTAAATTTAACACAACCAAAATTATCCATTTTGCATTTCATAATGTTCTCTATCTCTGGTTTGGTCATAAATTCTTCTGTCATCCATAGATTTTACAGGTAAACTATTCCTTGTTTTCCTAATTTGCTTATGGTATTACCCTTTATGTATAATTTATGTATACATTTTGACCTTATCTTGGTACAGGATATGAGATGTCAGTTTATGCCTAGATTCTGCCATACTATTTTTCAGTTTTCTCAGCAGATTTTGTCAAATAGCGAGTTTCTGATCCCAGAAACTGGAGTCTTTGGGTTGATCAAACAGTAGATTACTATAATAATTGAGTACTATGTCTTGTGTACCCAACCTATTGTGCTGATCCAACACTCTATTTCTTAGCCAGTACTTAATAGTTTTGATGATTACTGCTTTATAATATAGGTTTAGATCTGGTATAACTAGGCCACCTTCCCTTGCATTTCTTTTCTTTTTAAAATTAATTTATTTTTAACGTTCATTTTCACAAGATTTTGAGCTCAAAATTTTCTCCACATTTCTCCCCTCTCCCGCAAGACAGCATACATTCCGATTACCCTTTTCCCTAATCTGCCCTCCCCTTTTCACCCCTCCCCTTCCCTTCTATTTTCCTATAGGGGAAGATAGATTTCTATACTGCATTGCCTGTATATCATATTTCCCAGTTGCATGTAAAAACAATTTGTAACATTCATTTTTAAAACTTGGAGTTCCACATTTTATCCCTCCCTCCCCACCCACCCTCATTGAGAAGGCAAGCAATTTGATATAGGTTATACATGTGTAGTCATGCAAAAAACACTTCCATAGCAGTCATGTTGTGAAAGACTGACTATATTTCCTTCCATCCTATCCCTCCCACAATTTATCCTATTCCCACCTTTGACCCTGTCCCTCCTCAAAAGTTTTTGCTTCTGATTAGCCCCTCCTCCCATTTTTTTCCTTTTATCATCCCCCTCCCCTTATCCCATTTTCCCCTACTTTCCAATAGGGTAAGATAGATTTTCATACCCAATTGAATGTGTATGTTATTCCCTCCTTAAGCCAAATCCAATAAGAGTAAGGTTCCCTCCTTTCTTCCCACCTCCCCCCTCTTCCCCTGCATTGTAAAAGATTTTTCTTGTGTCTTTCATGTAATATAATTTACCCCATTCTGCTTCTCCCTCTCTCCCTCTCCCAGTACATTCCTCTCTCACTCCTTAATATTATTTTTTAGATATCATCCCTTCATATTCAACTCACCCTGTGCCCTCTGTCTATCTCTCTCTCTCTCTCTCTCTCTCTCTCTCTCTCTCTCTCTCTCTCTCTCTTGATAGGTAGATAGGTAGATAGATAGATAAATAGAGACTACTCTAATATTGAGAAAGATCCCATGAGTTACCAATATCACCTTTCCGTGTAGGAATGGAAACAGTTCAACTTTAATAAGTCCCTCATGATTTCTCTTTCCTATTTACCTTTTCATGCTTCTCTTGATTCTTGTATTTGAAAGTCAAATTTTCTATTCAGCTCTGGTATTTTCATCAGAATACGTGAAAGTCCTGTATTTCACTGAATGTCTATTTTTCCCCTGGAGTATTATACTCAGTTTTGTGAGTTTTGTGATTCTTGGTTTTAATCCCAGGTCCTTTGACCTCTGGAATATCATATTCTAAGCCGTCCAACCCCCTAATGTAAAAGCTGCTAAATCCTGTATTATCCTGATTGTGTTTCCACAATACTTGAATTGTTTCTTTCTGGCTGCTTGCAATATTTTCTCCTTCACCTGGGAACTCTGGAATTTGGCTATAATATTCCTGACTGTTTTCCTTTTGGGGTCTCTTTCAGGAAGTGTTCAGTGGATTCATTCAATTTGTATTTTCCCCTCTGGTTCTAGAATATCAGGGCAGTTTTCCTTAATAATTTCTTGAAAGATGATATCTAGGCTCTTTTTTTGATCATGGCTTTCAGGTAGTCCAAATTTTTTTTTTTACATTCTCTGTCCTGGATCTATTTTCCAGGTCAGTTATTTTTCCAATGAGACATTTCACATCATCTTCTATTTTTTCAATGTTTTGGTTTTGTTTTATAATTTTTTGATTTCTCATAAAGTCATTAGCTTCCATTTTCTCCATTCTCATTTTTTAAGGAATTATTTTCTTCAGTGAGCTTTTGGACCTCTTTTTTCATTTGGCCAATTCTGCTTAAGGCATTCTTCTCCTCTTTGGCTTTTGGAACTCTTTTGCCATTTGGGATAGTCTATTTTTAAAAGTATTATTTTCTTTAGCATTTTGGGGAGTCTCCTTTAACAAGCTGTTGACTCATTTCTCATGATTTTTTTTTGCATCACTCTCATTTCTCTTCCATTTTTTCCTCTATTTCTCTTACTTGATTTTCAAAATCCTTTCTGAGCTCTTCTATGGCCTGCAACAGATTCATATTTTTCTTGGAGGTTTTGAATGTAGGAGCTTTGACTTTGTGGTGGTCTTCTTCTGGTTGTATGTTTTCATCTTCCTTGTCACTAAAATAAGATTCTATAGTCTAATTTTTTCCCACTGTCTGCTCATTTTCCCAGCCAATTACTTGACTTTTTAGCTCTTTGTTAAGGTAGGACTCTGCTTCCAGTGTGAAAGTTGTACTGTCCTAAGTTTCAGGGTTTTTTGCAGCAGTTTGCAGAGATATTTCTAGGGACCTATAAATTTTTAGTTCTTCCAAGGTCATACAATCAAAGGAGAGGTGTTTACTCCTCTCCTGGCCTGTGCATGACTACAAGCACTCTTTTCTGCCTTGGAATAGTGAAGAGAATTCCCTCTCCACTGCCGCCATAAGCTTTTCCATGCCAGTGCTCCTTCTCTCCCCAGGACTGCAAATCAGACTGAAACATGGGGAAAGAAAATCCTGCCTCAGTGTTAGCAAAGAGAGCCCTGCACTCCCGCTCTGATCAGCTGCTCAATCCTCCCCCCCCCCCATCTGTGGGCTGAGAGCTGTGGAAGCAGCCACTGCTGCTACAGACTCCACTGCCCTGAACCTGGGGCCGGACCACACTCCTCTCTCAGTCAGGTCAGACAGCCCTTTCCTACTGACCTTCTAAGTTGTCTTTGGCATTTGTGGGTGAAGAAGTCTGGAAACTGCCACAGCAGCCAGTGATTCAGGGCCCTGAGGCCTGCTCCAGGTTTGCTAGTATTGTCATTTTTTTATTATATTAACTGACCCTACCCACAAGCAATTTATATTACTTTCCAATTGTTTAGATATGATTTTATCTGTGTGAAAATAATTTTGCAATTGTGTTCATATAGTTCCTGAGTTTGTCTTGGCAGGAAGACTCCCAAATGTTTTATGTTGTCCATAGTAACTTTAAATGGAATTTTTCTTTCTATCTCTTGTTGCTGGGTTTTATTAGTATTGTATAAAAATGCTGACAATTTATGTGAGTTTATTTTATTTCTTGCAACTTTCCTAAAGTTGTGAATTATTTCAAGTTTTTTTAGTTGATTCTCTAGGATTCTTTAAGTATGCCATCATATCATCTGCAAGAGGGATAGTTTTGTTTCCCCATTGCCTATTCTAATTCTTTCAGTTTATTTTTCTTATTTTATTGTTAGAGCTAACATTTCTAGCACAATACTGAATAACAGTGATGACAATGATGTGATGTGATGTGATGATGTGACAATGAAGTGATGACAATGACCATCCTTGTTTCACCCTTGATCTTATTGGGAAAATTTCTAGCTTATACTCATTACACACAATGTTTATTGATGGTTTTAGATAGATATTACCATTTTAAGGAAAACTCCATTTATTCTCATGTTCTCTAGTGTTTTTAATAGGAATATGTGTTGTATATCATCAATAACTTTTTTCCGAATCTATTTAGATGATCATATGATTTATTAGTTTTCTTATTGATATGGTGAATTATGTTGATAGTTTTCTTAACATTGAACCAGCCCTTCATTCCTGGTATTAATCCCACCTGGTCATAGTGTATTATCCTGGTGATAAATTGCTATAGTCTCTTTGATAATATTTGATTTTAAAATTTTGCATCTGTTTTCATTAAGGAAATTGGTCTGTAATTTTGTTTCTCTGTTTTGCCTCTTCCTGGTTTAGGTCAGCACCATGTTTTGTTCACAAAAGGAATTTGTTAGGACTTCTTCCTCACCTATTTTTCCCAAATAGTTTAGGTAGTATTGGAATTAAATGTTCTTTACATGTGTGGTGGAACTCACTTGTAAATCTCTCTGGCTCTGTGATTTTTCTTTCCCTCCACTGTAATAGATTTTTTGCACCTCTTCATGTGATGCAATTTACCCTATTCAGCCTTTCCCTTTCCTCTTCTTCCTGTATAATCCTTTTTTTAAACCCTTATTTTTTTACATTATCACATCAAGGTCAACATATACCCACACAATTTGGCTACAATGTTCCTTGGAGATTTCATTTTGGGTTCTCTTTCAGGAGATGATGGATGTATTCTTTCAATGTCTATTTTATCCTCTGGTTCTAGGCTATCAGTGCAGTTTTCCTTGATAGTTTCTTGAAAAAATGCCATCAAGACTCTTTTTGATCATAGATTTCAAGTAGTCCAGTAATTCTTAAATTATCTGTCCAGGAACTATTTTCCATGTCAGTTGTTTTTCCAATGAGATATTTTACTTTTTCTTCTATTTTTTTCATTCTTTTGATTTGACTGATTCTTAATGTCTCATAGAATCATTAGCTTCCACTTGAACAATTTTGATTTTTGAGGAATAATTTTCTTCAGTTAGTTTTTGTACCCCCTTTTCTGTTTAGCCAATTCTACTTTTTAAGGAACTGTTTTCTTCAGTGCATTTCTTCCCCATTGAGCTAATTGTATTTTTTTTAAGAAATTGTCTTTTTCAGTCATTTTTTTGCTCTTCTTCTTCCAAGCTTTTGACTCTCTCTTGAATTCACCTTATTCTTCTTCCCAATTTTTCTTCTATCTCTCTTATCAGACAATTAAAATACTTTTTGAGCTCTTCCCCAAAAGTGTTTGGGCTTGAGACCAATTAATATTCCCCTTTGATCTTTCACATGTAGGCATTTTGACAATGTTTTTCTCTTCTGAGTTTGTGTTTTGTTTTTCCCTGCCAACATAGTAGCTCCCTGTGGTGAAGGCTCTTTTTTGTTGCTTGCTCATTTTTTCCTATTTCATGGCTTTTTAAAGTTGAACTCTTCTCTTGAGGCTCAGAGGGCACTATCCCAAGCTTCTTGTGCTGGGGGTCAGGGACCTGGTTAATGGCTTTATGTCCTTGGGTCTCCGGTTTTGGCAGCTTGCTTACTGTGATGAGGTGGCCTGGACTAGTTGCATCTGTTGTTGCCTAGGTTCTGGAAACTTTCCTTCTGTACTGGGGTGGAGGCCTCACAGGTACCCTGCTGTGCCACTGGCCTTCTAAGCCAGAAACAAGGGACCTTGGCTGCAGATCTGTGCTATGACTAAGAGCTACCTCATGGCTTGCCTGGATACCATATCTGTTAGGCTGCACTCCCTTTCACCCAAGTGAGACAGACCTTTCCTGAAGTCCTTCTACATTATCTTAAGCTGGAACATTGTTTCATTTTATCTTTTTGTAGGTTCTATTGCTCCAGAATCAATTTAGAGGTTTTATAATATCTAGATTTCTCATAAAGTCACTAGCTTGCTCTAATCTAATTTTTAAGGTAATATTTTCTTCAGTGGTCTTTTGGACCTCCTTTTCCATTTGGCTAATTCTGCCTTTCAAGGGATTCTTCTCCTCATTGGCTTTTTGGAGCTCTTTCGCCATTTGAGTTAATCTATTTTATAAGGTGTTGTTTTCTTCAGTATATTTTTCAGTATTTTTTTGGGTCTCCTTTAGCAAGTCATTGACTTGTTTTTCATGGTTTCCTTGCATCCTTCTCATTTCTCTTCCCAATTTTTCCTCTACTTCTCTAACTTGCTTTTCCAAATCCTTTTTGAGCTCTTCCATGGCCTGGGACCAGTTCATGTTTTTCTTTGAGGCTTTTGTTGTAGGCTCTTTGACTTTGTTAACTTCTTCCATCTGTATGTTTTGGTCTTCTTTGTCACCAAAGAAAGAATGCAAAGTCTGAGACTGAATCTGGGTGTGTTTTCACTGCCTGGCCATATTCCCAACCAACTAACTTGACCCTTGAATTTTTCAGCAGGGTATGACTGCTTGTAGACTAAAGAGTTCTATGTTCCATGCTTGGGGGGATGAACCAGCTCTGCCACACCAGCACTCCTCCTTCCCCAAGAACCCCCAACCCAGACTGGACTTAGATCTTCAGCAGGCTCTTCACTCCTTCTCTCATCCGCCACTTAATTCCTCCTACCAGATGGGCCTGGGGCCGGAAGCAACTGCAGCTGTACTTCTGTAGCTGACCCACCTCCACTGACCCTGGGTGGTAGCCGAACCCAAACTCCTTCCACTCCCGCAGCTTTTCCCACTAACCATCTCTGTTGTCTTTGGTGTTTGTGGTTTGAGAAGTCTGGTAACTGCTGCAGCTCACTGATTCAGGGTGCTAGGGCACGCTCCAACCGACTCCTGGTCTGGTTTGTCCATACCGCTCACGCTGGGCTCTGCTCCACTCTGCTCCCAGCTCCATGAGGGATAGACCTCACCCAGAGACCATCCAGGATGTCCTGGACTGGAGCCCTGCTTCCCTCTGCTGTTTTGTGGGTTCTGCAGTTCTAGAATTGGTTCAGAGCCATTTTTGTAGGTTTTTGGAGGGACTCGGCAGGGAGCTCATGCTAGTCCCTGCTTTCCAGCCACCATCTTGGCTCTGCCCCCCTAGAGGTTTAATTTAATGTTGTTGGCAAGAGAAACTGGGGAGAGCTCAGGAAACTTCCTGAATTTTCTCTGCCATCTTGGTGAAGAAAATTTCTTTGAAAAAGCCTTTTGATCACTAACCAGTGTCAGTGACTGATTTGGGAAAGCCCCAGGGCTTTGTCCATATTTTCCAGAATGATTAGAGACTATTATAGGCTGCATAAAGATCTAAGAGTAAGCTAAGATTTCTCTCCTACCTATATTTGAGCAAAGCCTTGATAGATTGACCTATATCCCTTGGGGACACTATCCAAAAATAAATGTTCCACAGTTTCATGATCAAACAAATGACAGGGCATGGAAAGTGGGAGATTTACATATATATGAAAGTACATATATGGTTAAAATGACACAATCTATACAGAAAGTGAATATATTTGAAAATCAGAAGCGTGGGGTATGGAGATTGTCTCTTTATTCAAATTTTGTCCATCTTATGTCCTATCTCAGACATAATAACTGAGGTTCCTGGTGCAAGCTATAAAGTCCTGTTTATTCTCTTACTTATGCTGTCTCTAAGTCTTTTCTTCCTGGAATCTCAGGAAGTTGATTTATCTTAGAATTTTCAAAACTGATCATGAATTTCCAGGCCTCTACTGAAATTTGCTCCACATAAGCAGTTCGTTTCTAAGTGGTTATTTCCTTAAATTCACTAAATTAGGCATTTTCTAATCCACCTTTTGAGAAAAGTATCAGTTATCTCTAGACTGGATTGTGGAAACCATTTCTTTCTGACTAACCTATTTAGGTTCTTACCCCTTCTAATCTAGACTACTGTAATAGGCTCCATGCAGTCCCTGGAGTGTCCAGCCACTTTCTGTCATCCAGTCAGTATTTTTATTAGGTACCTACTGTGTTCCAGGCAATTACACTAAGCACCAGCAATGCAAAGGAAGGTTTAAAAAATAGTCTCTATTCTCAAGGAGTTCAAAGTCTGATGTGTGAGACAAAATGCAGACCACACATAGCAAACTAAAAACATGCAAACTATTAACAGAGTTTATATAACTATAGTTTGTTATAACACTCTACAAACACAGAAATTATAAACAGAATAAATTGGCAATAATCAACAGAAGGAAGGCATTAGAATTGTCTTATCTTCTACAAGAAATATTTTCCAATTTGAGAGATCAGGCATAGGTTTTTGTAGAAGGTGGGGTTTTAGCTAGAACTTGAAGGAAGCTAGAGAAACCAGGAGGTGAGGAGGAGGGAGAGCATTTCAGGCATGAGATATAGCCAGTCAACATGCTTAGAGCTGAGAGATGGAGAGTCATGTTGAAGAAAGACTAAAGAGACAAGTGGCATTGGATTGCAGAGTAAATGGGGGTGGTGAGTGGGGATAAAAGTATAAAAAGACTACAAGGGTGGAGGGCAGATTATGAAGGGTTTCAAACACAAGGAAAAAATAATATTTGATCCCGGAGATGATAGGGAACTGCTGAAGTTTACTGAGTAGGAAGGAGACTGTTGTTTTTCTTGTTTTCCAGTTGTTTTCAGTCATGTCTGACTTTGTGACCCCTTTTGGTGTTTCCTCACCAGAGATACTGGACTGGTTTTCCATTTCCTTCTCCAGTCACACAATGTCACACGTGCAATAAGTAGCAAAGTTTGGAGTTAAATCAAAGATCTCAGGCCCCAGATCCAACTCTGTACCTTGTGACATTACATATTCTGTAGCTACAATACTCTCCTCCAACTTTTAAACTCCCTATGCCAGATTTATTCAGTTGCCTTCTGGTATACTAACTCTTCCATGAAGCTCTTCCTGACAAACTAAAAAGGTGGTAAGAACTTCCTCAGGCTATTTATATAAACATGCAATTGTTGTGATGCTCACTTCACTCACCACCAAACACATGCTAAGTGATTATTTTTGTTTTTGTATTTAGGAATAACATTTACTTGTAATTGAACATTTGCAAACACCACTGAATCTTTTTTTCTTTCATTTTTTGTCCCATCACTATTATATATTCCAAACTTTAAGTTTTTAGAGGTCAAAACTCATATCTATTTAATTTAATATTTATTATACCTAGTAAAGGACTAGAAACAGATGAGAAATTCATAGTCTGGTAGATGTCTCCACCATTCGTATTGCTTTTTAAATTAAGAACACATGGTGGGGTGGAGCCAAGGTGGAAGCTGGAAAGCAGGGACTTGCCTAAAGCTTTTGTACAGGACCCACCAAACACGCATAAAAAAATGGCTCCAAACAAATTCCAGAACTGCAGAACCCACAAAATAGCAGAGGGAAGCAGGGCTCCAGCCCAGGACAGCCTGAATGGTAGCTGGGTATGGTCTATTGCACCATGCTGAAAGCAAAGTTGAACAGAGCCCAGTGTGGGCCATGCCCAGACCAACCAGACCAGGAGCCCGGGCGGAACAGGCCTCAGTGCCCTGAATCAGTGAGCTGTGGCAGTTGCCAGACTTCTCAACCCACAAACACCAAAGAAAACAGAGAAGGTTACTGGGGAAAAACTTCAGGGACAGAGTGAAAGGAGTTCGCAGTTTGGTCACCACCCCAGGTGTGATGGAGATGGTACAGCTCTGAGGCTGCTTACAGAGCTACCGCTGCAGTTGCTTCTGGCCCCAGGCCCACCTGGTAGGAGGCATTAAGTGGTGCATCAGAGCAGGAGAGCAGAACCTGCTTAGATCTGAGTTGTGGTCTGGGTTGGCAGTTCTTAGGGGAGGAGGAGTGCTGGTGTGGTAGAGCTTGCAGTATAGGAATAGCTATGAAAACAACAGCACAGTCCCTCAAGATTGGGACAAAGTACTCTCTACTCTACAAGCAGTCATACCCCAACGAAAAGCTCAAGGGTAAACCAGTTGGCTGGGGACATGAACAGGCACTGAAAATGGATTCAGACTCAGACTTTGGAATCTTTATTTGGTGACAAAGAAGACCAAAACATATAGCCAGAAGAAGGTAACAAAGTCAAAGAGCCTACATCAAAAACCTCCAAGAAAAACATAAGCTGGTCTCAGGCCATGGAAAACTATGAAAACCATGAAAAACCAAGTAAGAGAAGTAGAGGAAAAACTGGGAAGATAAATGAGAGTGATGGAAGAAAACCATGAAAAACATGTCAATGACTTGCTAAAGGAGACCCAAAAAATACTAAAGAAAATAACACCTTAAAAATAGACTAACTCAAAAGACAAAAGAACTCCAAAAAGCCAATGAGGAGAAGAATGCCTTGAAAGGCAGAATTAATGAAATGGAAAATTATTGGACTACCTGAAAGTCATGATAAAAAAAGAGCCTAAATATCATCTTTCAAGATATTATCAAGAAGAACTGCCCTGATATTCTAGAGCCAGAGGGTAAAATAGAAATTGAAAGAATCCACCGATCACCTCTTGAAAAAGATCCCCAAAACAAAACTCCTAGGAATATTGTTGCCAAATTCCAAAGCTCCCAGATCAAGGAGAAAATACTGCAAGCAGGCAGAAAGAAACAATTTGAGTATTGTGGAAACACAGTCAGAATAACACAAGATCTAGCAGCTTCTACATTAAGAGATAGAAGGGCTTGGAATATGATATTCCAGAGGCCAACGGAGCCAGGATTAAAACCAAGAATACACCTACACAGCAAAATTAAGTATAATGTTCCAAGCAAAATATGGATTTTCAATAAAATAGAGGACTTTCAAGCTTTCTCAGTGAAAAGACCAGAGCTGAATAGAAAATGTGACTTTCAAACACAAGAATCAGGAGAAGCATGAAAAAGTAAACAAGAAAGAGAAATCATAAGGGACTTACTAAAGTTGAACTGTTTTGTTTACATTCCTACATGTAAAGATGATTTGTATAATTCATGAGACCTCAGTATTAGGGTAGATGAAGGGAATATACATACATACATACATATATATGTGTGTGTGTGTATATATATGTGTATATATATATATATATATATATATATATATATATATATATATATATAGACAGAGGGCAAATGGTGAGTTGAATACGAAGGGATGATATCTAAAAAATAAAATCAAATTAAGGGATAAGAGATGGATATATAGAGAGAGGGAGAAAGGGAGAGGTAGAATGGGGTCAGTTATCTCACATAAAAGTGGCAAGAAAAAGCTGTTCATTGGGAGGGAAGAGGGGCAGGTGAGGGGGAATGAGTGAATCTTCCTCTCATCAGATTTGACCTGAGGAGGGAATAACATACACACTCAATTGGGTATCTTACCTTACAGGAAAGAAGGAGGAAGGAGATAAAAAGGGGGGATAATAGAAGGGAGGGCAGATAGGGGGAGGAGGTAATCAAAAGCAAACACTTTCAAAAAGGGACAGGGTCAAGGGAGAAAAATGAATAAAAGGGGATAGGATAGGAAGGAGCAAAACACAGTTAGTCTTTCATAACATGAGTATTGTGGAAGGGTTTTGCATAATGATACACATGTGGCCTATGCTGAATTGCTTGCCTTCTTAGGGAGGGTGGGTGGGGAGGGAAGAGGGGAGAGAATTTGTAACTCAAAGTTCTAAGAGCAGATGTTCACAAAAAGGTTTTACATGCAACTAGGAAATAAGATATACAGGCAATGGTGCATAGAAATCTATCTTGCCCTACAAGAAAGTAAGGGAAAAGGGGATGGGGGGAGTGGGGTTACAGAAGGGAGGGCTGACTGGGGAATGGGGCAATCAGAATATATGCCATCTTGGAGTGGGGGGAGGGTAGAAATGGGGAGAAAATTTGTATTTCAAACTCTTGTGGAAATCTATGCTGAAAACTAAAAATATTGAATAAATAAATAATAATTTAAGCAAAAATAAATAAATTAAGAATACATGTACGGTCACATAATTAATGCAGTACTTGTTGTTGTTTGTTTTGTTTGTTTATGATTTACATCAGAATGTCCTAATTAAATTCTCACTTCTCATACTGAATACAATGAAAAAAAGTTTTGGTATCATTGAGGGATTTTGAGATAGAGTGAATAGAGTGCCAGGCCTGGAGTCAGAAAGTCCTAAGTTCAAATCCAGTCTACACACTTACTAGTTGTGTGATCCTGGCCAAGTCATTTAAACCTGTTTTCCTCAGTTTCCTTATCTGTAAAATGAGCTGGAGAAAGAAATGCCAAGCCATTAAAAGATAACCGCAAATGGAGTCACAAAGAGCCAGACATAACTGAAAGGATTGAGCAACAACCAACTTCATAGTCTGAACTTTTTTTCTATTTCTGTTTGCAAAATCCTTATAAATTCACATGTATTAGTAAAAATCTATTTATTCAAACATCTTGTCTTACTTCATGCACAATTCTAAGTTATCCTACAAACTCAGAAAAAGCTGAGTATTCCAATATGCAGTCAGTAATGCATTCTACTTCTCTAATTTTAATTCCAACTATAAATAGTTCCTCAATCCTCACCTCTACCTTTTAAGCCACACTGATTAACTTATTAGGTTTTATGAAGAAATAACTTGGAATAGAGAAGAGATTCCTGACCTCATTGAACACTAAATAATCTTAAAAAAAATGAGGAAATCAATGAACATTTTTTGTATTATTATAGCTGAAGACTAAACTTTCACTAATATGCTCTATAGCAAGAATGAACAAAATCAAGACTCTGAATTTGTAATTCTGGGGTTTTATAAAACAAAACCATTTGCTAAGGACAAGTCTTCCCAGTAACTTGAATTTCTTTAGGCGTCAGTGTCTAAAGAACTAGATTAGCCCAGGCCCCAGCTAGAAAATGTCAAATGCAAAAAAACTTCAAACATACCTGTTGGAATTCAAAGGGCATCATTTGCTCTCAGGCACTAATGACTTTAATGATGGCTGGGTATCATGCAATGTCATCAAGTAAATGATTATTCTTAACTGTAAGAATGGACTCTAAAGAATGAATTACCTAACTGTTCCACCCTGCTGTGGATGTTAGTCAACTTTCAATTCATAGACATGACATTTATATTAGTAGAAAGAAACTTGCTGTTTTACTTCATTAAGTTGTAAGCAGCTTACCAAAGCATAGACAACTTCAGAGAAAAAAAACTATTCTAAATTATCTTTTCTACTTAGAGTAATTTGAGATTTTCCTATCTTTCATTACTGCCTTTGACTTAAAATATCTGAAGTGATATGTTTAAGTCATTAACTTGAAGCTCAATATATACATTTATAGATGTAATTATTATTTTTTAAATTACACAGTAACTAACCCTTTGGCACTGGTAATTTCATTCTATTAAGTATAAAATTTCAAATGTATCTCATAGAAGCAAGATACAATGAAATGGAATTGGCTTTAAATGGTTACAACTGAAATCAGTTCAAAGATTTTCATACTAATGTGCAAAAGAATAGTGGATAGGATACTGCAGCTTCAAGAAAATTTTGATGAATTCCTTTGAGAATTGGTGTGCATGGGGGAGGAGTTGATGATATTACCTGTAATCCAGTAAGTATGCTTTTGTTTGTTTGTTTGTTTCTTTGTTTTGCCAAATCTTTGAGCCTTAAAGATAACCACTGCTAACATGATTCACATAAATATTTTACCTTCAAACAAATGCTTTTGTTTTGGAGTTCACTTATGATTTCAATAATATAAGAAATTCCCTGTGAGAGACTCTGCTTACTAAAACATATCAGCACCTTCTCTATAACTTATAACCTCAGAACTTTACTGTGGGCACTGAGTAGTTCTGTGATACATCCAGGATCACACAGTCAGTATATGTCAAAGGAAAAACTTGAGTCCCAATTTTCCTGATTTCAAGGACAGCTCTCTTTCCATTGTTCCACACTGAAACTAACTAAATGTCATTGTCTTCTCCTCCTCCCCCTCTTCTTCTTCCTCCTTCTCCTCCTCCTCTTTCCTCATTCCTAATTCCTAGAAAGTCAGGAGCTGCATCTTAAAGTTATATATCATTTTTTTAAAAAATCTGAGCATGAATTATAGGTCTAAACACATTCTAACTTGAACCTATGATATTATTTCATTATTATGAGAACCTTCTCTAAGGGTAAAGATTGCAACCTTCCACAGAGTGGTCCACTATTTCATAAGGTGGTGAAATCAAAAATAAAAATAAATTAGCTGGTGACCAATCCACTAGAGATAAACTTCTCTAAACTGAGTTAAATTGGTCCTCAGATGAAAAAGGTAGAAAGGTAGACTTGTACTCTAAACATTTACATTTAGTAGGAACTGCTAAAGTTTGTGCTCTAATTGTATGACCTCTAAAAGCCCAACATCACCTTCACACAAAAATGGGACATCAGAGGTGGAATTAGTTGTAGAAGACACAAATTATGTTGTTTTAATTTGTTTGGTAGATTCATTTAAATGCTTTTATTGTACAATGGTGAAAATATCAAATCAAATATAACTTCTTAATCACAAAAGACTGTCTTACAGATCTCACTGCTATAGTGCAGTACCTTTCGAGCATAAGGTGCTAAATAAATGTTTGTTTGTTTTATGTGGTCTGCACAGGCATTCTAAGGGAAATATTTCTTAAAAACTTTAGCATTAATGCATCTTCTACCATAAGCCTTTTCCAAGCCTTCTTAATTTCTGTGCTTTCCCTCTGTTATTTCCTATTTATTCTGTATCTGTCTCTCCTTCTCTCTGTATATGTATGTGTGTGTATGTGTATGTATGTTTGAATAATTTGCATGTTGTCTTTCCCTACAGGCTCCTTGAGGAGAGTCCTTGAGGACTACCTCTTGCCTCTTTTTGTATCCCCAGCATAGAACAGGTGCTTAATAAATGTTTAATTATTGATTGATTTATCAAAATGGACTTGTCCCTTCCATACTAGGGGAACCAAGGAATCAAAGATGGCAGACTTCAGAATGTTTTATTGATTCTTTTTTACTTCCCCAAATATTTATTGAATATCCATAGGAAAGCTGCCCCTAGAATAATTATATGAAATGAGGCTGAATTAGTCTCTAATTTTTGATCTGTCAGAGAGGTAAGAAACACCCATGTATAATTAGCAGGAAAGACATGTTCTTTGCCTGTTCTAATTATAGCTATATTTTAAGACCTACCTTCTCTGAGGCCTTTCTCCTCTGAGAACCCTTCCTTAACCATGGTAGTCCTTCTGCTGCATTTTTATAGAACTTAATATCTGCATCACACAAATGACTCTGAAGTTACGTACCATCTTTTCATTCTATGCTGGCTTCCTGGACATTAGTCTTGCTTCCTCAGATAGACTTATAGGCTCATAGAACTGGAGTTGGAAGGATAGGTTATCTAGTCTAACATCTTAATTTAATAGATGAGTAAACCAAGGACCAAGGAAGTTAAGTGATTTGCCTAAGATTATAGCAGTGGTAAACAGAAGGAAGATTGGAATCTATGTTCTTTGATGCTAGAGCTTGTAATCTTTCCACTATATCACAAAGGATGGTATTTATGTAATGTACTTCTTTGGCCTAGCATATGACTGGCTATTAGATGTGAATTCCCTCTTCCCCTTTCCCTTCTTTCAAACTCTTTGATATTATCTCCTAAACTTATCCTCTTTCTCTCAGTCACTAACAAAGAAGTGGATCTTCACTATTTCAACACTGATCTCTGGATCATAGCTTCTCCTACTTCTCCTCTTTACAAGAAATAGTCATATTTCTTTACTCTCTCAGCCTGACTCCTAGGAAAAAAAAAAAAAGTTATCTACATTTGCTGCCTCCACTTCTTCTTGATCCCTTCCTCACATCCTTGCAATATGGCTTCCAATGTCATCACTGAACTGAAACTACTAATTTGTAAATTTTATGACCTTTTCCTGGTTTAATCCCCAATTTATTTGCTTCATTTGACACCACTGACTACCTTTTCCTCTTGGATAGTTCATCTTTCCAGAGTTTTCTTGACACTACTCTCTCCTAAAATAGCTGGCTGATTGATCCTACTTAGTCTTTTCTGGATCATCATCTATATCATGCCACCTAATTATGAGTTTACACAAGGTTATATACTGGTTGTTCTGCTCTTCTCCCTCTATACTTGCTCTCTTATTAAGGTCATTTAATTTCAAGGGACCACCTCTGTACAGATGAGTCTCATAATTATCTAGTCACAGCCTCTTCTCTGAGCTTCAGTCCTACATCATTAATTTCTAATTGGACATTTTGATCAGGATAATAGATAATAAACTTCCCATTTCTTTCCCAGATCATACCATACGTTCATTATCTTGGCCTCATAATCTCAGCATAATCCTCAATTCTTTATTCTCCCTACCCCACATATTCAATCAGGTATCAAGTAATATGGTTTCTACTTTCACAACATATCTTACATTTAACCCCTTATCTCTACTCACATAGCTACTACCTTAAAAAGGCTCTCATCACCACTCACCTAGATTTTTGTAACATCTTCCTAGTTGTTCTCTCTGCCTCAGTTCTTTCTTCACTGCAGTAATCCTACACTGTTGCCAATGCAGTTTGCAAGAATTGAAGATCTAATATCGCTTCCCTTCTCAACTAACTCCAAGAAAACACTATTGCTACTTAAATAAATATGAAGCCC
The DNA here is from genome assembly GCF_011100635.1 of Trichosurus vulpecula. Lineage (NCBI taxonomy): Eukaryota > Metazoa > Chordata > Mammalia > Diprotodontia > Phalangeridae > Trichosurus > Trichosurus vulpecula. The sequence continues at coordinate 122,624,602 of NC_050577.1, read as the reverse complement.
TTGGTTTACCTTTTAAAGCCCTCCTACTTGGCCCCAACCTTCCTTTACAATACCATTGAATACTTCTTATCCCATTTTAAGATCTATACAAATTAGCCTTACTTTATTGCTGCCCAAGAACCTTTATCAAGTGAACAGAAAGTATATTAACATTTTTGCATATATAATGACTCATTGTCTCTATGTTGTCTGCTATGCTCCCCAACTTTTAGGGATCTTCATCATAAATATTGATAATCTCTCAAAAGCCCTGATTTTCCAATTCCCCAATTGACTCAGTATTTATTTACTTACTCCTCCATTCTATCTCAGCCACAGAAAAAATGGTAAAACCTTTGATTTCATCATCACCCACAAGTGTTTTCGCTCCAGTGTTCATGAACCTGGAAATCATTTTATCTATTCTGATTTTTTTCATCATTCCATTTTCCTCATCTCTTGAGACTCTTCACCCTTTTCTTCATTGTCACTATGACCTCTAATACTTCCATCCTTAGTTCTTTCTCCGGCTGTCATCTCTGAATTGGTTCGCTCTCCTTCTGTCCTTATCTCAATCCCTTTGTTTAATCATTTCAACTTTGCATTATCATCTCTACTCTAGTCTCCAAAATTCATACCTAAATTCAGGCCCAAACTTGGATCATTACTTGCCTTGGCTGATATTTATATGCAGCTGAATGAAACTGGGGAAAATTAGAAAATTGTGTTGTGTGGGCTCAGCACAAATTTATGTTACATAATCTTGACTGGGACTATACTTCAGCAAGACAATCTATTTCCACCTCTCTAACTGAATCACTACACTACTCACCATGCTGCCAGTTAGTCCTCCCAGAGCCTCCTATGGCATACTCTCCCTTGGTCCCACCTCCTTAACTGAGGTGAGGACCTTGCCCCACACTAAAGCAAAAAAAGAAACTGGGGGGGCATTTACTGAGAGCTCATTCTTCTCACCTCCTCCTCAACTCACATCAACTCCTCCTTCATCATCTCCTTCAACTGTCCCTAAAATGAAAAGATGCCTCTTGTCTTTACCAAGGAAAACCCTTCTACATATGCCTTTTATTCCACTCCATCTCATCTTCTCCAGCAGATTGCCCTTTCTATCTTGCCCACTCTGTCATTAATATTTAATTCATCCCCTTCTACTGGATGCTTTCCTGCTACCTGCAAACATGTTGTAATAGGAGGGCAGAGTTTATAATCTCAAAGAGGATCATAAACATGTCTGAAAGGTTCAGAACCGCCGGATATAAGAAACTCTCAAAGTAGAAGGTAGAAGAATCAAAACATATATTTAGGCTCCACAGTAACCAACCCATGAACCAGCAACCCCATTTTGATATATTGATCAAAAGCTTCCAGGTCCAATAAGTACACCTTGAAAGAGTAACCAGGAGGCTACAGAGAAGCATGATTGCGTAAAGCAAAATCATGCTTCCCCCTCTATGGTAAAAAGATTACCCACTGGCCTGAAGTCTTTGTTCAGCTTCCTCCCGTAGGTCAGCTCTGCTACTGGCAGCTCCTGCTTCAGCTGTGGCTGTGGCTGTGGCTGTGGCTGTGGCTGCGGCTGTGGCTGTGGCTGTGGCTGCGGCTGTGGCTGTGGCTGTGGCTGTGGCTGCGGCTGTGGCTGTGGCTGTGGCTGTGGCTGTGGCAGCCTCTGGCTCCAACGGGAGCTGCTTTTAACCATCCAGCTTCTGCGGGGGTGTAAGGTACGCCGGGGAAAGCACAGGTTCTTTCAATCTGCTTAAGCAAGGTGAAGGGGTTGACCAGGAAAGCACAGGTTCTTTCCATCAGCTTAAGCAAGGGAAGCAAGGTGAAGGGGCCGACAAGCTTACTCCAGTCCAACATACAAACAGCATTCAGTTCAGGGGAAAAAGCCAAACTAGTCAAGGGCACTTGTTGACTAAGTGCTAAGGAGCCCATTTTTGGTTGCCAATACACATGTCTATACCTTTCCCTCATTCTAAAAAACAAAAAACTCCCCCACCCTCCAACAACACCACCACCTAATTTCTACAATCTATTGTCCTATATATCTCTTTCCTTTTATGGCTAGACTCCTTGAGAAGGCTATCTACACTTAGCACTTTCACTTCCTCTCTTCTCATTCTTTACTAAACCCTCTGAAATCTGGCTTCTGACCTCATCAATTCCATGAAAACTGTTCTCTCCAAAGTTACCAATGATATTTCAACTGTCAAATTGAAAAGCCTTTTCTCAGACCTCAGTCTTTTTAAGCTCTTTGCAGTCTTTGACCCTATCAATCACCTTGTTCTACTGGATAATCCTTTCTATGTTTTTGTTACACTGCTTTACTCTGGTTCTCTACCTACCTGTGTAACAACTATTTTACTAGATCTTCCTCCAAGTCACATCCACTAACTTCAAGGGAATGTCTTAATCCTGCTACTCTTCTCCCCTTACTCCAGGGGAATTTAATATTTTTTGTGTGTATTTATATATCAGTCTTGAACTCTGGTGGAACATATGGACTCTTTCTTAGAATAATGTTTGTAAATGCATAAAATATAATGAATATGATTATGAAGAAAAATAATTACATTGAGATACTGTTATCAAAATATTATAAAAAAGCCACATTCTGTATTATTTCATTTGGTGATCTCAGTTCTCACAATCTCAATAATCTTCTATGTGCAGATAATTCTCCAATCTAATCCAGTCTTAACATTTGTCACAACCTCTAGTCTTACATCACTATTTGACATCTTGAAATGGATGTCCCATAGACACCTCAAACTTAACATATCCAAAACAAAGTTTATTAGACTCTCCTGTTTCCCAAGTTACCTCTCTTCCCAATTTCCCAGTTCCTATTGAGAATACCACCATGCTTCCAGACAACCTCAGAAGTTGGATTCAATTACTTATTCATATGAACTTCACATATCTAATGTGCTGTCATTTTTTTCTTTCATTTATCATTTCACAATCCAAAGCAGTGTAGGCTCTCATCACTTCTTACCTAGACCATTACAATAACCTATTGGTCTTTCTACCTCAAGTCTCTTCTTACAAGTCTGCCCAACAATCAGATGCCAAAGTGATCTCCCTAAAGCTCAAATATGACCATATTATCCCCTTACTTAATAAATTCCAAACTATCTTTTAAAAACCTAGTTCATTGTTGCCTTTATAGTATTGTTAAATTTTTTCCACCCTTTTACATACTCTATGATTCAGAGATACTGGCCTCCCTGGTGTTCCTCACAGAGACACTCTATTTCCCTGCTTCAATGTTTTTCACTGTTCTTCACCCCAGAATACTGTCCTTCCTTACCTCTGCTTTCTAGCTTCCTTGACATCATGAAAAACTCACTTCAAATGCCATTTTCGGCAGAAGGCCTTTCTCGATTTTTTCTGCTGCTAACACTTCTCCATGTTTAGTTTCCACCCAAACTATATTTATTTTCTATGTATTCACTTAAAAGTTGGCTCTACCCTTAGAATATAAAATCCTTAAGGCAACATTTTTTCCATTTATTTGTACACCACATATTTAGCATAATGCCTGGCACATAGTAAATACTAAATAGTGTTTGTTGATTGATGGCTACATGAATGGGAAAGATACTTTGAATGTATAACATACAGGGACCTAATAAATGGGTGGATATTGGAGTGGGGTAAGGGAAGTTGAAGTGTCAAATGTGATTCTGAAATCATAACTGTGGGAGACAAAAGGGGGAGAAATTGAAAAGGTAGTTGGCATAGTGTGTAGCATGCTGGACTTGGAGTCAGGAAGACCTGAATTCAAATCATGATTTAGAGATTTATTAGCTAAGTGAGAATAGGCATCTCATTTAACCTCTCTAAGTCTTAATATCCTCATATGTAAAATGGGAGTAACCTCATCATCTACCTCACCAAGTTGTTGAACAAATAACATAATGTATATGCAGCATATTAGAAATTTTAAATCACCTTACGAATGTTTGCTATTATCACCAGGTTAGCAAAAATGATGTGTTTTGTATTATAATAGGTACTTATGTATGGGTGTTGAATTGAATTGGTGGACCAAGCAAAATTTTACTCTGCTGACTCAGAAGGAATAAAACCGTATTTAGCTTTTAAAATTTACTTGACCATCATAGCAGAGGGGATGAAGGTAGCAATCCATGCGTTCCATCACCTAATTCCACTTCCTCCGTTTATGGAAATTCTTTGAAGATAATACAATTAATTACTACTGTTCGAGATTTTTTTTGCATTTGAAAAAAAAAGATGTTTAGCTTTGTGCTCTGAAGCTTAGTTATCAATGGGAGCATAATTTTACAAATCAAAAAACAAAGAAATAATTATTAAAATACTTTACTAAGTTTTATTTGATATGCCTCAGTAAAACACTGATATGGTTAAGAACATAAAACCAGAAATAAATTAAAAAAACAAAAAAGCTAAGGATAATAATAGAAAGGGAACAAATAACCATGTGTTTGATATGACCTAATAAATTATATGACCTACCCTTTTAGAATTCAAGCTTCCAGAGCACAGAGATTATGTTTGCCTGTAGGTATAGCACTTCAGAATCAGAGCTTTGTACATAGCCTTAATCACTGAATAGGTGTTGCCTCAGACAAACTGAAATCTGGGAATGACCTTAGTTTAAAAATGCCAGGGTCTCCCACTGCATCTGGCCCATCTCCAGTCATCCTGATCTCCATCTTGCCACTGGTTCCAGATGGCTCTGGAGCAGAAAGTGAGACTGGTGATTTTGTACAACCCTGCCTCACTTAAATCTAATTCACTTGCAATTTTGACATCACCTTCCAGATGTCATGGACCACTTCTAGAACAAAGGAAAAACAACCACAACAGAATCAGATAATGAAGAATTTTGAAGGAACATCACTGACCTCCAGTCAATACGCAAAAGAGTTTCCCGCTATAACACATAGATGAGTGGGCATATGTAGATTTAGGATTCGAACAGACCTCAAAAACCATCAAGTCCAAATCTCCTCATTTTACCGATAAGAAAACTGAGGCTTAGAAAGTTAAGGGCTTTTTCTAAGCTCACACATTTGTAACTGGCAAAACTGGAGTTTTGAGCCCAGGATTCCACTTACTCTGAATTCAATGCATCTCTCATCAGACCAAATACTTCTTTAGTTAGCAAGAACAGGTTGCTCTGCCTCCTGTAAGTATCATTGCTCAAATTGCTTCCGGACCAATTGTTTAAGCAGTTAAGGTATAGCATGGCATAGCAAAGTTTTCTGACAGCTCCTCCCCAGCCATCTCCAAACACTGAAGTTGTAAATGTGGCCCTCTGGCCAATCTCTGCATGGGCTGGTGCATTTCTTCCCTCCCCACTATGCCCTGCTTTGTATCACTGCCAATGTGAGGCAACTTTTGTCTGCTGGAAGAATGAATAGGCATGGGGACTCCACTCTCACTGCAAATGTCACCTTGTCCTTTCCATTTCCCAGCCAAGTGTCCCTGCCAAGAGTAGGCCTCGCTCCTGCTGTTGCTGCTGCCACTTTTCTGGCCCTCACTTCTGGACTAGCAATTCAAGTTTTACCATTTTCTTTCTGTTAGCACTTTTTTGAAATGCAAATATGTCCCAATTATAAACTTCTATGAATAGAAATACCAGTGCCCCTCCCTAACATGTGCAGTCCCAGGCTGTCAGCTTTCCCCAACTTTCTCAGTTAATGCTAAATAAAACAGAGAACTTAGCTATGTATGTCCATGGTGCCTGACATATTGATACCAAGATACAGCTGAAACTGCAGAGATAAAACTGGTTACTCAGTTAGTGCTATTTGTTTAGTCCAAGGAAAAAGTAAATTTCCAGCTAAAAGTGTCTCTCACCTGCTCCACTTCCCCCAAATAAATAAATTTTTAAAAATTTATGTTGCACATATAGATTGTATATATAGGCATAGATGGGTATAGATATGTGTGTATTAACTCCCCAAATTAGACTGAAAGCTCCCTGAGGGGTAGTAATGTTTTCCCTCTTTTCCCCCACATTTCCAGTAAAAGCACGGTATAAGACATGGTCTGTGATCATAGTATAATTGATTTATAGTTAGAAATTAATTTAAAGGCCATTAAGTCCAGTCCCCTTCATTGTATACTTAAGGGATCTGAAGCACAATGAGTTTAGATGGCTTACCCAAATAAAGCAAGTGACAGAGGCAAGATTTGAACTAAGATCTTTTTGACTCCAAGTCCAAGACTCTATTCCTTGATGTTTCCATCATCTAACATTTTTTTAATTGACTGACTGATTGGTCATAGATTATAAATGTGCAAAGGACTTTATATATCACCTGGTCTAAAGGTTATTATCTGTTTCGGGGTCATGGACCCTTCTGTCTGGTGAAGCCCATGGATTCCTTCTCAGAATATTTTAAATGCTCATAGTAAAAAAGAAAAGATAAGAAGAGAAGCCAGCTAGATTGAATTACATATATAAAAATGTATTTTTGAGCAAATTGTCATAGCTCAGGTTAATACCCTTGATCTAGTCAAACCCTGTCATTTGACAAAGGGAGAATTTGAAAGCCAGAGAGACTAAATGACCTGCTCAGTGTGACAGGTAGCAAATACCAGACAGAGAATTAAAATCTAAGACCCTTGATGCCAAATCTATTTTTCTTTTCACTACATTGTTGCATTAAATACTTTAAAACTAAGCAATATTGCATGATAACCTATCATAGAGTACCACAGGAAGTCACAGACGGTTAGAGCTAGAAAAGATCTTCAAAGTCCAACCTCTTTTCCTTACAAAGGAGAAAGCTGAAGCACAAAAAAGATTTAGCTAGCAGGTATTTGAGTGGGGATTTGAACTCAGACCTTCCTGATGCCAAACCCAGAGCCCTTTCCATTATACAAACCTGCCTCTTTAGCTAGTAAAATCTATTCTTTTCTATCTGTGAGGAAATTCAAGCTCAGAGAGTTTAAGGGATTTTCCCTAGGTCACCCAGGGAGTAACAAAATCATGACTCAAACCAAGGCCCTCTGATGACAGAAGCCATTTTCTCTTCCATTGAATCACACTGTCTCTCTCCCTTGGCATGAACCTATTGTTCATTATTAGGTATTCCTCAAAGAGAAAATGAATTTGAGGTATTTGACATATGGAAACAGCTGATAACCTAAGCCTCACTTTGAATGGACCACATTAGCAGGCATCCCATAAAAGCTGTTTGTTTTTAAGGCAAAAAAAAAAATTAAGAGGAAATTGCCTTGACCAACCTTGTGTTAAATGTTTTAAGCTACCTTGCTCTTATCATTTCTTTTAGAAATGTGTTTCATGGTTGGAGATTGCTTCCATGGTTGAATGCTATGAAACTGAATTTCAGTGGGGGATGGAGGGGACTACTTTCTCCTCTATTTAGAATCAGATCCTATTTTGTCTGGTTCTATCCTTTTGGGCCCTCCAATAATTTTTTTTGGTATGTTCCTTATGCTTTACTTAAAGGATGATAAAGCAGTACCTACTTCAATAAATAATCATTTAGTTAAATCTCTTGCTTGTTCTTGTATCATAAATCAATATCTCCACCCTTAAACATTTGTGTATTGTTCTGCTCTAAATTCCCTCTGCTTTCTCTCCATCTTTCTTGTGCTAAGAGAGGTTTAGAGCCCAAGGCTGTATGCTAAACAGTGTATGCTCTTTATCTAGGGCCAAATTCTTATCTTGCTCCAAACCCCTAGGGACTATAGACTTCAAAAGAATGTCTTATGCTCAGAAGCAGCTCCATGGGGGTGTAGAGCAAGGCAGAAAATTGGTCCAAGGGGACCAGTTCTTTCTTCCTATTCAGTATGATGTTTCTGCATACATAAGTGTCCTAGTCAAAATACATTTTTCCCCCTGCAGAGGAGGCTCATATTTAATTTGCCTCCCAATATTATCCTCAGATAATAACAGAAATGACACATCAAAATCCAAAGTCATCAAGTCATATAAATAGTAGGGTTAGTCACCACCTTTGTTGTGTTGGAATTACAAGGAAGCAGTGAGTCAGGTACATAATCGAATCCAGCTGAACAGACTGCCAAATTTTCCAATTGGCTTCAAAATAACATCTGAAATAACCAGCTTGCCTGTTGAGTTGATGCATTTATATAGATCGAGAATGATATTTAAAAGTTTTGGCTACAACAAAAGGAAGAGGCAGAGAGAAAAGAGACAGTTTAGAGGAAAGAATAGGGCTCAATGTGGAGTCACAGAGCTTCCTCAGAATCCAGGCTTTGCCACTTACAAGCTGTATGATCATGCCCAACTCACTTCATCTCTCTTGCCTCAGTCCCTCAGCTGCAAAATGAAGGGATTGGATTGGGTGACCTTTAAAAACCATTTCCCTGGCGGCTAGGTGGCACAGTGCCAGGACTGGAGTAAGGAAGATTTCTCTTCCCAAGTTCAAATATGGTCTCAGACACTAATTAGCTGGGTGACCCTGGGTGTCAGCTAACCTTTTTTGCCTCAATTTCCTTATTTCTGTAAAATGAGCTGGAGAAGAGTCATGAAGATTCAAACATGACTGAAAGAACCAAACAAAAACAATAATAAAAAGCCCTTTCAGCTCTAAGCATGTTATTTTGTGTGAGAATGTATATGTGCATATGTCTATATATACACAAATATATGTATACATACATATAGTTTCTTTATATGCATATGTGTATATATATATATATATATATGTACATTCTGTCTGGTGACTATAAACACAAGTTGACTTTTAAGATTATTCAATGGTGCTTTAATTCAAAATTATTTTCAAAGAAATATTGCATGCAGAGTATAACAATTATTTATAGATGCATGCCTATCTCTATATATTTCTCACAGAATTTTATGCTAGTTATTAGAGTGCAGATTAGTCTTTGTCTTTACCTTGATACAATATCATGTTCTTCAGTACAGTTGTATTTGCTTGCTTATATTTACTGATTTATGTTTTTTTAACCCTCAGTACATGCCTATCCATATTTGAGAAATCCACAAAGAATTTTTGTCCAATTTTTTTGATTGACCGTCACCACTGTGAGGAATATTAATATCTGACATGCTTCTTTTCTTACTGAACAGAAAAGTTCTCTTGGGAATTCTAGTAACATCTAACTTGTGCTTTCTGTTATCAGACACCTCATAAGGAGGTGCCCAGAAAGCAGATCCAAGGATTTTCCACAGTGTACTAGGCTGCATAGCTTGCAGTTCCATTCACTGGCAGTAGGGGCAGCACAAGACAGCTCATAATTGAATTAGGTCCATCTCTTCCCTCTATTCCTAATACCATTTTCTATCTCACCTCCATAATTGTGAGCTAAGCACAGGAAAGAGAAACAAAAGTCACTCTCTTGTAATATACAAGTGCCTAGAGCAATGTTCTGGATTTTTCATCCTTATGTAAGCATTTTCTAGCTCTTCCTAAAAAAAAAAAAAAAGGAGTAGTCAGTTCAAATGGGCTCTCAGAAAGCCCTCCTTTCTTTAAAAGAAAAAAGAAATGGAAGCCAGAGCATACTAGAAGAGTTATTATTCTGGGGCAGCAGAAATACTGGGTAAAGAACACCAGGGCATCGAGATGATATTTACTAAGAGTGTGCGTACACATATATGTACACACATATAATATACACAAGTATACATATACACACATACATATATGTATGAATATGTATATATGTGAACATACATTTGTACATATATGCATGCATATGCATGTGTGCATACAATGCACATGCACACATATCACGTGTACATGTATGTAGATATGCACATACATGCGTGTGTGTATGTGTGTAAAATAGAGAATGTTCACATATTTGGTTTGTTTTGTCACCTATCAGCAATTTGATCTAGTTGCAAATCTGGTTCAGTGACTATAACAAAAGGTCCCATGTCTTTGATGTCTGTTTCCCAAAGTGGTGGCTACAGTGGCATGAGATAAAATATCACAGCCATAAGAAGAATAATATAAATATGTCTCAGAGTATAGCTTTAATTCTTGTAGCATAGCTATTGACTTTTTGTTTTTGTTCAGTTTAAATTTTCATGACCTCATCTGGGGTTTTCTTGGCAAATATATTGGAGCGTTTGCCATTTGCTCTCCTTTTACAGGTGAGGAAACTGAGGCAAATAGGGTTATATATCTTGCTCAGGTCACACAGATAGTAAGTGTCTGAGTCCAGATTTGAACTTAGGAGGATGAATCTTCCTAACTCCAGGCCTGGCACTATATCCAGTCTCCCAGTTTAATTAATTTCAGAGTGAGGAAAATAACGCTTGCAAGAGGGCTTAACATGCTAGGGCAATGCAGTGCTTTATATACATTAAAAAAAAACCCTCAAGTGGGACGAACCATAACATAATCATTTTGGGGTCTTGAATTGCTGTTGCCATGACAGGCTCATGAGTGGCATTCCTGGGTCCTGTGGGAAGAGTTTCCAAGATGATTGTCTCACAGTGGGGTACAGAATCAGGGGGAACAGAAGGACAGTACCTGGTTTGGTTCACATGACAGTAACAGGGACCAGTGATTGTAAAAATGTCAATGGATATGATAGATGCTTTTAGGCCATACCACATCAGCTCTCAAGTCTCTGGGAAATAGGGCAGCATTATTCCTTCAGTGAACACCTGGTGATTGCCAAAGTAATACACTGTGCCAGAGGGTGGGATCATCCAGAGCACAAAGGATTGTTCTTATACCAAGCTCGGGGCACAGCCTGCTTGATGGGCCTTAACTCTGGGAAACAGGGTGTCTCCAAAATATTTTAACACTTCTTTTATCTGCCAGTTGCAGATGACTCTTAGGTCTAAGCCTGGCATGTATGATTTCAGTCAAATTGGGTAACTCCAAATGTTTGGTGGCTTGGATAAGCATTGATTTCTTAGGACAGTTTTTGACAATAAAGGAGGTCATAGTTCTTGATATGGAAGGCAGTTAAATAGGGATGTTCCTCCATCAAGATGATGAGATTAATGGGTGATGAAATTTGGGATGTTGATTGCTTCTCCCAATAAAGGGTTTGATCATGCTCATTTGATCTATTCTTTAATAAATGTGGATTGGTTAGGCTTAGATTGATTGATTCAGATTGTTAAGGGATTGTTATTCAGTGCCATACCAATCAAACTACCAAAGAATTATTTTATAGAGCTAGAAAAAATAATAAAAAACTTCATCTGGAAGAAAAAAAGATCCAGAACATCAAGGGAATTAATGAAAAGAAATACAAAGAAAGTTGGCCTGGCTGTACCAGATCTAAAACTGTATTATGAAGCAGCAATCATCAAAACTATTTGGTACTGGTTAAGAAATAAGAGTAGTGGATCAGTGGAATAGGTTAGGTACATAAGACATAATAGTCAATAAATATATTAATCTACTGTTTGATAAACACAGAGTCCAGCTTCTGGGATAAAAACTCACTATTTGACCAAAACTGCTGGGAAAACTAGAAAACAGCATGGCAGTAACTAGGCATAGACCGACATCTACACCACATACCAAGATAAGGTCAAAATGAGTACACAATTTAGAACTAAATGGTGAGACTATAAGCAAATTAGGATATCAAGGAACAGTTTACCAGTCACATCTATGGAAAATGGAAGAATTTATGACCAACAAGAGAGAGAGGATACTATGTAATGAAAAATGGGTAATTTTAATCACATTAAATTTAAAAAGTTTTTTCACGAACAAAGCCAATGCAACCAAGATTAGAAGGGAAGCAGAAAGAGAGGGGGAAAATATTTGTAGCCAGTGTCTCTGATAAAAGCTGCATTTCTAAAAGATATAGAGAACTGAGTCAAATATATAAGAACACAAATCTTTCTCCAATTGATGAAAGACCAAAGGATATGAACAGGTAGTTTTCAGATGAAGAAATTAAAGCTATCTATGGTCATATGAAAAAATGCTTGAAATTAAAACCATTCTGAGGTACTGCATCACACCTATCAGATTGACTAACATGACAGAACAGGAAAATGATAAATGTTGGAGAAAGTTGTGGAAAAATTGCAACACTAATGCATTGTTGGTGGAGTTCTGAACTGATTGAACCATTCTGGAGAGCAGTTTGGAACTATGCCCAAAGGGCTATAAAACTGTGTATACCCTCTGATCTAGCAATATCACTACTAGGTCTGTATCCCAAAGAGGTAATAAAAAATGGAAAAGGACACACATGCACAAAAATATTTATAGCAGCTCTTTTTGTGGTAGTCAAGAATTGGAAATTGAGGGGATGCCCATTAATTGGGGAATGGTTGAACAAGTAGTGGCATATGAATGTAATAGAATACTGTTCCACAAGAAATGGTGAGTAGACAGACTTCAGAAAAACTGGGACTTAAACACTAACTGATGCTAGGTGAAGCAAGCAGAACCAAGAGAACACTGTACAGTAATAGCAACATTGTGCAATGACCAATTTTGTTAGACTTAGCTCTTCTGAGCAATGCAATGATTTAAGAAAATTCCAAAAGACTCATGATGGAAAATGCTATCCACATCTAGAGAAAGAGCCATGGAATCTGAATGCAGATTGAAGTATACCATTTTCTCTTTTTTGTTGTTTTTTTGGGTTTTTTTCAGGGTTTTTCTGTTTTGTTCTGATTGTTCTTTCACAACATGACTTATGTGGAAATACGTTTAATATTACATGCATATGTAATATTACATACATGCATATCCTATATTGTATTGCATGACATCTTGGGGAGGGGGAAGTGGAAGGAGGGGGAAAATTTTAGAACTCAAAATAGTATAAAAGTGAATGTTGAAAACTAAAAATAAATAAATACATTTAAAAAATAAAAAGGAGACTTTACAAAAGACTAGGTCCTTTCTTGTTTCTTTTTAACATTTTCAGAGAGATCTAAAGAGTAGCAGAACTAAGAGTAGACCTTGGTCTACTAAAGGCTGCCTTTGAGAGGAGCGTTAGAGTTGCATATGATATCAATCGTGTGACTCAAGAGCATTTCTGGACCTAAGTCCTTAAACTGAAGATTCCTAAACAGAATAAAAGTGAGCTGCCAAACAGTTCAAGGGTCATGAAAAAGTAATCTCATCCACCACCCCCTGACTTGAAGTAGCAAAGAACTAAAGCCGTAATAAGGAGACGTAAAATATCTTGACTTTGCTTTCCATTTTTGATGGGACTTATTCTGACAGTCTATTTCCAGTGAGAAGGGGGGAGGGGTGCCTCTCTAGCAAAATAAAGTTTATTTGCCTTCTAGGTATAATCTGAACCATCAAGCTAGTACCATAAGGCAGATGGCTATATGGGTCTTTGGAATTAAAATGGAACTCACCAGAATCTCCAAAGCACTGCCCTTCTAGCAATCTCATGTTTGTTTCTTTCCCCCATAGAATTTAAACATTGAGTGGTTCTATTACCTTGAGGACCTGAATACTGGGCTAATGGTAGGGTCAGAAGAGGAAAGAAGAGGGAAAAGGGGAGAGAGGGAGAGAGGGGGAGGGAGAGAGAGAGGGAGAGGGAAGGAGAGAGAGAGAGAAGAAGAAGAGGAGGAGGAGGAGGAGGAGGAAGAAGAAGAAGAAGAAGAAGAAGAAGAAGAAGGAGGAGGAGGAGGAGGAGGAGGAGGAGGAGGAGGAGGAGGAGGAGGAGGAGGAGGAGGAGGAGGAGGAGGAGAAGGAGAAAAAAATTATACCAGTAGTTTATGACCTACCCTGCATATATTTATGTATTTTTGTATTTCTATGAGGTAAAATAAAAGCTGCACTGTGTCTGATATGTATTGTTGCTTTCGGTACTTGTATAGGAGCAAGAGACTCTTATCTATCTCAGGCAAGCAAAATAAGCCAAAGGAATATGACTTCATTTTATTTTTTGAAGATAGGATTGAAGATAGGAACCAATGTATATAACCTCAAAGCTTGGGGTGCCGGGCCATAGATTATATGACAATTTACACTTTCAAGTTTCTGTTGTTGGTGTGATCTCCTTGCAGGTTACAAGGTTTAGATTTGCAAGGATCCTGAGAGTTCATCTAGTCTGACACCTTTATTCTAAGAACGAAGAAATTGAGAGCCATGGAGATTAAATGTCTTAGCCAGGGATTTTCTTCACAAAGATACTGGAGTGGTTTGCAATTTCCTTCTCCAGCTCATTTTACAGATGAGGAAACTGAGACAAACAGGGTTAAGTGACTTGCCCAGGATAATATAGCTAGCAAGTGTCTGAAGCCAGATTTAAACTCAGGAAAGTGAGTCTTCCTGACTGTAGGCCTGGCATTCTATCCACTGTACCACCTAGCTTCCCTGTGAAGTAATAGATCTGGGCTTTAAATTAATATCTTTAACTTTGGATCCAATATTCTTTCTACATGTGATGATGATGATTATAACTAATACTTTTAGAGCAATTTAAGGTTTGCAAAGTACTTAACAAATATTATCTAATTTTAGCTATCATTATCCCCACTTTTTCAGACAAAGAAACTGAGACAGACAGAGGATAAGTGACTTTGCCAGGTGCACATAACCAATATGAGTCTGAGGCTGGCTCTGATCCTTTAGGCTATGAGTGACAAGCTCCAGAAACAATGATTGTAGAAATAAGTAAGGAAGCAAATTTTAGTTAACTGTAATATTAGGCCTATTGATCAGCATTTATATTTTCAACTATTACTCAGGCACTCACAGATGCACACCACCATTAGCAGTCTATGCTCTCTTCTAACAACAATGATGAGATAAATAATGAAGCTCCTTTAATATATTGGTTTGAGGAAATAGACTTATGATACTGGCTAATAAGCAGTTTTTACTATATGCAGGTGTTAACTTCAATAATAGTAACTGGCATTAATGCAGCACTTCAAAGTTTGCACATTGTCTGCCAAGAAATTCCTGAAATTGCTTTGGTAATTCCCACATATGTAGGGTGACATTCCCTTACAATACACAGCTAAGGGATGCCACAGTCAAGACTGAATCCTGTCTCCATGACATTAAGCCCAACATTCTATGCAATGCACCATAATTCAAATCCTATATCCTAATGACTACCAGACAAAATATTTTATTTCCCATGTTTTCTTAGGATCTTAAGCTCCACATTGCTCTTGGCTACTCAATATTTTTTTTAATTTTTATCTGTGTCTACATAGATTAAAAATAGAAAATCATTCAAGTAAGCAAAAATCTTATATAGCAAAATAAAGGTAAGAGGTGGAAATTTTCTGGATCTATTTATTCTACTTGTGGTTGATCACAGGAGGCTCTGGGTATTCCCAGGGAATGATACAGTATAAAATTCCACCTGGGAAATAACTAAACACCATGTTCTTGCTTTACTTTCTGATCTTTATTCTCATGAAAAGTTACATAAGCACTATCACTGCATAGAAAGAACTGAACTCCATTCCATACCTAAGAAACTGGCATGTAAGCAACTTTAACATTGGACCTAAGAAATTTTATTAGGACTTAATAATCTTAATGCTGTCAAAAGGCAATTATATACAGGAAAACCCAGGAATTAGAATTGTTTTTCCGTATTGACTAAAGAAAGTACTTTTGGATGCTCTAATTCTCCTGATCTGTGAATTCTTTAAAATCATTTCAAAAGCTGCTATTTTAAGCAAAAAAAGGCTCAAGAAAGAATCAAATTATTTATGCCATAATTTTTTTGTTTTCTCTGTACTTCTAAGATGCTCCCCTAGATGGTTCAATTTTTTTAAAAAAATCATCAGATTTGTGATTTGAAGATAAGTCGATTTGTTACAGTCAAGTGTATCAAAATGATGTATCATTCATCACTGATGGAATAAAATCTTTTTAAGTGGATGTTGTATAATGCCCATCTAATAATAGTAGTTGGAATCAAAAACTCCATGTAACATTCTGTTTTTAGACTTGGAAGTGAAGGCCACGTGTAGGGAACAAGTAGCTAAGGAAACTCACAACTCTGATACTGCAGGACCCCAACGTCCCTTCTTTCTCAGGGTGTCCTCATGTTGCTTCCCTCAATCATAGCATCTCTGGTTTGTGCATCATTTAAATGAACTCCCTGGGTCTGTTCCTCTCTTTTGCTCACACTTGATTGCCAAGTCTAGTACTCTCCTCAATTCATAGCTCTACTGCCAGAGGGCACACTCCTTGAAGTTCCTTTATGCCCCGAATCTCTGCATGTATCTACTTAGTGCATCTGATATCTCCTACTGGGTGAGTTCCTTTGTTGCAAAACACCATAGTTAACATGGGAATGAGGGAATGGATTTTGATAGTCACAGGGTCATATGCAAAGCTGATCCCTGACTAGACTTTTTCTCAGGTTGTCAGGCCCAGTTTCCTAAAGGCATAACAAATCTTTGGCCTGCTTCTTTCATAGTTCATAAAAGGATAATATATGAATGCCTCATTACATGTTATCTGTCCCTTGCTTTCTGTGATTACATCAAACTACCCTCCAAAATAAAATTGTTGAAGTGAATTATTTAGCAAATATGCCACAAATTAACTCAATGGATAAAGTAAGAATTGTCAGTTTAGGAGATAAAAGGAATGAAATATAAATCTGCATAGGAATTAAAACAATGGCAGATAATGGATTTTTTAATGGATGAGAGGGATGGGAAGGATGAGCTTGTGATTTCATTTCTCACATTTCATGTAAGAAATTCCCAGTCTATGCATGGCTAATATAAGAATTTCTTCTGCTTTGAGTATGCATATTTATTATTTTGTTACAAGGAATTTATTTTCTTTCTTAAAAGGGTTGAATAAGAGAAGAAATAAATGAATGTTAATTGAAATATATATATATGTATTATATATATATATATCTGTGTATGCACACGCATACACACAAACACATATATTATACATGTACATACATATATGTATATATGTGTGTATATATGTGTGTATATATACACATTTATATATATATGTATATATGTGTGCATATATGTGTGTATATATACACATTTATATATATATATATATATGTATATATATATATGTAAAGAGAGTGAGAGAGAGAGAGAGAGAGAGAGAGAGAGAGAGAGAGAGAGAGGGAGAGAGAGAGAGACAGAAAATATGAATAAAAATTCCCAGGCCATAGAGGGTGGACTGCAACTCATAATTTCCAGGATTGGGGATCTGTTTGAGACACTGTGAGGTTAAGGTATGTGCCTATAGTCACACTGCTAATAAGTCAGAGACAGGACTAAAAGTCAGGTCTTTTTGACACTAGGAAGGTCTTCTAACTGTTGTGCCATATTCTTTTTTTTGACAGGGTCAAAAGATTTATTTGCAAATTCAAGACCCCTTCCCCACCCTGCCAGATAAGGGGGTTGAAGCAAATTGGACATGGAAGAAGTAGAAGACAGTTTGGAATGAGTCCTAACTGTGGCCTCCTCCTGAGAGCCATGGTCAGGAGAAATCCTTCTGTCCAAGCCTAAAATGATCTTCTGGTAGTTCCCTCAATCGCTCTTCAACCTGCTCCGGGATCAGGTCCCTCTGAGCCTGGCCAGCATCTCACAACCAACCATGAACTTCTGGATGGTGCCTGATCGCAGTAGTGGTGGATAGTAGTGGGCATGGAGCTGCCAATGGTTACAATCAGCCTCAGCCTCAGCCCCAGTAGGGGCACCATGCCAGCCCATGGAATACAGGAAGGATTTCTCAAATAAATTGTCTTATTTGGTCAGGAGCTTCTTCATGATGGAGGCCAGATCATCTCATTCCACAGAGTTCAGCTCTGGGAGCCTCTTCACATGTCTCCATGGCAGCAACATTGTCTGGAAGGGCCAGACAACCCAGAAGGGCACCAGAACCAGGCAGTGTTCACTTTCTAGGACCACAAGCTCCTTCCTCTCAGTTTCTTGATGCCTGTACTCCAAAAACATGGGGCCTCCATGCTGCTTTTGATAGGCCCACTGGCTTCGTTCCTCCTGCTGGGCCACATCTGGCAAGAAGCTGTTAGCCCACACCTGGAAATGGGGGTGGAAGTTGGAACAATCCATCATGGCACCTTTGTTCTCAAAGATCTGGACCCAGGGGTACTGAGCACCCAACTTCTCCACGACTGAGGCCCATGTATCAATGACAGCTCAGATCTCAGGTATAGACATGAGCAGCACTATGATATCAGACCAGGGATGGAAACACAGGACCTTATAAACTCCTCTGGCAGCTTCAGTTCAGAACAGTGGGTGATTACTGTGTCCAGGACTGGGGGCATCAGGCTGCAGGGCAGGGAAGTCATTGTTGAATGGGAAGGTGCCCTCGTAGTGGGGATTTACCTCACCATTGGCCCGAATTGCCCCTTGGCAAAGGGTGTTGTGTGGGTCATGCCGAGGCACAACATCACTGGGGAGGGGGTCCACCTGCCCCTTCCAGAGGTGCTTCATTCAGTGAGCAGACACCAGCACCCACTCATCCTGCATCAGGTTGTATCGGATGGGCTGATGCTTGCTCACCTGGAAGGCCACCACCTCCGGCTGACCACAGCTGCTGCTCCTCAAAGTCATCACCTGGCCCTGCGCTCGCCATCATGGTACCACACAGCTGCCTGATGTGCTGCCTGCCATATTCTTTCTTAGTTCATCAGAAGAGAGGACTAAATGGTATTCAGATCAAACACAAAAAACGCTGAATGCCATAGTTGACCCCATACTTAGCAGTCCTAATATCGGCCACCTTATGGAGTCATAGATTTTCTAGGAATAGAGATTAGTCTAATCTCTTCATTTTGCTGATGAGTATCCTGGGGCTAAAAGACATTAAGTGACTTATCAAAGGCTATATAGCTGGTTAGTGACAGAGCAAGAAGCCATTTTTCATCTAATGGAGAAATAGGAAGGGGTAAGTTATCTAGTACAGGAGGGTGGGGTAAGTTGTTGTTTGGGAAATCATGATTTAAAAAAAAAATTACATTGTGCCTTCTTACCCATTTTGCAAAAATTTGGAAAAAGCAACTATTTATATATTTAAAAAACTAAACTTTCAACACAAATCCTTCACTGAATTATTATGTACTTTTCAAATAAATTATTCATTTTAAGAGAAAGATTTCCTTAAATAGACAGAACCTTAAATGACCTAATTAACAAAAACGTGATAGACATACAAAATTTCTGGAAGAAAATTGATCTACTATGTAAAGGCAGGCAGATCAGTAAAGTGTATTACATTATCACTTGAGGTGCCTTGAAGCTTCTCTCACCAGTCATAAAATCTGTTGTTGTTATTTTTTTAACCAACACATATTTATTAAGCATTAAGTATCTGCAATGTAAGAGGCACTGTGCTAAGCACTGCAGATGCAAAGAAAGGCAAAGGACAGTCACTGCTTCAAGGAGCTTACAATCTAATGTGGGAGATGACCTGCAAATAACACACACAAGGCAAGCTATATAGAGGAAATTAGAATTTTAGTTGGGACTTAAAAGAAGCTGGAGTGGGCAGAAGTCAGAGCAGTGGAGGGAGAGCATTGCAGGCATGGGAACAGCCAGAAAAAAAATACTGAGAAATAGATTGAAAAACCAGGAGGCCAATGTCACTGGATTGAAGAATACCTGCTGGGGAGTAAAGTATAAAAAGACTAGAAAGATAAGAGGGGGCTAGGTTGAATGGTTTTGAATGATAGATTATTTAATATGGAGGCAATAGTAAGTGAATAGAGTTTACTAAGAGAGGAAGAGAGAGAGAGAGAGAGAGAGAGAGAGAGAGAGAGACAGAGAGAGAGAGAGAGAGAGAGAATATGAATGAATGAATGAATGAATGAATGAATGAATGTAGGAGGGATAATGAGTGGATCTGAGCTTTAAGAAAATCACTTTAGTGGCTAAATGGAGAGTGCAATGGATTAGGGAAAGATCTGAGGCAGGCAGACCCACCAGCAGGTTATTGCAATGATCTAGGCATGAGGTGATAAGGGCCTGCATTAGAGTGGTGGCAGTGTCAGAGGAGAGAAGCCAGGTTATTTGAGAGATGTTGCAAAAGTAAAATAAATAGACCTTGATAACAGATTGGATGTAGGGGAGGAGAGATAATAAAGGATTAAGAATGACTCCTAAAATGAGAACTTGAGTGATGCAAGGATGGTATTGCACTCAACAGTAATAGGAAAGGGGAGAGTTTAGAGAGAAAGATAATGATTTCCATTTTTAACATATTGAATTTAAAACATCTACTGGACATCCAGCTTGAGATATCTGAAAGGCAAATAGATGTCTTTCAGATGCAATATTGGAAGTCAGAAGACAGATTGGGGCAGAATAAATTAGGGTAGATTTGAGCATCATCAGCATAGAAATGTTAATCAAATCCATGGCAACTGATAAGATCACCAGATGTAGTATGACAGGATAAAAGAAGAGGGATACCTAAGGTTAGAGGGCATGGTATGGCAGAGCATCCATTAAAAGAGATAGAGGATTAGTTGGATAGATATGAGATTAAAGAAGAAAGAATGGTATCCAGGAGACCTAGAGAGAAGAGGTGAATAAGTTGGTGAGTGTGATCAATAACATCAGTCTTCAGAGAGGTCAAGGAGATTGAGGATTGAGGAAAAAGTCATTTGATTTGGCTACTAAGAGATCATTAGCAATTTTGAAGAGATGAATTTTGGTGGAATGATAAGGTCAGAAGCCAGATTATGAGGGGGTAAGAAGTGAGAGGAAAGTGGAGGCACCTATTTTAGATTCCAAATTGAACTTATCCATTCATTCACTCACTCACTCATTTAGCTAACATTAATCAATCAGTATGCTTAGCCTTGAAGGGTAAAACAAAACTGGATAAGATAATAATGCAGTCCCTACAGTTGGGAAGCTTATTATCTGATATATGGACAAGTAATGTCCATAAGTAATGAAATATGAAGTAGGGTGGGTTGAATGCTCAAGAGAATTACCAAGTTCAAAGACAGTTAAAAGGATCAAGAGATCAAGTTTGCTAGAGAAATCAGGTAAGGGTTCATAGAAGAGCTAGATTTTGAGGCTGACCTTGAAAACTACATAGGATTTGAACTAGGAGAATGGAAAGGAAGTTCCATGGCTCTGCAGCACTACTCAGAAATCTCCAAACAGGAACTCTCCTCATTAGCTATCATCTCTATCCCCTTCCCACAGAAAAATGGGACTCTGCCTCTGGAACCTCAAAGGGCTTCTATATGGCAGCTAGATAGTTATTACTCTCAATTGCAGACCTGAGCAGCACTCTTTTGATATCACTAGCCATGCTACCATGAATATGCCACTCTCATTTCTAATGTCCTTTTACATCTTTTTTTTTGAGTTCCTATATGGCACCTGGGCTACATATTAGAGGGGATACTCATCATTCGATCTCACTCTGCTTGGCATGTGAGTTTTGACCTTCTCTGTTTCTGACCTAGGTCATTTTGTTCCTTTTTAGACCATTTGGTGGTTCTCCTCTCTCAGTGGCTTATATTAATTGCAAACTCAAGTCAGACTCCTAGTATCTTTAGCTATTGCAACTCAGAACTCTGAAGCTCAAGAAATCTGATAGCCTCACCCTCCTTAGTATCAGGAATTACAGGCATTATCCATAGAGCCTGGTTCTCCTTCAGTTGCCTTCTTCCATTTGAATATAAAGTCTCTGAGGTCAGGAACTATCTAGAATGCTTCTACTTGTATTCCCAGAACTTACCACAGAGGCTGATACATAGTAAGCGTTAAATAGTTTATCTATCTTGGTGTAACAGAGCTTTGGTGCAGTGGTATAAATAATGACATGTGCAAATGGGCAGTAAAACACCAAGTGTGTTTGGCTAATAGGATGCCATCCACTCTGGCTGGAAAACAGAAAATAGGAAAAGAAGCGTGAGATAGATTTGTAATGATAGGTTGGAGAGGGATTGGAGAGGGCCTTTGTGGTTAGGATGAGGAGTTGGGGTTGTATTTGCTAGGTAAATGGAATCTTTGTCAGTGTTTAAGCAGCAGTTCACTACAGTTAGATGTGAATATCAATAGGATTCAATTCAGTATTGGTGAAGACTACAAATCAGAACACAGACTAGAGCTAGGATAAGCTTATTGGGAGGTGGATATATAGGGGACAGATAATGAGGACCTGAACGAGGGTGGCAGAAGTGGGAATAGAAAGAAACAGAACTGGAAAATATTCCAGAGAAAGAATTGGTAGGTCTTGACAACTGATTGAATGTAGGTGGCAACAGAGAGAAAGGAATGAAGAATGCCTCTTAGATTTCAAGAATGAGTGACTGGAAGATGACATAATTCATGGAACTAGGTGATTGTAGGGGAATAAACCTCAAGAAAAAGGTCAATGATGTCAAATCCTTTAGGGAGATTAAGGAGGTTGAGGATCGAGAAAAAAAGGCTCAAAATTTGGCAAAGAAACCATTGTTGAATTTTTAAAGAGTTGTGAATGAGGCCAGGTTATAAGGAGATTAAAAAAAATGAGTCAGTGGTAAGAAAACAGAGACAGTGAGTATAAACTACTCTCTGGAAGTTTGGTGTCAAAAGGAAGAAAAGATGTTGGCAGGGTGAGAGGGGTAGCCAAGTTTAAGAAAAAAATTTGTTGTGTTTTGGGGATGGGGAAACTGTAAGTAGAGTTGAGTCAGTAGAGAGAGAAAGTTGAGATGTGACAGAGAAGATTATTAGTGGAGTCCTGGAAGAGGTAGAAGGTGATATGATTGAGAGCAAAATTAGAAGGGTTGACTTCGACAAGGAACAGAGAATCTTTTGAGGTGGGGTTGAAGCAGGAGCCCAGGAGAAATTGGTGTCTTTGTATGTCTTCTATCCATAGTGACAATTTCACTTCACTGTATCTTGCTTACATGGAAAAAACATCCAATGCCCTTTCCAATAAACAGCCATTAGTATTGTGAATACTGTGAACTTAGGTCATTACCACCAATTTAGTGGAAGGTTGCTGGAATTAAATAGCTATTTCACTAAAATTAAAAGACTGTCATTATCTAGCCTCTCAACTTAGAAAACATCAATTCTATATATATGAGCCCACTCCATGAACTATATCCTTAGAGACATCATTCAACTATCATGGGAGAAGTATCTTTTACAATAATGGGCTGGCCTTTTCTTATGAAGCACAAGATTGACCCATCATCTGTGAAAGTTATACTCTGATTTTTTTCCATAATTAAGGGTAGGCTTCAATTAGGATATATGCATTTATTCCTAATCACAGTGGGGAAGAGGCTAGAGATCCTACTTCCAGACAGACATGGTGATGTATGATAGAAATGCCTTGGAGAAACTTTGGAGAGTGTGGAAATATTCTGTAATTAGTTATGGTAACCACATACTGAGTAGTAATCTCTAATTGGTAGCTGCTGAGAAGCTGGAAAAGGGCATACATTCAAAAGGAATTACTCAGTTTTGGCCTCTTCTCTGGGTTTGATGACTTCTTTTGGGTTAATTTCTCCTTAACAGATTGCATCTGAGGAGAGACAATGCTCTAAGAGAGAAATCCCCAGCCTTCTCCCTATCTAATATGTGGAACTATGAGTATGAGCCTTAGTTCTTTCCCTGCCTTGGTATCTCTTCTTTTTTAAGTGAGAAAGATATATTTAGGGGTTACAACCATTTAAGTTTTGAAAGGCAAAGAGAGTGAGAAATATGGATTCAAGCAGTCCAGTAGTCAAGTTGAATCTTTGCCAAGTTTTGTAGTCAACCCAGCACTGATGCTCTAAGCATCAAAAAGTAACCTTCAGGATTCAGTCAAACAGTACCTGAGATGAAGACTCATCCTTAGCGCTACATTATGTACATGAATCTAATTGTACCAAGGCTATGCAGATAGAATGTTAAATCTGAGCCCACTCTCTAGAAACACAAAAGAGGATAGTGTGCCCCTTGGTTGGTAAGGGGAAATGTTTGTACTTTTGTTCCTGCTACATCTTCAAAGTAACATATCTATGTGAAGTTAATTAGGAGCAGCTAAGTGGTGCAGTGGATAGAGTTCTGAGCCTGGAGTCAGGAATACTCCTCTTCCTGTATTCAAATCTGGCCTCAGACACTTGCTACTTTTGTCACCCTGGGCAAGTCAATTAACCCTGTCTGCTTCAGTTTCCTCATCTGTAAAACAGGCTGGAGAAGGAGTGGGAAATCATTTCAGCATCTTTGCCAAGAAAACCCAAATGAAATCATAAAGAGTCGGACACAGCTGAAAGGACTGAACAACAAAGCTAATGAACATTAATTAATTATACAGAACTGAGGTGCTAGTCACCAGTAGTTAACAGTAAGGGGAGCACATCCAAAATGGAACCTCAAGTCAATGGCATTAAACAAGAGATACTCCTATTGCACAAAGATATCCCTACAGTATTGAAGAAAAGATGGAGCCATCCTGGATCTGGGATAGTAATTCAGAGCATACTAACTACACACAATAATTTGAGAAGGAGGAAATGATTGCAGACAAATAAGGGGAATATAAAAGGAAACTGAGCATAGGCTGAATCTAGAAAGAATTTCTAGATTTTAAGAGGCAGTTATTGAGAAGGAAAATCTTCCAAGCATGAGGGAAAGACTAAAGACAGAGAGGCAAAAGATGGAGTAATGAGTTCAGGGAATAACTTATAAACCAATTGGCTTCCTTATCTATAAATAAAGACAATGGCACTTATATTATTGACTCTTAAGCAATGTCAACGAACATACTTGGCATAGAACTTGCAATAACTTGAGTGACTTCAAAGATGCAGAGTATCATATGCACAAATTCTATTCTGAATGGTTGTAGTTAGGATTGAGCCAATAAGATAGAGAGTCAGAAATAACAGTAGATCAGGCAAAAAGAAGGCTATGTTGCTGATATGGAAACATCATTCTATCAGGCATCCAACAGTGTCTTAAACTGCATTTATGCAGGAGTAGAAAATCTCAGTGTTCTCAGCTTCCAATCTGAGGAAGAGATAGGACTCAAACATTCCAACTCATAACGCCGAGTGTCCCAACTGAACTGGAGGTGGCTAATGTAATAGAAGAATAATATCCTGGATCAAAGGGCAAAATGGAAAGACAAGGGTGCACCTGTGGGCTAGAACAGCTTGCCTAGTGAGTCAGAGAATGCATCTGGGATTAGGATATTGCTTTGACATACATTTTTATCTCATCACCTTGTTTTCCTGTATTATTTAGGTATGATATTGATAAGAAAGATTCTCCACCCTGAACTGACTCTGCTGATGTTTTATTTATGAGGTGAAGGTCTCTCTCTCTCTGTCTTTCAGCTTGACTCCATGGAGATATTTCTATCAATTTTCAATCCTCCCTGCAACCCCTCTTTAAAGGAAATCTACAAGTGAGTCTCAGAGAAGGCTACGCTCAGCAACCAGGTATTTGTCAGGTTGCCACACGAGTCCTTTTCTCAGTGACAAAGCAGGTGGCTGCCCTGGGGGGAAAGCATAAAAAGAATCTCAGGAATCATGTCCTACTTGCTGCTGACTCAACAGCTGGCACTATCCAGCAGAACCTAAGTCAGGATAGAAAATAGCAACTAAAAAACCAGATGAGTGAAGAAAACAATACCACCATTTTGATGGGACAATGACTTTTTGATGCCTATGTATAACTTAAAATGTATAAAATAGAATTAGAAATATAAAATCATGAATCTTCTTGTACAAAATGAATAATAATGAAATGTTTTATGTGATTACAAATGTATAACCTATATTGGATTGATTATCATTTAGGGAAGGAGAGAAGAGGAAGAGGAAGAGGAAGGAAGCAGGATAGAATTTGAAACTCAAAACCTTACAAAATGCTAAAATTTGTTTTAACTTGTAATTGGGGACAATAAAATATTATTTAAAAATAAATATGGGATTGTGCATATTTATATGTGTATGTATATACATATACATATGTATGTATATGTATATACACATTTATTTATTTATTACAAGTGTCTATAGAGGTAAGAATGTGTATACATGAGAACCATCATGGCTTAGGGTCAAGAGGACCAGTCGTGGAATCAGAAAGACTTCGGTTTAAGTCCTGCTTCTTACACACACTATTTGTGTGACTCTAGTCAAGCCATAAGTCACCTCTTAATGCCCCCAAGCAACTCTCTAATACCTTAAACTACAAAGCAATTACAGATTGACATTGGAAGAGGGAGCTTTCTTGTATCATAAGTCTGATTCATAAATATACAGAAACAATCACATCACAGCTAGAAGATGGATAGATGGATAGATAGAAAGATGCATAGATACATAGATAGATATGCATATATCATATAAAGGCTAAAGAGAGAAAGGAGGAAAGATGGTAAATGGGGGGAGGGAAGCAGAAGGAGAGGAAAAGAGAGAAAGAAGGAGGGAGTGATTTGTCATGAAAGCTGCATTATCCCATGGGGAAAGAATTTACTGAAGTGAGAATGAAGGGACCCATAATTTCTCTATTAAAGATTAATCTAGAAAGCCTTTAAAACTTTGTTAATGTGTTATTCTGAGAAGAGGCATTTGGGAGAAACCTCAAAAACAGAAACCAGGAAAAAATTATTTAGTTGAGATCAGCAACACAAAAACCATACCAACTATGAAGATATCCCTCACCCTTGTGCTCCCCCCTATTTTCATCCACTCCCACCCAAATACCCAGATCCTACTTAAAAGCTCTGAAGGACAGAGAGAAAACACAGGGCAGAGTTCTCTTGTAATTCTCTTTCCTAAACAGAAGCTGGCAGACCTGTATAAAACTGACACATATATAAGTTGATTAAGCTTTATGAAGACTTCAAGGTGATTAAGCTTCATGAAGACTTCAATGATCCTCTCAAATGGAAATGATACTTCTTTTATCTAATTTCTTAGGGATTTATATTCCTCTTCTGCACAATGGTGTGCCAATTACTCAAGGCAAAGTAAAATAATTACACTTATTGACTTAAAAAAACTTCAACATACAATATTAAATCCTTTTGTGATATTACTTGTTTTATACAATGGCATCAATTTAATGGGATTTTGACACATTTGAAAAACAAAATTCTACAATCTAAATACATACTTTTGTTGTAAAAGTAAAAAAAGACACCTCTTTTTTACAAAAGACTAGTCCATATATTTTCTTTTTTTTGGCAGGGCAATTGGGGTTAAATGACTTACCCAAGGTCACACAGCTACTACATGTATCAAGTGTCTGAGGCTGGGTCCTGACTCACAATCCCTTTCTTCCACACTAGAACTCCAGTGGTCCCTTATTCCCTCAAAGATCAAATGAATCTTCTGTTGTGCACGTAAACCCCTTTACAACCTGGCCTCTTCCTACCTTTCTTGAGTACAGTTTCCATTACTATAGTAGCATAACCTTAGACAAGTCACTTAACTTTCCATTACCTCAGACCCTTCATCTGTAAAATGGGAGTGATACTGTGTGTTACTTATGTTACTTAACTCCACATGTCTGTTTTGAGGGTCTAATTAGATAATACATATGAAAGTATTTAGTAACTCTTAAAGTGCTAAGTAATATCCATCTGTAATATTCTAAGTAGTATTCAACATATAGGCTTTAAGCACCAACTCTGTGTCAGACTCTGTGCTAAGTGCTAAGGACAGAAAGGAAGGCAAAAATACTCCTAGCTGCCCCTACTCCATATATTTTCAATGGGGTTTAAATTAGGTGAGTACTCAAGCCACTAAAGTATGTTTATTTCCAACTCTTATATCAGTTTCTAAATATTTCATGATGTATGTGATATTGCAAGATCACGGTGTATTGTTCCATCTCCAATTGGCATTATAATTTAGGAATGATTTCTGTTTCTTGGAATATCAATATATTTAACAGAATTCATCATTCCTTCAATGAGAATAAGACTTCCAAAACTTATTGAAAGTAAGAAATTTCCAAAAGTTCCCCAGTCATGGAAGACCTTTGACCCAAATTAACATCAATCTCTTAGTGTCTAATCTTCAATCAAGCAGTTACAAATCAACTACCTATGACAGCTGGCATGCGTCTATCCTGCACATGAAGATGACATGAAAGACTTTTTCAAATGTTTTACTGAACTCTAGGCACCCTATGTCTACATTTCCTTCATCTGCCAGTCTAACGACCCTGTTCAGAACATGTAATGAGTCTAGTCTATTTTATTTTGTTTTATTTTATTGAAGCCCTGCTTGCTCTTAGTGATCATTGCCTTCTGTTCTAAATGTTTGTATGTGAGTCACTTAAGAATTTATTCTAGAATTTGGCCAGGGTCAAGGTCACCATTCTGCAAAATAAGAATTGTAGATATTACTATCTTCCCATTTCTAAACACCAACACTTGACTTCCTCTAATCATGTGACAACTCTCATTCTTCATAATCTTTCAAATAACCACCAAGCTCGGCAATAAGAGCACCCAGTTCCCTCAGGTGTCTGAGATACTGTTTGTTCACGCCTGATAACTAGAACCGAAAAAAAGTAACTAGGCACTTTTTTTTGGAAAGTTGGAACAATAACTACCTGACTCAATTTTTTTTTCATTATTTCTACTGGAGCAACCAGTTTTTCCTTTACAGAACTAGGTCTAGAATAGCAACCTTACCAGCCATTCAGTTACCATGTTCAAATCCCTAAAGCACAAACCTAAGTACATTCTACCTTTATATATCCAAAACAGAACTCATTGTCTTCCTGAAAACAAAACAAAACAAATAAACAAACAAAAAAAAACAACTGCCCCTTTCCATTTTTCCTATTATTATTGAGGACTCCATCATCCTCCCAGTCATTTAGGCTTACAACCTTGGTGTTATCCTTAATTCCCTACTCTTACTAAAACCAAATATATAATCTAGTATTAAAACTTTTTATTTCAACCTTCACAACTTCCACTACACATCCTTCCTGTCTTTCAAACAGTCTAGTTCAGGAACTTATCTCTTCCTCGGATGATTGCTGTAACAGCTTTTTAATTGGTTTTCCTGCCTCAAGTCTCTTCTTCTTCCAATCTATCCTCTACTCATCTATCAAGGTGATATCCTCTCACAATCCCCTTCTTCCACACTAGAACTCCAGTGGTCCCTTATTCCCTCAAAGATCAAGTGAATCTTCTGTTCTGCACTTAAATCCCTTTACAACCTGGCCTCTTCCTACCTTTCTTGAGTTCAGTTTCCATTTCTATAATAGCATAACCTTAGGCAAGTCACTTAACTTTCCATTACCTCAGACCCTTCATCTGTAAAATGGGAGTGATATTGTGTGTTACTTATGTTACCTAACTCCACATGTCTGTTTTGAGGATCTAATTAGATAATGCATATGAAAGTATGTTGTAACTTTAAAAGTGCTAAGTAATATCCATCTGTAATATGCTAAGTAATATCCAACATATAAGCTTTAAGTACCAACTCTGTGTCAGACTCTGTGCTACGTGCTAAGGACAGAAAGGAAGGCAAAAATAATTCCTGCCCTCAAGGTGCTTACAACCTAATGAGGGCTATGAACAACTATGTTCAAATCAGCTCTATGCAGTAGAAAATGGAAATAAGTAATCAATAGAGGACAGCACTAGAATTATGGGAAATTACAAAAGACTTTTTGTAGAATATGGTATTTTTCCTGAGACTTGAAGGAATCCAGGAGATAGAAGAAAGCATGGGGACAGCCAGTGAAAATGCACAGAGTTGGGAGATGAAGTATCTTGCTAAAATAACAACAAAGAGGCCAGTGTCACTGTAATCCATCACAGAATATGTGGTGGAGGGTGTGAGGTATGAAAAGACTGGGGAGGAAGGCGGGGCAATTTATGAAGGGCTTGGAATGCCAGAGGATTTTATATTTGATCCTGGAGCTGATAGGAAGCCACTGGAGTTTATTGTAGTACAGGATG
Source organism: Trichosurus vulpecula (assembly GCF_011100635.1). Taxonomy (NCBI): domain Eukaryota; kingdom Metazoa; phylum Chordata; class Mammalia; order Diprotodontia; family Phalangeridae; genus Trichosurus; species Trichosurus vulpecula. The sequence goes on along the minus strand of NC_050577.1, from coordinate 122,594,771 downwards.
AAATGTTCAGATCTGTACTTTAGGAAGATCACTTTGCTTGCCAATATCTTCTCAGCAACGTAATCTCAGAGTATTAGCCTGTGAACCGAGAATTTAAGTGATTTGCACAGTATGTTTCAGAAGTAGAATTTGCACTTGACTCTTCCTGCTTCTGAACCTGACTCTTCACTGTGACAAATTGTGTCTCTGCCTATTTATAAACCATGCTCACTCATTTAGTCATGTCTGATGCTTCACGACCCTGTGTACCATACTGTATGTGAGGTTTTCTTGGGAAAGATATTGGAGAGGTTTGCCATTTCCTTCTCCAGATTTATAAACCTATAAATACTCAGAGCAGAGTTGATTGACATGGCAATAGGAGAAAAACAAAAACAAAACTGTTCTTTGATATTGCTATGACTTCAGGCAAATCACTTCCTCTACCTGGATTTCAGTTTCCTCATTTGGGAAATGAAGGAATTGGATTGTATAAACTCAAATGTCCCTTCTGACCCAAATATCCTATGATTTCTTACATTTTTTCCCAACACCTCCTCTTCAAAACTTCCTTATAACTACTGAGCATAGGCCCACTGTCGCAATGTCATTCTAAACTCCTCACTCTCATTCACTCTACATGTCTTATCTGTTACCAAATTGTGGTGTTTTACCATCACATTAACTCTCCCAGCCTTCCCCTTCCTCCCACTCCCATGGGAATTATGTTACTTCAAGCCCTTGCTGTGTCTTACCTAGACTATTGCAATAGCCTTTGAAATAGTTTCCTGCCTCAAGTCTCTCCCCACTCCAATAGATTTTTTACTTAGCTATCCAAGTAATTTTCCTTAAGTGTACATCTGGCCACGTCACTCTTTCCCATTCCTTCCACTCAATAAACTCCAGTCATTCCCTATCCCATCCAGCATTAAAAATAAAAACATAAAAAAAAATTTAGGGCATAAATGTTTTTTATTGTTTATTTTAGTATTTTTTAAATTGTGAGTTCCAAATTCTTTCCCTTCCCCCTACCCCTCCCCTACCCACTGAGAAGGCAAGCAAAATAATATCAATAATACATTGAATCATGCAAAACATATTTCTTTATTAGCCACATCACAAAAGGAAAAAAAATAAAGAAAGCAAGAAAATTACATTTCAATTTGCACTCAGTTCATCAGATGCCTCTCTTGATTTGGATAGCATCTTTTTATCATGAGAGCTTTAGAAATGTCTAGATCATTGATCAGAGTAGTCAGGTCTTTCACAGTTGATCATTATTACAACATGGCTGTTACTGTGCAAAATGATCTCTTAGTTCTTCTCATTTCACTCTGTATCAGTTCACATAGTTCCTGCCATATTTTTTTTTCCCTGAAACCAGTCTCCTCATCATTTCTCAATAGTACTCCATCACGATCATATGCTATAACTTGTTTAGCCATTCTCCAACACAGAGCATCCCCTCAATTTTGAATTCTTTGCCAACATAAGAAGAAATGCTATTTTTTGTACATAGAGTTCTGTTTCACTTTTCTTTGATCTCTTTAAGACACAGACTTGTAGTATTATGTCTGGGTCAAAGGGTATGCATAGTTTTATAACCCTTTGGGTATAGCACTAAACTGCTCTCAAGAATGGTTGGACCAGTTCACAACTGAACCAACAGTTTATTATTGTGTCCAATTTCCCTCATACCCTCAAGCATTTGTCATTTCTCATTGGTGTGAGGTGGTATCTCAGAGCTGTTTTAATTTGCATTTTGCTAATCTATAGTGAGTTAGAGCATTTTTATATGACTATAGATAGCTTTGATTTCCTCTTCTGAACATTCCCTGTTCATATCCTTTGACCTCTTATCAATGGGAAATGACTCTTATTTTTATAAATTTACTCAGTTTCCTATATATTTGAAAAAAATATGCCTTTATCAGAGAAATTTGCTGTAAACCTTTTTATACACTTCGTTGTCTATTACATACCTTTTAGCAAAATGTAGTTTCCCTGATTGTCATTTAATCAAGGCTACTTTTATGTTTGTTTTGTCTAAGTTCATGATCACTATTTCTGCCTTTTTTACTTCAGCTAAAGCATAATAGATTCTGTTCCATTCCTTTATTTAACTCTATGTCTTTCTGTTTCAAGTGTGTCTCTTATAAACAACATATTGTTGGATTCAACTTTCTAATCCATTCTGCTATCCACTTATGTTTTATGGGTGAGCCCATCCTATTCACATTCACAGTTATGACTGTGTATTTCCTCTTTTTTTCTTCTGTTTATCCTTCTCTCTTCTTATCCTGCCCCCCAGTCTGTTTTGTTTCTAACAACTGCTCCCCTTAATCTCCTTTCCCTTTTATCATCCTTCATAATTTTCTTGCATCACTTTTATTTCTTTTCCCATTTTTCCTCTTCTACTCTTATCACTTTCTTTAACTCTTCTAGGAATTCATGTTGATCTAGAGTCAAATTATCATTTTTCCTTGAGGCTATTTTCACACTGTTGTCTTCTGAGTTTACGTCTTGGTCTTCTCTGCCACAATAACAGCTCTTTATGGTTAAGTTCTTTGTTGTTATTTGCTCATTTTTCCAGCCTTTTTCTGGACTTTGAAGTTTGTTAAAGTTGGGCTCTGCTCACCTCAGAATGGAGGGGCACTGTCCCAAACTTCAGGATTTTTTTGTGCTGCTATTTTCAGAGCTAGTTTTGGAGGTCTGCCATTTTCCTGTGTATCCAGGATGGTATGATCTGGGGAGAGGTGTGTTCACTGCTCTCTTGGTCTGTGTTTTTGTCTTTAATCACAAAGACTCCCTTTCCCCTGTAGCCAGAATCACAAGGGCCCCTCTCTGCCTTGGAACTGTGACCAGTTACCCTGCTCTCCTGCAGTAACAAGCTCTAGGGCTCCTCTCTGCCTTGTAATTTCCTTATTTATATGTTGCTCACCCTTTGGAATATCAAATTGAGGTCAGGGACTGCTTTTCACCTTTTGTTATTTCCCTAGAACCTAGCGCAGTTCCTGACACATATTAGAGTTTAATAATTGCTTTTTGACTGATTACCTCTGATCACCTCAGTCACTGTGGTTCAATAGAAAGAGCATTTGATTTAGATTCAGAGGAATGGGTTGATTGGCTATTCTACTCATTGCCACTGTGACCATTTGCCTGGGCCTCAGTTTTCTCTGATGTTGCACAAAGGGCATAGATTATAGTAGGAGATTTTAAAAGTACCCCCCATCTAAATGTTACTATCTCATATAATAAAATAAATAATCTGTGGAACTGTTTCCTATTGCTAACATTAAATTCATTATGGTATCTTAACTTCTTCAAGTTCTTGGCAGCTGAATGGTACATTTTATTGAAATGGTAAAATTCTCATTTGAAGGACACATAAAGGTAACCAATGGTAAATCAATTAAAGGGAAATTTCTTTCTCTAGCTGATTAGTCTGTTATACTTAAGATAAGTGATAGGGCAGACATAGAGTGCACTGAATTTCCAATACAAACTTGGGCTGTGACATAAACCAAAGAGAGGTTCATTAGTATGTACTCAACTGTATTTTTAAAATTCATTTTTTTAAAAAAAGATTGAAGTAAAACTAATTATACATGTATATGGTCCTGATACAACAACCAATCAACAAGCATTTATTAAGCTGTTATTTAATACTATGCCAGGAACTAGGAATACAAAGATAATCAAATGATCATTGCCTTTGGGAGCTAACATACTATTTTTTTTCAATCAGTTATCCAACAAATATCTAGTTTTGGGTTTGGTTTTAGGGATAGAAAAAAACTGAGACTCTTCTTGCTCTTATGGTACTTACATTCAATGGGTGAAGGAGATGATATATACACATATATATGACATATACATGAAATAGATAATTGGAAAACTGAAGGAAGATGATGGCAGTTGTGGGAGCTTTCAAGGAACTCGGGGATTTGAAGTAGAAATGAAGACTGTGCATCGTTTCATTGATTAAAAGAATGTAATATAAAGCATTATTGGTGTGGCTCACCAACACTTTAGCAACTTATATTTTTCACTCTGGTTCTCTAGATATCTACTCATTCTCTGAGATGGCACATTCCAACTTGCTTTGACACTAGCATGTCTAGGATCCTAGAAGAAACACCACAAAATCTACACAGCACTAAACTCTGAGAGAAGACTAAGGATATCCCTGTTTGGGGTGAGGTTCTCTCTCTGGTCACTGCTTTTGCTCTTGAACCCCTTCTTGCTTTCATTTACACAAAACTAGTCACTGACAAGTATGACACATATAACTATTGATTTAATAAGCCAAAAGGAGTGCTATTGCAAGTACTCATGGATTAAAGCAGATATGGGAATAAAATATACATACATAATGCTTGGTCACATTCTTCTGCCAATGTACTCAGAAACATGCACACATCTGTGTCCACGCAGGAATATTTGTCCCCCACAAAGCTACTTCTTCAAATGAGATAAAAGTTGTAAAGTACTTAGCATAGTTCCTGGTTCATAGTAGATTCTTAATAAATACTTATCTGCTTCCCTTTCTGGCTACCTGCTCCCCTCAAGATCCACACCTCTCTCCTGAAGAATGAATCTTCTCTTCTACTTTCACAATGAAAAGGAATTACAAGCTTTTTCAATTCATAATCACCCTTAAAAGGGCTCTAAGAATGTGTTATGCCCTTATTTTGGTTTGCTACTCCATTTAATCCAGAAAACTGCAAAGCTATTGGAGCCAGCTCTCTCAGAGCAAGGCAGAGGAGTCCAGCCAGTTACTGATTCACCAAGATGCTTCAGCTACCAATCAGCTCATAGCATACAATCTCAGGGCAAACATATCTAAAGCCTAGTTTTCCTCTCTTCTTTTCCCTCCCCAACCACAAGTGGCAGCAGAGAACACTATACATTTCTTTAAAGCTTCATTTCTCTCACAATCTAAGGGGCTGTGAATTACAATAGATGACAATGAAGTTCTTGTTCAATGAGATGGAGCCTCTCACCAAAAAACCAGAAAGCTCTTAGCTGAAACCTTGTGCCAACTGATGGCTCCAACTGCCAATTCTTCACACAGCTAGGACATAGACAGCCTTTCCATCTGCTGTTTCTTCATTATTTAATCTCGCTTAGATTCCCATCATTCACCCTTCACAACTTCCAATAGCTTAAATTAGAGCTTCCTGAAACTCGGTGACTCATTTTTGACCTACAAGCTTACCTATTCTTTACATCTCCCCTAGTAAATCTATAATCCTTATTTAATTGCCACATATTCTCCAATTAGGTAATTTTTAATTTTGTGTTTTAAATTGTTAAGCTTTAGAATGGTTACATGAAAGTGAGTTGAGACACTACAATGGCCTGTAACTCCCTGCCTTTCTATAGCCTTCAACAAACTACATGTAACCATTCTTTGTTTATAGCCATTTTTAATAAATAAGTGTTCTTTTTGCCCCCTTTAAATCACCAAGTTATTTCCACAAAAGACCCATCACTCTATATTGTTTACAAAGTGACTTAAGCATTCATATTTATGTCTTTTAGTTTCTGTTTTTTGAAATCAAACTGCTAACAACTTGTCTGAAAACTGTGTTTCTTTACACATAGAATTTAACAGCTTTTTTTTTAAATCAAATTTCTTTTCATACTCCTTTCTGGGACTTTAATTCTTCACCTATGAAAGAAATAATACTTTATATCCTTTACCAGTTGAATTAGTTTTCTTCAAGCAAAGAATGTAAAATTTTTTTTCACATTAAACTTGTCTATATGAAGGAGGAGTACCTTAAAGGGACAACACAACATAAATAATTGAATGCTCATATACCTACATAGATAGTTAAAATCAATATAACTCAATGCTCTTATTAAGTACTTATTGCAAGACACTGTGCTGGAGATGCAAAAACAAAATGAAAAATAGCCCCTGCCTTCAATGAACTTGCATGTTACTTGGGGTAGTGGTGGTGCTAAAATAGCTACAGAGAAAATAATATACATCCGAATTCGAGGAGGGACATGGCACTAACAACAAGGCATATCAGGTAAAGTTCTGTATAGGAATTGACACATGAAGTCATACTTGGAGGATGCTAGGGATTTTGAATGGAGGATGTCAGGAGGGAATGCATTTCAGGCAGAAGGGACACCCTTGCAAAAGCACTGAGGAAGGAAATGCAATATCAAGTAAAGAGAAGAGCAAACAAGCCAGACTGGATGAAATGAAATGCATTGTGTATGGAGGGAAGTAAGGTTAAACATCTGGAAAAATCAAATGAAGCCAGACTATGAAGGATTTTAAATGCCAATCTAAGATGTCTACACTTTATCCTAGATCTAATAGGGAGCCACTCAAGATTTTAAGGAGTCATGTAACATGGTTACACCAGTGCCTTAAAAATATTTATCAGGCAGTTGTGTGGAGGGGAAACTGAAATAAGAAAAGGAACTAAAAGTAGGGAAACAAATTAAGGAGGCTATTGTCAAAGGTAGGCTAGAGGTGTAGGGGGCCTAAAATGGGAAAGTAGTCATGCACATGGAGAGAAAAATACAGGTAAAAGAGGATTGCCAACTTATTGATAATAGTGGAGAGGGAGGAGGGGAGAATTAAGGATGACTCGAAGGTTGTAAACCTAGGAGACTTGAAAAAGATTATTCTGGTTTTACCATTCTAATTTCTACCTTGAGAAAAGAGTAACATTGGTGACTGCTTACACGTTGCTGAATAAAAGTCCGTGAAGTTGGTATTTCAATAAAGTAAGATGTATTACTCATAACATTAAAAGCATAAACTTAAGTGGGTTACTTTATATATGTGCTCAGATTAGAACCAATTTAAAAGCATTTATCTCTGATGAGTAGACCATTAATCAAAATAAAGCACATTTACTGGTATAGAATTGAAAATGCTTCCTGATAAGGAAGGTGGGATGGCAGAAGCAACAATAGAAAATTGGAGATGTGCCTACAGTATTGCTAAAATTGATGGCTTAAAAAATCATAGCGGATGATTCTAACTGATAGTGAAGAGTATTGCAGTAAAAATGGAAAATTAGACAATGAATTATCATAATTGATACTTTATGTTTAGTGACAAAGAGTGATTGGGGATATAAAAATTATTGATTTACAATGTGGTACAGTAGACAGAGCACTATGCTGGAAATCAAGATATTTTAGTTCCTGCTGTACTCTTTTATTAACTTGAGCAAGTCTTTGAGAAAGTCACAGTCTCATTTGTAAAATTAGGAGGTTAGGATGCATATTCTCTAAAGTCCCTCTCAGTTTTATCACTTTATGACCCTGATCTCTATAAAATATTTCTTGCGCCGTTCTAACCATTCACACCTGAAAAAAAGTTTAATCAGAGTAAAGAGATTAGTATAAGCCAAAGATTTTCTCTTCTTCCCTTCTCTGTCTCTCTGTCTCTCTCCCTCTCTTTCTCTCTCTCTCTCTCTCTCTCTCTCTCTCTCTCTCTCTCTCTCTCTCTCTCTCTCTCTCTCTCTCTGTCTCTCTCTCTCTGTCTCTCTCTCTCTGTCTCTCTCTCTCTCTCTCTCTCTCTCTCTCTCTCACTGAACTTTGTTCTGAAAGATGAAAGTTTGGGAAATTATATTTCAACCTATAGTCAACTTAATCAGTGAACTCTACTCTCTTGAGTGTGACATGGGAACCCCTAAGTCCAAGAGCCTGGGGGTCAGGTGCAGGCTTCCATGTAAGTATTTGGGTTGATTTCTAAGTGGTGAATGAGAAGGTGGAGGAAGGAGTTGTGGAGAGGAAATGAAGTGCCATCATTCATTTTTCAGTCCTATGCTTAGTAGTGTGAGAATGTGAATATGACTCCTTACCACCATGTAGGGGTTACATCTTTGCACTGGGTGACTGGAGTTCTGAGCTTCTCTGAGGGGGCCCAAGTGGGTTTCAATAGAGGGAGAGATAGAAGGAGTAGCTGCTGCATGTTCTCACATCTGCCTAGATGGGTGGGAAGGGCCCAGAGCTACAGTTCTGGTACCCAGGTTTGGTGTCAACAGGTGGCTAGGTCACCAAAAGGCTCTGTCAGGGTACTGGGGTGATGACATACAATGAGGTGATTCTCAGATAAGCTGTATGTCCCTACCTTTCCTGTGCTGTCCCTGCCCCTATCTCATTGGGGAGTGGGTCTGGTGTATCTTGGAGAGTCCTTTCCCACTCCCACTCACCCTCTTGAGGCTTCCGCATTGCCCAGCAAAGCTGGTAGAAGCCAATACGGAGAGTGGAGGCAGCTAAAAACTTACCTCAGACATGGGAAAAATAGAGGCAAAAGGGTAGGAAACAAACAAAAATCTCATTTAGAATAGTTCTCTATAAGTCTCAGCTCTTAAATAAGGCCTTATATAATCATCATTATTAAAGTCCTGCTCCTGGAAACACTTATTTGTGTGACACTGAATGGGTCACTTAGTCTCTGTGCCCTGGGCAATTCTCTCGACTTGTAAATTGCAGAGATGCCAACTTGTATAGGTAAAGCTGATTTTCTCACCCAGGATTAACCTTAGACCAATGAAATCACAGATCTAGTACCTCTTACCCACTTATTTAGAGAGAATTTTACTTACTGTTTATAATTTATAGGCTTCGAGTAGAAAGTACATTTCTTAAGGTCAAGTCTTTGTATCCCCATTTCCCAGAAATGTCTTATACATAAGTGTCTACTATTTGCTTTTCAGATTGAATTGAATCAACTCTAAGGGTGGTGTTTTTTGGGTTGTTGTTGTTTTTTATTACATTGATACCAAAAACTATTTGTTGTAGAAATTTCTTCCAGTACAGTACAATAGCTTTTCAATTTACAGTCATAGAGAGTTGTCCTGGACAAAGGGAGGTTAAGGGACCATACCCAGTGTCACACAGCTAGTCTTTATTGGAGGTAACACTTGAATCCAGATCTTTTTTACCCTAAGACTACCTTTTTCTTCATTATGCCTATGGTGCCTCTCAAAATCCACGATACTAAGAGGAAATTAGAGGGTAAGACATATTGGAACTTGCAGGTAAATGATTCAGAAGGGAATTATGAGGACCTTAAACCCATCTCAGAAATATGGTGATTCAGAACAGGGCTTGATGTGAAAGGTGAGATAGCTCATTTGTATATCGTGCCTATGAAAGTAGAACCTAATAATTCATTACAGAATAATAAACTCTCATAGTGGAGTGGGACTTTAAGAATCTTTAGTCCAATATCTCTTCCAAAAAGGGAATGTCCTCTCTCCCATCCTTCAAAAATAATCAACTAGCCTTGTGTTAGGACAGCCAACGAGGAGACACTCACTAAGCTGAGAAGAGTCCTGTTTCATAATTGTACAACTCAATTAGGAAGTCCTTTAACCAGTGTTCCTACATCAAGGTTTCTAGAATCTTCACTTGTCATCAGCCCCATCTTCGTGGACTCCAAAGTTTTAATATTCCTCTCAAAATGTAGCACCTAGAATGCACATAAATCTAGGTGAAATATTCTATTTACAATGTTCTAGGCAGGCATCAACTATACAACAATATAATGGAGTATTTTATTTTGCTCAAGTTACAAAACTTCTATTAATATAGTCTAAAATGGCATTCACTATTTTAGCAGTTGTATCACATTGACTCATATGAGTTTGTGGTCAAGTACCAACCTTAAATATTTTTCTTATAAACTGCTGTCAAGCCAGGTCTTCTCTATCCTGTGTCTCTCGTGCAATAGATTTTTGAAACTCAAATGAAAGGCATTACATTTATTTATTTTTTAAAAAATGAATCCAAGCATTTAGTGAAGGCTTCACATGAAAAAAACTTCAGTTACTTGGGATAAGTTGGTGGTTTTATTTAAGGATTTAAGATATGGAGAAATTCAAAAGTACCTTTAAAACACATACAAAAAAAAGCGAACCAAGGAACTGCAGATATATTTAATTCTTAGCCAAGGGAAGTAAACCATACACAGTCTCCTAAAGGTGAAGAGAAAAAACTCATACATTGCGAAACCATTGTCCCTTTTGTTTGTTTTCAGTAGTTGGTGGGACAAGGACAAGAGTTCTGTCTTTTGGGTTTCAGGCCATTATTTGAATCTAAACAGATGATGTTGAATCTTGATCCTCAGGCACGTTTTATAAGTTGTAGAAGTCATCGCTTTTAGTTTTGTTATCTAGAATCTGGTACATTTATGATTCATGTGTGTGTGTATACACACATACACACATATATGCATATATGTACAAATATATACATATACATTATATACATATATGTAAAATATATATGTACGTATATTTGTATACATGTTGTTCATAAAACAGTATTAAACAGGAAAATGCCACTAGAAAATCCTCTTTCAGATTGTCATAAATCCATTAAACATATGATCATAGATTTAGAGCTAGAAGGGAGCTCAGGAACCATCTATCCTAACCCCACATATTACAGAGGAAGAAACTGTGGACCAGTCCAGCCCTTTCATTTTATAGATGAGACAGTAAAGTCAAGAGAGGTTAAATGTTTGAAGGCAGGATTTGAATGCAGATTTTTCTGACTACAAGTCCAGTACTCTATCTATTATGCCATGATGCCTCTTATATTCTTTGAAAGTAGAATCAGAGAAACATGAAATTTCTGAATTGAAGAAGAAACAGAGATTCCCTAGTCCATCCCTGACTCAAACAAGAATTTCCTCTATGATATTCAAATAGATCTGTGACTTCATCAATTTGAAATTTCCCATCTATTCCTGACCATGCTATATGACTTTTGTCAATGTCCACTTTTTTAAGAACTTCAGTGAAGTGTAAACCCAGTATTTCTTGAAGTAGCCCATAACCCCATTCCATCTGTGTGTAACTCAAGAGTTTTGGAGACTCCTCTCTACTCCCCATTCATTGGGTCAAAAACTAACTTTCTGGAATTTCAATACATTTTCCTAGTTATGCCCTCTCAAAAAGAAGTAATGTGGGGATCAGGACAAACATAATTCCATTTCTACATGTCAACCCTTCAAATACTTAAAAACAACTTCTCCAGGCTAAATATCCTTATTTTACTTAATTGAGCTTTCTGTGCCATTATCTTGGATTTCTTCATCAGCCTGGTGAAGCTCTCTTAACTAGCTAAAAATTTACCTATGTATATTATCATTTAGGGCACATTTCTCCATCTTGTCCAAGAAAGGGAAAGAATGCCCTTTATTAAGTACCTTGCTTGAATCCAGATAAACACAGGTTCTGGGCCTACTATCTCAATTTGCACTGGACTGTGTTAAGTTACTCAAAAGACAACCAGGTACTGCTCCCCTTAAGGTACTAGGAATGGACTAAGGGTCTGAATGTGATTTTCTAATACTTTAATTTAATTGGAGTTTGGGCAGGGACCTATTGTGGTCCAGTGTATGAGATTCAGAGTGAGCTGGTTTTAAGGTTTTGTGAAAGAAGAAAAAGAAAGAAACAAGAAAGAAAGGAAGAAAAGAAGAAAGGAAGAAAGGAAAGAAAGGAAGGAAGGAAAAGGGAAAAAGGAAAGAAAAGAAGAGAAAAGAAGAGAAAAGAAAAGAAAAGAAAAGAAAAGAAAAGAAAAGAAAAGAAAAGAAAAGAAAAGAAAAGAAAAGAAAAGAAAAGAAGGAAGAAAGAAAGCAAAATCCAGCCAGTAAACCCCAAGTTAAGTGGGCACCTTTGGGCCATCAAAATTTACCTTCCTTTGGGGAGGAGAAGGAGAAGGGAAAGGAGAGGGAGAGGACAAGCTGAGTTACCCAACTAGCTAGGTCCCCACTCAGTCAGCTCAGTCTACTCACAAGTTATATTTCCCCTTTGTTTTTGAAGAAGACCATGACATCAGGGAAATGATGACATGAAATGGCTATATTTTGGGCCCTCCTGGCTTAGAGTGAATGTCAGTGGCAACTGTTTCTCTTTGGAAAAGGAACCCTGAGGATCTTCCCCTCCCAGCTTGATTTTTTTCCTATTTTTCTAATTAAAGGGGCCATCCATTGACTCATTTCTTAAAGAGGCCTATTCATTGAACTCTAAGTGAGTACATGAAAAGGCCTTAGCTTAAAAGGGCCAGGGTCTCCCTTTGCAACCTGGGTCATCTCCAGGCATCCTGATGAATATCTGGTCACTGCATCCCGATGGTTCTGGAGGAGAAAGTAAGGCTGGTGACCTTGCCCAGCCCTCCCTCATTCAAATCAAAGTCAACTGCAAGTCATGTCAACATTTCCCTGATGTCACGGTCCTCTTCAAAAATGAAGAACAAACACAGTACTTTCATTTAAAAGCATCCAACCATGTGCTCTCCAATATAATTTTATCAGTTAATGTTGCCCCAGTATCAACTGACAGATTGACAAAAATGTTTTTTTCAAGAAGAAATCTATTAAGAACATATAACAAGAATAGAATTAACCAATCTCGAGCACACTCTCCCACAAAAGTACAGAGACCAAAGGAAAGTGGACTCTAGCTTAGAAAACATTTGTGGTCAAGGCATAACTCCAAGCTTCTGGTTGGATGAAAGGCCTTTTTCTTCCTTTTGTGGATCCCTCATGAAATTCTCTTCAGGTATAACTTTCTACTGGGCTCCTTTTAGAGCCACAAAGCTTCTTTTCTACTATGTCTAATTTGTCCTCAGCTACTGATACAGTGTTAGGCACTTCTATTATGGGGACATGGCTAGGCTTCAATGAGGTCCAGATTTTCTGACCTTTTGAAGTTTACAAAATCAGCTTCTGGTCAAAAGTGAAGGAAGGAAAAAAGACTATCTTCTTTCCCTCTCCCTAAATTGTTCCTTTCAGGTAGCTATATCTATTTCACTGCTAAGCTGGCCTGCTATTAGAATACTAATTTTCAAAACCATCTTGATGTTTTTATACCTCATAGTGTATTGTGTTGATTCTTTTCAACCAATGCCAATACATCTCCTCTATAGTGTCATTCCATTACATCTAATGCTCTTCTCACTGGAATTGATTAAAACTTTTTCACACATAATTTATGCCACTGAACAACTGATTCAAAATGCATGTTTTAGCCTGATAAATATTATAAAATTTTCATTACTTATATTCTTTGGATTGGAGTGATTGATTCAATCTAGAAGTCTTGGTGTTGTCTTCACTGGAGTGGGATGCATCTCTATCCTTACACTGACACTAGGAAAAGATGGCGATTTCATTTAAATATATTCAGCAAGCACTTATGACTTACCTACTGTGTGCAGCAAAATACTGTAATTAGAGCTGGTGAGGAAGAGAAAAAGTTTAGAGAAGAGGGAACATATACTCTTATTAAGTTTATTAAGTTCTAGAAGAAGTATATGACATATATATAGATCACTACAATACAAAATAATAGACAATAAATACATTAAACAGTTTCACATAAAGGGGTCTGTAAGATCCAAGGGAAGAAAAGATATTACTGTGTGATTATAAAGCAATAGAAGTAAGATTCAAGGGAGGAAAAGACATTACTGAATGATTCTAAAGCAGTAGAAACAGCTATAACTGCTGCATAATAAACTGATTAAGAAATCATATGAAATGGTTATGAGTCTTTTACATTAGTCTTTTGGTAAAGTTTTCAATATTCTCACAATTCCCTCAAAGAGTACCAAGAAATTATTTCTGTCTGCCTATAGATTTCCAAGTCTTAAAAAAAAGTCTATGTACTCCCATGCAGTATAATTAATGCTATTTTAAATATTGGGCAAGTAGAGCTAAGGAATAAATGACCTGACAATTAATGAACTTATGGAAAGTTCTCAGGAAATACCAAAGTGTTCCAAAATGCTACATACTAGGTAATTGTAATTATTGAAATGAAACCCAGCAAGTGTTCTCCCTGAATTACTCTTTTGTACTCAGCATAATTCAGTGGGAGCTCTTTCTCAGGGTCAAGCCTATTTGTAGATAGATTTGACTGTTGTCCATTTATTACAATTTGAGGTTATCCAGAAGGTTCTCTTCTTTATCACCCCCCCCAAAAAAATATCATCTATCCACAGTCTCTAAGTAATTCAAAATAAACAACACAAAGAGGCTCAAGTAGAGATACAAAGTTGGTATGAACAGGCTATAGTATATAATAAATAAGAAAGAAAAAGAATTAGAATAAAAGATATGATAAGGAAAATTTATGAGCAAAAATAAGACATGGGATGTTTATGCGTGAACAAAAGAAAGTAAAGGAACAACCCCAGTGCCCCACTGGTATTCTTTAAATTTCAGGAGAAAGTGAAGAAGGCCCTCAGCATGGTAGCAGAATTTATGGAAGGATATGGACAAATGTCAAAAAAATTGGACAGGGATGGATGGTGTCCAGTCTTGGAATGCACTCTTCCACATTGGAGAGAGAAACCAAATCAATGAGAGCATAAATTCATTTAAGTCCCTGTACTGACTCTGAGTGTGGTATTGCAAGCATTCATTAAAAGACTATCTCAGGTTAGCATCATAACAAATGATTTTTGACTCACTGACTGACAGGATCTATGCTAAGAACTTTTAAATGATTATTTCATTTAATCCTCACAACAACCCTGAGAGGACTTTGGTATTATTCCATTTTACAGTTGAGGAAACTGAGACAAATAAGTGATTTGCCTAGGACTTTAATCTAGTAGTCGTGGTTGTAGTAGTAGTAGTAGTCATAATAAGAGTAGTAGTAGTAGTCATCATAATAGTAGTAGTAGTGGTAATAGTAGTAGTAGTAGTAGTTGTGATAGTAGTAGTAGTCGTCATCGCCATAGTAGTGGTAGTAGTGACAATACTATGTGCCAGAAATTATACTAAGAATTTTGTAGATACAATCTCATTTGATCCTTATAACAACCCTGGAGGTAGGTGCTAGGATTATTTCCATTTTACAGTCAAGGCAACAGACCAGGAGAAGTTAAGTGAGTTTCCCAAAGTTACACATTTAGAAAGTATTTGATTCTGGATTTGAACTCAGGTCTTCTTTTTTCCTGGACCAGTACTCTATCCAATGTACCACAAGCTGCCTCTAGGATAGGTGATAGGTGAATGTTTATGTGTGTATGTGGGGAAAAGGAAAGAACAGGAATGAAAGATTAAGAGGATGTAGTCTTATTCAGATCAGAGCAGGCCTGGACAAGGTGTCTTCACTGGAGGAGCCCAGAACATTCAGGGCATAGGGGCACAATGATGCTCAGACAAAAGTTTAGACAAAGTTACTGTATTTACAATTTAACCTAGATAGGGTTGGTCAGTGCAGGAGATGGTATGTTTGAATAATTCATAGCTGTAGATGAATCCATATGAGTTTGTGTGATATATGTTCTTTTGGTGTGAGCTATCTACGATGTGAGTGATTGATCTTTTCTATTACACATCAAAGGATTAGAGAAGGATCTCTGTGTAAGCCTGTTGGTGGGGAAGGTTTGATGAGGCAAACCCCAGGGTGTTGTGGTAAAAAACAAAAGCTATTATGTAGAGGATGGCATCCATATGTGAACATAGCGAGAGGGTATAGGATAAAATAGAGAACATGAGACATAGTTGAATGTGGGTGCCAAGTGCCTCTTTTTGCTGAACCGTGTGTACTTGAACTAGAAATTCTAGCTTTCGGATCAAGTTGTATGAAAAGATAACCAGGGAAAACAGAAGAAAATATGTCAAAACACCATGAGGACACAATTCCCATGGGGGTGGGGTGGAGGTAGGAAAAGATTTCTGGACACCTCCTCCCATAAGGAAACATGCCAGGACTCCTGTTGGGAGGCAGCCACCAAGCAAGGACCTCACCTGCTCTGTAACAGTATGGGGGGAGGAATGTGTCCTTGGATGTCTTCCCAGTTTAAGAATTGTTTTTACTGACCAGCCTCTATACTCCTAAAAACAAAAGAGAAGTGCTGTCAAAAAGCAGCAACATAACAAATTTCAATGACTTAATTTTTTTTATATTGAAAAACTCAACTTATCTGTGCTCTAGCTGATTTGGAAGTTTCCTTTCATGCAAATTTCAGCCCTTTCATGGCTGCTCATAATTCTCTGACTCATTCATGCCCTCCCGTAAGTTTGTCGTAGGACATCTCCTCCGTGTGCAGAAAGCTATAATCAAGTTTTCCGGATGTCTGAAAGGTAACAATGGAATACTCTGTCTACCTGCTTCACTTCACCAACGAGACAGTCCATCTTGTCTTTCTATGAATAATTTTTAAGAGCTATAATTTAAAATGTTGCTCCTACCACATTTCAGTCCCGTAATGAAAAGAGTGGTTTTCTCACCATAGCTGTGTCATAGGACTGGAGACATAACTTAGGATAGGGAATTGTTCTTTGCTCAATGGAATGTAGGTGACTTTAATCATTAATTAAATGTGCTTCATGAAGTGTGCTTTGCTTGTGAATCCCTGGGAAAGGATGTTGGAGCTAGTAGAGACCAGCTTACTCCATTAACACTAGAAGCCCAGTGAGTGTTTGTGTACTGGATGCCAATGACAATCTACAGAGAATTATTCTGACATTTTCATGCGCTATGATGATGGGATGCCCTCAACAGATGTGCTATTTGAGAATGAGAGTTATGAGTTTCTGTAGTCTTTGGCATGAACAGAGAATTCTCCTAAGAACCCAGAGGACACAGAAATTGAAGCACAATCAAGATTGCAGAAACTGGGTCTGCAACAGTTTTTGTTGTATATGGCCTAACATACTACTTAGAATATATCATTATCAGTCTTGTCTCCATGTAAGTTGTTAGGTTTGGAAAGACGTAACACATGCAATATATTGTAATATGTCTTTGCAATATATTCAAGTAACAAAAGATCAAGAGCTACTATAATGGGATTCCCTTTACAAATATAACAGTTTTATCAGAAAACCAATCTTTGATGTATGTCTTTAGAAAAAAAATCAACTCAGTCTTCAAGAATTTGATAAATGTGATGAAATGCATATTTTTAAAAGAAGCAGTGTATGATCCAAGAAAATTACAAAAGACTCATGATGGAAAGTACTATCCATATCCAGAGAAAGAACTGAAGGAGTCTGCATATTGAGAAACACTATTTTCATTTTTTTCTTTTCTTCTTGTTTTTTTTTTTTCATTTTGTTCTGTTTCTTCTTTCACACCATGACTGATGTGGAAATTTGTTTTGCATCACTGAATACATATAACCTATATGATTGCTTGCCATCTTGAGGAGGTGAGAGGGGAGAGAGGGTAAAAAATTTGGAACTCAAAATCTTTCAAAAATGAATTTTGAAAATTGTCTTTATGTGGAATTGGAAAAAATAAAATACTTTTAAATAAAATGAGGAACGTTGTAGAAGAAATTAGGAAAATATCTGTGAAGTGATAGAGAGCAAAATGAACAGAAATAGGAAAAATCTATACAACTATAGAGAAAAACAATTTTGGAAGATTTTCAAACTCATCAATGTGATGTTAAATCAGGAGTTTAAAAAAAATGAAAATGTAACACATCATTCACTTTCTACCAGAAATGTAATGAACTCAAAATGAAGAATGATATAAATATTGTCAGTGAATGTAGAAATTTTTTTCTGTTGGACTATACATCTGCATAATAAGTAATTTCTCTTCACCTCACTTGGTGGTAGTGTGAGGTACAAATTAAAAGTGCTTATTAATTGAAAAAAATAAAAATAAGCTTAAAAATGAAGCATCTTAATTCCCACTCCTATACCCAATCCCCATTCTTAATTTCAAAAGCTGAGAAATCAGTTAATCTATTTGGTAAAATGTGACACCCTTTAGTTGGTTATATTGATATCTATACTTGTTACAATTGAGTCATAGCTCTGAAACCTTGCATATATGTTAATACCATTAAGATAGGTAGATTAGGTAGATGGGAAATCCCAGCATATCAGCTTTCAGCTTTTGATTATCTTGAATTTGATTGGATAACTAGAGAATGAGCTTGGAAGTAGAATGTTATTTTATTGGTTATTTCTCTGTAATCTACTTAATTTGATAATCTCTCAAAATTTTGGAGCATAGCAAAGGACTTATCTAGGCAACTGACTATAAATTCATAGGTCTTTTTAAACTTGGAGTTATGATTTAATATAGTATGTATCTAGCTGCCATGAAATGCTGTCACATTAAATCATTGGAAATAAAATTGGCCTGGGTGTGGTGGAAAGAAGGGTTGGGTTCAAGTACTACCCCTGCAACTTAGTAGCTACGGTTGTGATTACCAGCAGCTCTTGGGAATCTCTGTAAAGGTTGTCCAAGTTTAAAAAACCAACAAACAACCAACTTGGAGTCTGTAGAATATAGGCCCCTTGGTATGACTTCATTTCATGGCAAAATTCTAAACTACTAATAGAAAGGTGTTTGATCATATAGAAAGGAAACTACTGATAATTAAAAGCCAACATAGCTTCATCAAAAACAGTCTGTGACAAAATAATTTCATTCCTTTTTGACTAGAAGTTCAGAATAATATACTATAGTGTAGTGTGATATTAACAAGCCATCTATTTTCCTTGTTATGCTAGTTTCATGAGAAAACTGGTAGGGGAGTTGGAACTGCATAAATGATCAGACAAAAATAGTCATTAATGGATTATAATATAATATAATAATGGTCAAAAATAGATTAAAGCTGTCAACTTGGAGGAAGATATTTGATGGTGTTCAATAGGGAATTCTCCTTGGCCCCTTCTATTGTCCAATATTTTTGATGAAGATGATGATGATAAAGTCATGATGGCTTGTGTGTAAAAGTTTCAGCTAACATGAAGCTGGAAGGGAAAGCTAGCATGCTAGATGATAATCAGAATCCCAAAACATTAACTTTTGGAAGTAAGAGACAGAGTACTGAATTAACAAAGAGGTAGTAGCTCTGCTTGCCTGGAATAGACAGCTCATGAAAAAATAGTAAGAAATAAGGCTGGAAAATTAGGTGGGACCATTAGATTACAGAGATTAAGAATTTTGTGTCTTATCCTACAGGTAGGAAGTAAAGAGTCACTCAAGTTATTTTTGTTTGTTTGTTTGTTTTTGTTTTTGTTAGGTGAATGACAGAATGAAATTTGTAACTTAAGATTATGTGGCAGCTATGTGGAGCTTCCTTGGCCAAAAATAAGGGAGTTGACCTCCAAGGGTCCCTTTAGATATGGTAATATAGGGTTGTATGATTCTACTTGTGTCCCACAGGGCTATGTCTTCTTTTCTCTATATATACTACTTTTAATGGTGAGTCTATCAGCCCCCATGGACTAAGTTGTTAGATGATTCTCAGATCTCTCCTACCCTAACTTCTCTGTTGACCTTCAGTCTTATATCTCCAACTGCTTTTCAGATGTCTTAAATTGGGTGTCCAGTAGATTTTTTTTAAAAAATTCAATGTGTCCAAAATTGAAGTCATTATTTTTTTTTCTTCTAAACCACACCCCCTCAAAAATTTCCTATTATATCAAGGGCAACACCATCCTCCCAGTCCCCCAGGCTTGGAACCTGAATTGTTCTTGACTCCCCGCTCTTGCCCACTATATCTGTTTTCAAGGCCTGTTGATTTTGCTTTTGCCTCATTTCATGAATACACTCTTTTCCCTCTGACACTGGCAGAACACTGGGTCTTCCCCTGATATTTTCCTTGATATGTTCCCCTAAAGAGCTTGGGGCACTCAAACTATTCTTTAGCTATATCCCAGGTTTCTTCTTCTCCCTCCCCAAATCATATAGCATTTGCCTGTCTTATATCCCTCAAAACTCATCATTTTGTAAATAAAAGTTAAGTTAAAATACAGATAAGCTCATTCTGTTTTTTGAAAGTTGAAGAGGAGAGAAAGAAGTAAGGTTTTTACTAGCATGAATAATCACCTGATTTGGGAGGTCAAACCGTGAGATTTTATGCCTCATTTCAGATTCACTTCCATATTCTTGGGTTTTTCCCCCTGAAATTTTTGTATTTGGAGTATGTTCCTATATGCTTGAAACACATATGTGTCTAGATATGTAGATATATCAATATACTAACACAGATTATTATTTTTAACCAATTTACTAGTCAATTTAGTTAAAAATTGGACTCAGTTCTTTTAAAATATCAATCAAATGAGTCATCTGGTAGCAAAGTATAGGCATTACAGGATTCCTAAAAAAAGTCTCACTGTCACACTGTAAATATTTGCAAGATAAAATATATTACTTATATTTAATATGGGAAGAAGTTATTTTATTAACACATAGTCAACATCAATAATAATGGAATTTCTATACTTATATATTGGTTTAGATGAAGGTTCTTCAGTTCACAAGGGAGGTTGTTTCTGTAATATTCCCTGTACTGTAAATAGCCTGTAAATCTCTTTTGTCAAAGTAGGAATAAAAACACAATATACATATATATATATATATATATATATATGTATATATACACATATACATATATGTGTGTACCATAATTTTCAAAGAACAAATTATTTAAATATCTTTCAAAAAACAAAATGCATTTTTTTCTGTTGCTGAACAATGATCAGGTTTTGCAGTCTTACTTTGCCCATAGACTTAGATTTACATAGTGAGAAAAAAACACTCCACTTGAATGACTTTAATATTCCATGAGATTTTATGATTTTCACTCCCTATACTCTTAGGTGGTTTCTTATGTATGATTTAATTTAAAATGACCCTACAGAGTGATGTCACTTTAGTTCTCTTTGACTAAGAAGGACCACAACCAACCAACTTAAATAACAAAAAATAATATTTAAGGAAAAAAATTATTTTGTGTTAATAGTCATCACTTGGTCCTCATAGCATTTAAATGGAACTCCACATTAGAGAACAGATTTTTAACCTATGACCATCATAATATTAATCAGCTTATCAGGACTGAAATTTTCAGCGACTCAAAATATATAAAATACTTCCATAAAAGTACCTTCATCCAGGTCCACATTATTTTATTTCTGTTAAAGACCTATGATTTTTGTCACTGCAATTACTTTCTTTCCCAATACATATGTTTACCTTATTCAAAACTTTGTAAATTCTTTACGAGTTAGGGTGGTCATCATGTACCAGCTAATATTTGATGATAAGTCTTTCTCAACATAGGTAGGCATGTCTTTGTTATAAAAGTTGCCCATCACCTGTCCTTGAATGCAACATTCTGGCAGGACTTGACAGGACTTATTGCTGCTGACAAAATACACAAATAGTTTTTTGAAACCCCAAGGTCACCTCTACACCAAGATGAGTCACTGGAGTAGGACTTTAATAGAGGTCTGTACAGATATCTACTATTTAGGGAGGTAGACATTAAAGGAGATCTAAATAACATCATGTCCTTCATTAAGTTCAATCAATCAAAAAAGATTTTTTATGTGGCCAGGTGAGAGATTTGACATAAGCATCACCAACCAACAATGGTATTACAATCATGAAAAGAAAAAAATGCAGGGAAGTTTATTGCATTTTGCAGGAACCTGTAATGGGAGAAAGAAGATAAAGCATTTAATTGTTGTTTAATCATTTTAAGTCATGTCCGACTTTTTGTAACCCCCTTTTCTTGCCTGAGATACTGGAGTGGTGTGTCATTTTCTTTTCCAGATCATTTTACAGATGAGAAAACTGAGGGAAATAGGGTTAAGTGACTTGTCCAGGGTCACACAACTAGTATCTGAGGCCATATTTGAACTCAGGTCTTCCTAGACTCCAGCCCCAGTTCTCTGTCCATTGTACCACCAAGCTGCCCAAGATAAACCATAGGCAACTGTTTGGTAATCTCCCCCTCCAACCAGTGACATAGGCATATACAACACTAAGTTCTGGGATTCAAATGGCACTCAATTTATGAATTAATATTCGATTAGTACAGTGCCTGAAA